>NC_139697.1:95350421-95860421 GCF_964188405.1 Protomyctophum parallelum
AGTTATAGTCACCAATGTACACAGTTTTTTAAATGTACAAATAGTTATTTCCAAAAAAAACCCATACATAATAGGTAGTTAAAGGACAACTTTAGTTTTTTTCAACCAAGGTTCATGTTTTAGGTTGTTATTAGAGAAAGTAAAAGATGAGTGTTAATTTTCTTTCATTTGCTGCTTTCTTTCGTTTTGGGGATTTTAGCAGTTTTTGACAGGGGGGCGGGGGCATTCGAGCATGGGGCAAAATATGTATTTTTTTACAAAATATTATGGCGATTTTTTTTATTATTATTTACTATAGTCCTAATAAACCCCAAGACATTACATCTGACCACAAAAGATCACAGGATCTACCGAATGTGACAAACTGACATATTGAGCCTATGACACACAGTATAAGCCTTCGCCCAGTAGGCTACCTTCACATTCAGTAGATCCTGTGATCTTCTGTGGCCAGATGTAATTTCCTGGGGTTTATTAGGACTATAGTAAAAAATACAAAAATAAATCACCATAACATTTTGTAAAAATATACATATTTAGCCCCGTGCTCGAATGCCCCCGCCCCCCTGTCAAAAAGAGCTAAAATCCCTAAAACGAAAGAAAGCAGCAATCTTTTACTTTCTCTCATAGCAACCTAAAACATGAACCTTGGTTGAAAAAAACTAAAGTTGTCCTTTAACCCATTCTGACCGGGCACCCATTTTGGTGTTGGCATCATGTTATGCTTTAGCTATTGAAAAATAGCAGATCTACAAGCTCATAGCGCGCCACCGAGTGGCGCGCTATGAGCTTGTAGGTCTGCTATTTTTGAAAAATCGAAGAACGACTGAACTTTTTTTAGAATCTGATCTCAGGTCAGAATGGGTTCATCAGACCAGTGTGTGTCCGGCGGAAACCTCGTATGAATCTGATCTGTGTAGTGTATAATAATTATATAATAGATTCTAAGACCCCCCCCCCCATCTTTCTGGAAGCGTTTCGTGCCAGGGAACCCCCAGAAGCAAAGATTTCACGCAAGTTATCATAAAAATATCACATAATGTCATGTAAAAATAGCAGCTATTTAACCCATTCGGACCGGGCACCCATTTTTTTTGAAAAATCGAAGAACGACTGACATTTCTAGAATCTGATCTCAGGTCAGAATGGGTTCATCAGACCAGTGTGTGTCCACAGACACATTTTGCTGGGGACCACCCCAAGGACACCCGGGGGGCCCCGCGGACCCCACTTTGAGAACCAATGCTTCACGTATCTGGGCTGCTGCTCTACAGACACAGTGGTTCCCCTGCTGCTCTACAGACACAATGGTTCCCCTGCTGCTCTACAGACACAATGGTTCCCCTGCTGCTCTACAGACACAATGGTTTCCCTGCTGCTCTACAGACACAGTGGTTCCCCTGCTGCTCTACAGACACAATGGTTCCCCTGCTGCTCTACAGACACAGTGGTTCCCCTGCTGCTCTACAGACACAATGGTTCCCCTGCTGCTCTACAGACACAGTGGTTCCCCTGCTGCTCTACAGACACAATGGTTCCCCTGCTGCTCTACAGACACAATGGTTCCCCTGCTGCTCTACAGACACAGTGGTTCCCCTGCTGCTCTACAGACACAGTGGTTCCCCTGCTGCTCTACAGACACAATGGTTCCCCTGCTGCTCTACAGACACAGTGGTTCCCCTGCTGCTCTACAGACACAGTGGTTCCCCTGCTGCTCTACAGACACAATGGTTCCCCTGCTGCTCTACAGACACAATGGTTCCCCTGCTGCTCTACAGACACAATGGTTCCCCTGCTGCTCTACAGACACAGTGGTTCCCCTGCTGCTCTACAGACACAGTGGTTCCCCTGCTGCTCTACAGACACAATGGTTCCCCTGCTGCTCTACAGACACAATGGTTCCCCTGCTGCTCTACAGACACAGTGGTTCCCCTGCTGCTCTACAGACACAGTGGTTCCCCTGCTGCTCTACAGACACAATGGTTCCCCTGCTGCTCTACAGACACAGTGGTTCCCCTGCTGCTCTACAGACACAATGGTTCCCCTGCTGCTCTACAGACACAATGGTTCCCCTGCTGCTCTACAGACACAATGGTTCCCCTGCTGCTCTACAGACACAATGGTTCCCCTGCTGCTGCTCTACAGACACAATGGTTCCCCTGCTGCTGCTCTACAGACACAATGGTTCCCCTGCTGCTCTACAGACACAATGGTTCCCCTGCTGCTCTACAGACACAATGGTTCCCCTGCTGCTCTACAGACACAATGGTTCCCCTGCTGCTCTACAGACACAGTGGTTCCCCTGCTGCTCTACAGACACAATGGTTCCCCTGCTGCTCTACAGACACAGTGGTTCCCCTGCTGCTCTACAGACACAATGGTTCCCCTGCTGCTCTACAGACACAGTGGTTCCCCTGCTGCTCTACATACACAATGGTTCCCCTGCTGCTCTACAGACACAGTGGTTCCCCTGCTGCTCTACAGACACAGTGGTTCCCCTGCTGCTCTACAGACACAGTGGTTCCCCTGCTGCTCTACAGACACAGTGGTTCCCCTGCTGCTCTACAGACACAATGGTTCCCCTGCTGCTCTACATACACAGTGGTTCCCCTGCTGCTCTACAGACACAATGGTTCCCCTGCTGCTCTACAGACACAGTGGTTCCCCTGCTGCTCTACAGACACAGTGGTTCCCCTGCTGGATCAATGCAGAGCCACATTCATCTTAATCTCTGGACGTACGAGTGTTGATAAAGGTCAGCACGTTGACTGATGAAGACAAGGAAGACGTCGATGCCGAGTCAATACGCCATTGGGAGCATTTATGCAGTGTGCAGATTTCCATTTCCTTTCATCATCTTCTAAAAGTAGTCTATACGGCTGTGTGTGTGTGTGTGTGTGTGTGTGTGTGTGTGTGTGTGTGTGTGTGTGTGTGTGCGGCCCCGTGTTGCATCATGTATACGGCATCCCCAACATCAGATCCACCGCAGTGGCTAAAGATCCTATAGCCCGTGGGGACTGTAACCGTGACAACAGAGGTCATATAGGCTCTGTCCACACAGCGTGATTCTATTCCACGTCCGAGCATAGACACGGTAACGCCCCGCCTGCCTCTGATTGGCCTATACCGACACTGCCTGTATTCTATTGGCCCCCATGGTCACACCAGTCTGTCCTCAGAGAGTCCGAGACGCGGTCGGTTACTCCGCGGTGGGAAATAATAATACGGTATAATAATAATAAAAATAATAATACGGTATCTTACAAGAGAATAAAAGGCTTGGCAGGCACGACAGAATGCAGCCTTTTAACTAACGTGTACGTTTGGTTTTGTATCATAGGCAAACTAACTTTGCTTTGATTGAATAATTGATTGAACACGATTTGATTTGGGTGTTTTCTAAAATAAGGTGTTAAGTGTTGATTGTCGTGTATTAATCTAATTATAGTAAACTAATACCATTATACAAAAAGAAAAGATACAGATCAATGGGATGTTTCAAGTTCACGAATACAAATACACAATAATCAACACAAGCACTTTATTTAGCACACACCCAAATCAAATCATATTACGGCGGACGTGTTCAATCAACTATTCTCTCTCCTCTTCTACAACAAATAAAAGTTACTGACTGTCGCGCATGCCAAGCTGTCATTCTCTTGTATTATATCGCACTTGTATTAATTCCCACCACGGAGTAACCTCGCGGCAGACTATCCAGCACTATATCCACCATCGGAGCAGAGCTCTGGCTCGGAGCAGAGCTCAGCCTCGGAGCAGAGCTCCACCATCGGAGCAGAGCTCCACCATCGGAGCAGAGCTCCAGCCTCGGAGCAGAGCTCAGCCTCGGAGCAGAGCTCTGCCTCGGAGCAGAGCTCAGCCTCGGAGCAGAGCTCCACCATCGGAGCAGAGCTCTGCCTCGGAGCAGAGCTCTGCCTCGGAGCAGAGCTCAGCCTCGGAGCAGAGCTCTGCCTCGGAGCAGAGCTCAGCCTCGGAGCAGAGCTCCACCATCGGAGCAGAGCTCTGCCTCGGAGCAGAGCTCTGCCTCGGAGCAGAGCTCCACCATCGGAGCAGAGCTCTGCCTCGGAGCAGAGCTCTGCTCCGAGGCAGAGCTCTGCCTCGGAGCAGAGCTCTGCCTCGGAGCAGAGCTCAGCCTCGGAGCAGAGCTCTGCCTCGGAGCAGAGCTCAGCCTCGGAGCAGAGCTCCACCATCGGAGCAGAGCTCAGCCTCGGAGCAGAGCTCAGCCTCGTAGCAGAGCTCAGCCTCGGAGCAGAGCTCCACCATCGGAGTAGAGCTCAGCCTCGGAGCAGAGCTCAGCCTCGTAGCAGAGCTCAGCCTCGGAGCAGAGCTCCACCATCGGAGTAGAGCTCTGCCTCGGAGCAGAGCTCCACCATCGGAGTAGAGCTCTGCCTCGGAGCAGAGCTCTGCCTCGGAGCAGAGCTCTGCCTCGGAGCAGAGCTCAGCCTCGGAGCAGAGCTCTGCCTCGGAGCAGAGCTCAGCCTCGGAGCAGAGCTCCACCATCGGAGCAGAGCTCTGCCTCGGAGCAGAGCTCTGCCTCGGAGCAGAGCTCCACCATCGGAGCAGAGCTCTGCCTCGGAGCAGAGCTCTGCTCCGAGGCAGAGCTCTGCCTCGGAGCAGAGCTCTGCCTCGGAGCAGAGCTCAGCCTCGGAGCAGAGCTCTGCCTCGGAGCAGAGCTCAGCCTCGGAGCAGAGCTCCACCATCGGAGCAGAGCTCAGCCTCGGAGCAGAGCTCAGCCTCGTAGCAGAGCTCAGCCTCGGAGCAGAGCTCCACCATCGGAGTAGAGCTCAGCCTCGGAGCAGAGCTCAGCCTCGTAGCAGAGCTCAGCCTCGGAGCAGAGCTCCACCATCGGAGTAGAGCTCAGCCTCGGAGCAGAGCTCAGCCTCGTAGCAGAGCTCAGCCTCGGAGCAGAGCTCCACCATCGGAGTAGAGCTCTGCCTCGGAGCAGAGCTCCACCATCGGAGTAGAGCTCTGCCTCGGAGCAGAGCTCTGCCTCGGAGCAGAGCTCTGCCTCGGAGCAGAGCTCTGCTCCGAGGCAGAGCTCTGCCTCGGAGCAGAGCTCTGCCTCGGAGCAGAGCTCTGCCTCGGAGCAGAGCTCTGCCTCGGAGCAGAGCTCTGCCTCGGAGCAGAGCTCTGCCTCGGAGTAGAGCTCAGCCTCGTCTGGTAAGGCCGCCAGTGTCGGTATAGGCCAATCAGAGGCAGGCGGGGGCGTTACCATGTCTATGCTCGGACGTAGAATAGAATCACGCGTCCACACATGCACATGAGTAACTCCACGAACAGACAGATTTCACAAAACAACTGTTTAAATTTGGAGAAAGTAAAAAATAAAATAAAAAAGGCCTTTGTGCTAATAGTCAATGCTTGTGTGAACACTAGAGAAAACGAAGCTGAATGCTGTCACCTAGCTGAGAATGTATGTTCTGTTTATTACCCAAAAATCATTATACTTTACTGTACATGAGCATCTGTATTGTGGGGAAAGCTTTCGCATCGCATCGCAAGCCGTCTTTATGCTATCTTCGGCACCGGAGGCCCGTTTCAATTGAAACTGGTGAAACATAGCTAAGGCCTCCTAAGACCAAACAATTAGTCAAAAATAGAACTACAAAACGCGTGTTAGAGATTAAACAACAAATAACAACTAGAACCAGCAACTGCATTTACTTAATCACATGTGACAAATGTGGTTTACAATATGTCGGAGAAACGGGTAAAACAATATGTACAAGGCTGGGACAACACAGATACGATATTAACAATGGAAAAAAGACAACCACAAGGTTTGTGGAACATTTCATGGCTCATGGCATTGAAGCTCTAAAATGCGCTGGACTTCAACACAATCCCAACTGCATAGTAGGACAAAGACGTTTTAATGAAAAACAGTGGATTAAGAACCTCAACACGGATTTTCCTGGAGGCTTAAACATGCCTAAAATCAGATCTTGAACACAACTAAACTTAAACTCAGGATTAAACTGGAGAAATCTAAAAATGATTGGATCAGACTTCCTCCGGATACATGGCGAATGCATTTATTCCTTGCATTGTGCCTACACATGTTGCGACCTGCAGTCGCAACATGTGTAGGCACAATGCACTGAAGTTTTTTAATTCCCCCCCAGAGAAGGAAGGTGAAGTCAGCTCATAATGACCATGGCGCAGTAAGGTGCTTATGTTGATGCAGAACAGGTGTTGCCAGCCAGGTGTTGCTCGGTATGTCCTCCAGAACGCCCAGCAGTACATCCTGGCCTCCGCCTGAACCGGCCCAGCTGTTCTCATTACTGAGCTACTTGTCTGCCTCTGCCAATAATCTGTAACCTCGACCTGGTTCTCTATACCGGCGGGCGCTTGACCCACTACAAGCGGGGAACGCATCTGTGTAGCGCAGAGGGGTGGGAAACGTTGAAGATGGAGAGGGCCACTATAGTTCCACACTCACCCCAGAGGGCCACTATAGTTCCACACTCACCCCAGAGGGCCACTTTAGTTCCACACTCACCCCAGAGGGCCACTATAGTTCCACACTCACCCCAGAGGGCCACTATAGTTCCACACTCACCCCAGAGGGCCACTATAGTTCCACACTCACCCCAGAGGGCCACTATAGTTCCACACTCACCCCAGAGGGCCACTATAGTTCCACACTCACCCCAGAGGGCCACTATAGTTCCACACTCACCCCAGAGGGCCACTATAGTTCCACACTCACCCCAGAGGGCCACTATAGTTCCACACTCACCCCAGAGGGCCACTATAGTTCCACACTCACCCCAGAGGGCCACTATAGTTCCACACTCACCCCAGAGGGCCACTATAGTTCCACACTCACCCCAGAGGGCCACTATAGTTCCACACTCACCCCAGAGGGCCACTATAGTTCCACACTCACCCCAGAGGGCCACTATAGTTCCACACTCACCCCAGAGGGCCACTATAGTTCCACACTCACCCCAGAGGGCCACAATAGTTCCACACTCACCCCAGAGGGCCACTATAGTTCCACACTCACCCCAGAGGGCCACTATAGTTCCACACTCACCCCAGAGGGCCACTATAGTTCCACACTCACCCCAGACGGCCACATTGCATATACGGTCATATTAACCCATTTTGACCTGAGATCAGATGTCTTCTAAATCCTGACAGTTTTCTGAAAAAGCTATGTTTCTGTCAGTCACACACACACACACACACACACACACACACACACACACACACACACACACACACACACACACACACACACACACACACACACACACACACACACACACACACACACACACACACACACACACACTTCCATATTCCATAATGAAGGAACAGCTTTGATTGACACATCTGGAGATTCCTAAATACAAGCTAGTTGCTTCTAACAGCTGCTAACAAACCTACTGTACTGTACTGTACTGTACTGTACTGTACTGTACTGTACTGTACTGTACTGTACTGTACTGTACTGTACTGTACTGTACTGTACTGTACTGTACTGTACTGTACTGTACACACACTGCGTTGGAGACCATGTCATGTCACGTGCAGTGTTGTTTTTGACAGCACATTTTGACTTAGTTTTAGTCATAGTGTTTTCAATAGAATCTTATTTAGTTTTAGTCACATTTTAGTTACCTGTTTTACTGTTTTTTTATTGTAGTATTTAAAATGTATTTTGTACTTGTATTGTATTGTGGCGGTGCCTTAATGGCAGCATAATGTTGCATGCTGTAAATAGCGTTGCGACGCGTTGTGAGAGCTTGTAGACCTGCTATTTTCAGCATGCAACCAAATGCAAAATGACTTGTCTTTTAGTTCTACTAATTTGTGACAAAAGTGTTGAAACATTTAGTCTTAGATTTAATCATCATAGCATAGTTTTTTGTTTGTTGACGAAAACAACACTAGTCACGTGCTGCCTAATATGAAAAGCATTTTGTCTCACTTAGTGAGACAAAACCACAGCAAAACAACAGATTAAACAGTGACTGACTGACACCAAGAGAGTGTGAATCAACCAAAGAGAGCATGAATACAACTGTTCCTCACAGATGCCGGCACTCATAAATGAATACATAGATAAATGCATGGCATTATCAGCAGTTCTCCTACAGGGGCTTATGACCATGAACCCCCTCTCTGCAGATAAATCCCTCTATCCCTTTATGAACATTACTGGGTCTGGTTTTAGTCTTTATTATTACATTTAAAAAAAACAAATATATGAATCATTCAAATCTTTCTAGCAGATTAGAACCACCAGATTAGTTCATGATTTGTGCTGATCACAAGCCAATAGAGATGCTGTGTGCCGATTAAAACATCTAAAATAAAAATAAAATATGTAGGAGGAATGAAAAAAAAACTGTTTTTATCGGCCTGGCGGAGACAAAAAGGATCAGAGAGAGAGAGAGAGCGAGAGAGAAACCTATTTTAATACTTTCTCTGTCGGCTAGCAGTTAGCATTCATGAAGTTCCCAGTGCCACCATCCGCGTTCACTTAACCCATTTAGACCCGAGTTAAAAACATTCACTTTGAAAGAATATATTAATTCACAAAAGTAACGTAATTTGTATTGTTGACCTATTTCTAAAATATTAGCGCAACTTTTGTTCAACTTTGACCGCTCTATCACATGGAACTATTTTTTGGGGCGTAGTGATATGGGACCCCCACAAAATGACCGGAACTACTTATTATTTCACCAAAACCAGAGCAGAACTCCCACCACGGCAATCAATTAATACAGTTGCAACCACTATATTAATGGAAAGTAAGTTAAAACAAATCTGAACTATCCCTTTAAGGTCGTAGAATGCATTCATATAGGAATCTTCTGTTTGGATGTATGGGCTTTAGGCCAGAAAAAAGTTTGCTTCCGCGGTGGCGCCGGTGGGACTCCATCGACATCCAAAAGCTCCGTCCACATGTGCAAACTTTACTAGCGTTTCTTTCTCTGAATTGTGGCCCAGGGTTGAGGTGATATGAGGTGAGAGCAACGATGTTAGGAGCTCAATTAAGAGAAATTAACGCAACCTTGCGGTTAGCATATATTGGCACTTCTGACACTAGTGCAGGGGACGCACGGTAATGAATGGCATGAATTGCTCAAAGCGCGTTACAACGGTCCATTCATTCATATATTTAGGAGGTGAAGTGACCAAACAGTCGACGCCAGCGTCCTCACTTCCCACATTCACACACCAACGGTGGCGAGGTCACACCGACCGACTCACTGGAGGCAATGTAGGGTTCAGTGTCTTGCCCGCAAGGACACTTTGACGTGTGGACAGGAGGAGTCGAACCGCCGACCCATGGATCATTGGACTACCTCCTGAGCCACAGACCCTGTGAACCGTGAACCATTTTTGAGCCACTGCGGCTCGACAAATGGTTCACGGGGGCCTTCTTCAAGGCCATTTTCGTGCATTCCGTTGGCACTGGCGACCACAGCCCTGTAGTCAATGGTGGCACGTACTCATTTAAGAAGGTTGTGCCCGACGTGAGGCACATTGGCACCGATGGCGGCGGAAACCATGCAAGGCACCAACCAGCACATTAGGAGCAAATTAGGGGTTCAGTGTCTTGCTCAAGGACACTTAGACACTAACTCTGGGGGAACCCGGGTTCGAACTGGCGACCTTGCGGTTACCATCCAGCCACTCTTATATACCCCTGGCCCTGAGCCACCGCCGCCCACCTCTAAGGGGGCATTCACACTATGGTCCCGGATGCACTCTCGGGACCACTTGACAGATGTTGTGGTACCGCATAGGGACTGATTGAAGTGTACTCGGATACAGATCGATGCATTGTGAAAGTGTACTCGGGTATTACTGAAGAATCAAGGCCAATGTGAATCATGGCCAGCAGGGGGACCAGGAAACCGTATTCAGAGAGCTGAAGATGCACAGTGAGTAGGAAGACCAGCGCTTCTAGTTTAGTAACACAACAATGACAAATCACAATCAGGTTGAAAGCAGCACCGTCGCCCTCCCTTGTGAAAATCAAGTCCAATCATGAGACAACTGGATTTTTTTTTATTGAGTTTGAGTTTTTCCTTTGTTATACACTTGCGTGCATTTAATTGTCTGTATCTGTTAACTGACTAAAGACATAATCTGTCAACTGCCGAATGAACATACAGAAGCCATCTGCTGCTAATTAACATGTGATTGGAGTCAGCTCGAAGCCTTAATTCACCACATTTTAAATATAGGAAGATTAAAATGCATCTGGAGATGATACTGAGTCATCTGACAGCAGCTGGACTAGAGAAGAGAAGAGAAGAGAAGAGAAGAGAAGAGAAGAGAAGAGAAGAGAAGAGAAGAGAAGAGAAGAGAAGAGAAGAGAAGAGAAGAGAAGAGAAGAGAATGTCTAATATCTTGTGCATACGGTACCTGCTGATGTAAGCTATTTGTACATGCAGATATCTTTGACTTTTGTCTCTCCTTGACATGTAATTTTCTACCATTGGAAGTTCTCCTCCACTTGCTCTCCCTCACCTTATTCTAATTTATCTTCGTGAAAACGTGTGCGCTAGCACAAAACACATTTCACCAAACCTTTCTAAACATTTCTATCACATCTACCGGTGTAGCCTATTATGCTAATGAAGTGATTCAGATTTTGACAGAATAATGCAACACAGCTTTATAGTGAAGCCTTTAGCCTGATTCTCTTCAATAACAGTGGACAGACTTTATGCACCTTTGTTTGAGTTTTTGGGCTATGTATAGGACCCCAAAGGGACCTTTTAGCTGTCACCAGTGAAATATAACAACGTCGTGGGCATGCGTGCTCTTTGAACCAGACCTGGAAAGACGATTGTTTGAGCAGCGCTGCGTGAGAAACCTCCAGACAGCCTTCTTTTGTTCCAGTTGACACATTAAGGTCAAGCACAATGAATGAGAGTGAAGTGAACAAGGGGCTTCAGGTTCAACCGGCTCCATGTTTAATGAGAGTGAACAAGAGGATCCAGGTTCAACCAGTCTGGAGCAACGGAAGAGCCATCATGAGTAAAATATAAAGCGGAAGTCGACGTTAGCTACTATTGACACAATGTTGAAACATTCAATGCAAATATTTCAAAGGGCATGTTCTCCATGCCGGATGACCCTGCACGGCATTGACATTGACTTTACGACTGTATGATTATGAACGCAACTATAATGATTATTAACATTGAACCCAAGGTCAATCATTTTGCATAAATACACACTGAAGCCTCACCTCTGCCACCCATTCATGGATTCCTGCTGGCTCAGAAGATGTCTCTCTCTCTCTCTGTCTATCTGTCTGTCTGTCTCTCTCTCTCTCTCTCTCTCTCTCTCTCTGATTAATTCTCCACGCTCGGCACAGGTTACGGATACAGTTCAGTCACCTCCGTCTATTTAATGAATGTTCTTAGGATGGAGCTCTTTGTCCTGTTACAGCTTAACATTGAGACAAGCACCGTAAGGTCGCTGTCGGACGGCACTAATAAATCACGCCATTAGAGAGAGGAAGCGCACGGAGGGAGACTCATTCATCCGCCGTCATTTCACCCGCTGCCCTCGGGAAGAGGGCGAGCTCCTTACATCACCTCACTAACGACGGGCCACCTGGCAACATTAACCCATTCTGGGCCGGGAACCCCTTTTGGTGTTTACAACTTGTGTTATACTTTAGCTATTGAAAAAATAGCAGATCTACAAGCTCATATAAGCGAGCTTGTAGATCTGCTATTTTTTTTAAAGTCTCGTGTGCAAATCTTTGAATATATTATTCTTACAGAGCGAACATTTTTAACTCAAAATGTTTGCTTCTGGGGAGGTTCCTGGAACAACATATGTTCAGATGGGGGTCAGCGGGCCAAATACATATAATTCTAGGTGGTCTTGACGTGGAATATTCTGCGAACCACTGACAGAAACATGAGGTTTTTCAGAAGACATTTTGTCGAATCGCCCTCAGGTCTAAATGGGTTAAACACTGAACACTTTGCAACGCAGGTGAGCATAGGAGACCGGAGAGGGGGGGGGGGGGGGGGGGGGGGGGGGTGGCTGGTGGGTTTACAGGCGTTTAATTACGAGCGAGTTAATTAGACCTGGATATATTGGATATTGGACTCGTCTGGCTTCCCGAGAGCGGAGAGAGAGAGAGACGATAAATCACTCTAATGAGAGAAGAAGAGGTCCATGTCCACACAAAACACATCCGTCTTTGTTAGGGCTGTGGAGCGCAGCCAGATGATTGGCCGACCGGGGTGGTGACATCACGGTCGGCCGGGTGGGTGTGCAGCCTAACGTATGGGACCAGTGGTGGGAAAGAGACAGTACTCGCATGTTTTTACCGAACACATTTAGGCCTGACATCGAACTTTTAAAAATTCCTTCTAAATCATGACAATTTTCTGAAAAACCTCATGTTTCTATATCAGTGGTTCTCAATATTTCAGGTCAAGGACCCCAACAGTTATATGTTAGATTCGGCCTCCGACACCCATCTGAAAATATGTTGTTCCAGGGACCCACCGCTTTGAAAGAATATATATTTTAACGGCGTTTCAAAAATAGCAGATCTACAAGCTCGTAGCGCGGCACTCGGTGCCGCGCTATGAGCTTGTAGATCTGCTATTTTCCAATAGCTAAAGTATAACATACTGCGTAAAAACACCAACAGAGGTTCCCGTCCAGAATGGGCCAAGTAAAACGTAGAACTATGCGCCGTTTCTGTTACTAGTAAAAGCCCGGAATTAGAAATGTACTGTGTGCTTGTGCCAATGATACTCGAGTGTGTGTAGCGAGTGTGTGTGGGGTGGGCGGGCAAACTCTGACTCTTAACACATTATTTGCCCTTTCAATTCTTTCAAAATGGCGACCCAGGGTGCCCACTTTTAGACCCACTTTTTGACATTTTTACCAAGACGTCCACAGACACAGACAATTACATGCGGTAATTCCTAGGACGCCTGTGGACGTTTTGGGCACAAAAAGTGTTTTAAAGTGAACATGTGTGGTGGCACCTGGAACTGGGATTTATGCCAACAGCTATAGCCGCAATAACAGAGTTAATGAAGCTAACAGATGTAATGAAGCTGTTCATTACATTACAACATTACAATGTTTTGGGCCGATCAAATAATTAGTAAGAAAGAAAAACAAAACAAATAGTGTTGTATCCTGCCTTTATTTTCTTCTTTCAAATCATTTGATCGGCACAAAATATTGTGTTTGTCTTCATTACCATTCATGGCCATTTTCGGCAAAGACATCAAGGTGTTGAGAAAAAAGGGGGGGGGGGGGAAGCATATCTATTATAGATCCCTGTGGAACCCCGTGGTCAAATAAAATAGTTCAGTTCAGGTTTGAAATTAATTCAGCGGCTGACGCACGCACGCACACACACACACACACACACACACACACACACACACACACACACACACACACACACACACACACACACACACACACACACACACACACACACACACACACACACACACACACACACTCACACACACAGTGCCAACGATTGCAGCTGAACATTTATGACTCCAATTAAATATTCCAGTGACCCACTGAACTCCCTGCTCCCCCAAAGCATGCTGGGAAAGATTTGAAGCTGCTTTTCTGGAAATGCCATTTAAAAATAATACAGTCGCACGCACACGCGTACACACACACAGTTAGTGAGGTGGCTAGAGATATATTAGGGAGGTGCTGTGAGGTTTAACAGTCACACTGTGAAATGATGAAGGCAAACAGTTTGATGTGTGGTGGAAGAGAGAGAGAGAGAGAGGAGATGAAGAATGGAGGAGGATACATAAGGAGGAGAGGAGAAGAGAGGAGGCACAATGAAGTGATGAAGAACTAAATGGAATGGTTCCAGAGTCACACAGTCAATCTCTGCGGATAAACCTGCACCTCTGTCTCTCTGTCTCTCTGTCTCTCTGTCTCTCTCTCTCTCTCTCTCTCTCTCTCTCTCTCTCTCTCTCTCTCTCTCTCTCTCTCTCTCTCACAGTAAAACAACACACCTGTGTAAAGTAAATAAAACGGTGTCAAAAGAAACATTAAATTATCTTTATTGTCAATGGCATTTAATGTTTGCGATAGGGACAAGATGACGTACATTTTCCCTTCATTGTCAATGGCGTTTTTAAAACAAACATTGTATATATAGGAGAGCCAACGCTCCTCAAAAAATACTAATTTAACCAAAGAGGTTGTTTTTTTTTCCCCTCCAAACACAAAGGTCATAAAATTTAACTCTATGTCATAACTGACACAGTCACATGCCTGGTAAAATCACCAGGGTGGTTTGTTTATTTTTGGAACATAGTTCTTATATATGATGCAATCTAAAGGCCGGTACACACTAGACTAATGCAACTACTAGCAGTTGCAAGGAGTTGCATTGGTGTGGACTGGCCTTAAGAACGGTTCTGTTGCAAGTTGCGACTATAGGTGTATTGGTGCGGTTTGGCCTTAAGATTCTGTTATGGGGTTTCCAGTACAACCATATACGCAGTGACCCAGGGGTAGTGAGTAGTGACTTCTGTACCACCCTGGGCAAGACCTAAGCTGAAAAGACTATCAGCGGAAGTTGCGGGATTTTAGCGGAAGTGAAATCGTTGATGCTTTACAAATCAGTTTACATTCTCCGCGAATGAAACAAGTGTTGTGATTTGTCGGGAAAATATCGTATCCGGGGGAAATACATTTGACGGCTGTTCCGGAGGATACAACCGCCGATAGCTTCTCTGCCTTAGGTTGTGACCAGGCTTTTCTTTTCGCAGATAAGTAAGCCTGGGACCGAGGCTACTTCTGTACCCTATAGAGGTGCAGCACATACTATACAGCCATTTAAACACAACGATGCATCCTGGGTAACGTATGCTTTCAAGCGACCGTGTAATGTTCCACATAATTACAAGAATTGGATTCAAAAAGTCCCCCCCCCCCAAAGGTTTAGGACGCTCAAGGGCAGGAATTAATTATATTACGCAGCCACTACTCAGTGGAATGCTCCGTCAGCACATCTGAGAACTGAGCTTAACCCGTTTTGACCTGGGAACGATTCTACAAAAGGTCTTCGAAGTCATGACAGTTTTCTGGAAAACTCATGTTTCTATATGTCAGTGTTTCTATATGTCAGTGGTGCTCAATGTTTCATCTCAAGGACACCCAGGATTATATGTATTTGGCCGCCGACCCCCATCTGAAAATATGTTGTTCCAGGAACCCCCCAAAAGCAAAGATTTGAGTTAAAAAAAACTCGCTCTGTAACAATATATTTTCAAAGATTTCAGGCACATTTTCACGATCTTTCAAAAATAGCAGACCTACAAGTTCATAGCGCGGCACCGAGTGCCGCGCTATGAACTTGTAGATCTGCTATTTTTCAATAGCCAAAGCATAACATAATGCTTTAAAACAACAAAAGGGGTTCCCGCCCAGAATGGGTTAAGTTATTCATACTAATTGCGCCGAGATGAACTCCTGAGATCCTTGTACTTACTGGACTGCCACTTGACTACAGATTCACTCGTACCCGTGTGCCTCAGTTGGGTCCATTGTCCTATGTGTGTCATAGCCTAGACTACAGATTCACTCGTACCCGTTGGGTCCATTGTCCTATGTGTGTCATAGCCTAGACTACAGATTCACTCGTACCCGTGTGCCTCAGTTGGGTCCATTGTCCTATGTGTGTCATAGCCTAGACTACAGATTCACTCGTACCCGTGTGCCTCAGTTGGGTCCATTGTCCTATGTGTGTCATAGCCTAGACTACAGATTCACTCGTACCCGTGTGCCTCAGTTGGGTCCATTGTCCTATGTGTGTCATAGCCTAGACTACAGATTCACTCGTACCCGTGTGCCTCAGTTGGGTCCATTGTCCTATGTGTGTCATAGCCTAGACTACAGATTCACTCGTACCCGTGTGCCTTAGTTGGGTCCATTGTCCTATGTGTGTCATAGCCTAGACTACAGATTCACTCGTACCCGTGTGCCTCAGTTGGGTCCATTGTCCTATGTGTGTCATAGCCTAGACTATAGATTCACTCGTACCCGTGTGCCTCAGTTGGGTCCATTGTCCTATGTGTGTTACAGCCTAGACTACAGATTCACTCGTACCCGTGTGCCTCAGTTGGGTCCATTGTCCTATGTGTGTCATAGCCTAGACTACAGATTAACTCGTACCCGTGTGCCTTAGTTGGGTCCATTGTCCTATGTGTGTCATAGCCTAGACTACAGATTCACTCGTACCCGTGTGCCTCAGTTGGGTCCATTGTCCTATGTGTGTCATAGCCTAGACTACAGATTCACTCGTACCCGTGTGCCTCAGTTGGGTCCATTGTCCTATGTGTGTGATAGCCTACCGTTTTGAACTGCCTGTTGTGTATTTGTATGGCCGACTGTGTGTGTGTGTGTGTGTGTGTGTGTGTGTGTGTGTGTGTGTGTGTGCGCGCGGGGAAGCAGCTCGATTGACGATTGTAGAGGCTGGGATTAATGCAACCCCCATGCCCTGACTGACACACGCACGTGCACACACACACACACACACACACACAGGGAAAAGGGGATTACAGCGAGAGAGAGAGAGAGAGAGAGAGAGAGAGAGAGAGAGAGAGAGAGAGAGAGAGAGAGATTAAGTGAGAGAGTTGTTGTAAATGATCACACCAGCTGTTCTCTGAGCCTCTGGTCATTTCATATATATATATATATATATATATAAATACATACATACATACACACACACACACACACACACACACACATGTACACACATGTACACACACACAAACTACTTTTTCTCTGACAAAAAAAAGAAAAAGAACACAAAAGAAAAAGAAAAACCTAAGCTATGACGAGTATAACTAAGACTAAATAAACTCGGCGAAAAAAGTTTGGAGACTTAACTTTCTTCACTTTACTACTTTACTCGCCCATGCAAGCTGATCCCACAAGTGTTCAATTGGGTTGAGGTCTGGACTCACGGCAGGCCATTCCATCCTCTCTCCACCCCCACATTATGGAGACTCTGTGATGATCCTGCAGGCTCTGTGGGGGGGCGAGCAATGTCATCCTGGAGGATGGCGTTAGGTCACAGATTCTGAAGATATGGGATCGCCAAGTGTTTCCAGAATCTCATCCCGATATCTCAACGCATTGAGATTGCCTTCTATGACGACAAGTTTTGTCTTGCCTGTGAGAGAGATAATGTCCCATACCCGATACCAACCAGGTGTTGTGGCTGCACGTACGGATCTTCCAGACGCTACAGAATTCTCTAAATCTGAGTATCAAATTAATAAAGTGTTAAAATTACCAATATGTGGGTATTTTTTCCTTGTTACTGTGGGAGAGTGCAATATATAAAATACAATGCCAATTGGTATTATTAAAGTGGAGAAATAAATAAAGAATGGACCAAAGTTACGTTTCCGAACTTTATTTTAGAGAGTTTAGAGAATTCCCTCGACACAAAACCTATAGACTAAAATGTTAGGAAGGGACTATACGGTAGAAGAGATCCAGTAGAACTGAAAGGCGTGCCATTTTATCGTTTGGTTGCGTGCTGCTCCAGTTTTTGAACTCTGGAAATAGCAGATTTACAAGCTCACAAGCTGCGATGTGCGGCAAATTGCTGTTCAAGCCGTTACTTTGGGCTCGTTTATCTGACAATTGGACCGATTAATTAATTAAACGACTATAATCGGCCAATGCCGATGTGTTTGCCGATTAATTAATCTCCCATCAATACTATGAACTAAACTATGAATATGCCTGACGACAGGGATATTAGAGGGGCGGGGGCTGAAATTCCCTAAAAGGGCACTTTTAGGGAACAATAGCTGATATACAAGCTCACAACGCGCCGCGCTGCGACACGTTGAGAGCTTGTAGATCTGCTATTTTGCGACCCCCCAAAGCAACTGAGGATGTGGCGTACCGCGCACGGCATGAACTTCTACACGGAGGACGACACATCTGTCCAGCGCGAAATGCTGTGTGCAGCTTCAGGAGGGTTAGGGCAATTATAATAGTTAATAGTTCAGTTCAGGTTCGAAATTAATTCAGCAGCAGCACATTTCAAATACTACTACAAGTGATGTAAAACATGGCTTTCATGCCTCATTTTGTCAGGACCAGGCTGCACGCACGTGCGCACGCACACACACACACACACACACACACACACACACACACACACACACACACACACACAATAAGGCAATTCTCCCGAATGCTCCCTCTGGGTATGGCGTGGGAAGGGGGACAGTTGTTTGAATGCTCCCTTTGGGTATGGCGGGGAAAGGGGGACAGTTGTTTTACAGACGGGTATGAGGGCAGGGGCTGAAGCCCGATTTGATGTCTGCGTGTGCACGTGCGCCTGCATGACACATGGCAGCTGTGAGTCGAGTTCCTGCCATGTGCGCGTGTCATTAAGAAGAGTGACAGCTCGTCAATATAACCTCTCTACATCCATGATGACGGGTCATCTGACATGACGGTCTGATTGACGGGTCACCAGACAGGCTGTCCATCCACAGAGACTTCGGTTACCGTGGCGACATGATGACAAACGGATACAGTGGGACCAAACAGGTGTCACGCTCAACGACAGGCGATGCCGGCTGCTTTTGACATAATCATGTCGCGTTCAATGACAGGCGATGCCGGCTGCTTTGACATAATCATGTCGCGTTCAATGACAGGCGACGCAGGCTGCTTTGACATAATCATGTCGCGTTCAATGACAGGCGATGCAGGCTGCTTTGACATCCTTATAGATGGAGTGCCACGATTTTCTTTCCACCCTAAAACATGATCATCTGGTATTATTGTAATATAAGGAGGAAGAACCTTTTTCCAAAAAGTGTACAGTATCTTTTTAAATCGTGCTTTTATGTGGACACGCCCACCAGTTCATTTAGTATGCCTGGTTTGCCTGGTGGGTGGTGATGGGTGGTGATCCACAAAGCAAAGCAAAGTTACCATGTTTACCCAGGGTAACTGGACTAAGCTCAAGAACTTGTTTACAGCCAGGCCCTGCTCATGGAACATTTCATGGTAGGGGTTCAATGCCTTGCTCAAGGGCACTTCAGCGGTGGTAATTTTAACGTGCCGGTCCAGGGATACGAACTAGCGACCTTCCGATATCAAGACCGCTCCGCAAACCGTTCGGCCACCGCTGCCCCAAACCTGAAGTGAAGCCGCACCCACAGCTGTAGTTGTATGATAAAGGGGGAGGGGTTAGGGGAGGGGCTGGTAATGTGATATCCAGGAAGAAACCCTAAATACAAAGTGAATACACCATTGCACATAAAAACGACTCCAGGGTGTCTAATGAAGTACTGTCACATCATAGACACATGAAAAACTGGAAAAATACAATACACAATACAAAAATTGTGGCACTCCATCTTTTCTCGCTACACGTGACATCGTACACCCTCCAAGAATAACACAGGTCACTATGAGTCAGCAAAAAAAAATACAAATTAAAATAGGGTAAAAATGTTCTGTTGCAAATGTCGCCGTGTTCTGTTGACAAAACGTGAGCATTGAGGTTTCTGCTCCAAATTATTTTCTCACTGCTCGTTTCACCCCCCCCAATGGCAGCTGTATCTCTGAACCGCCATGTGCAGGAAAATGTGTTTCAACAAGATAAGAAGTTTAAGGTACATTAGTTTAGCTCCCAGGTCTGCAGAAAACTCGTCTGCTACTGTCCACAGTGACCAGAATACACAGCAGTCCCTTCTACCCGTTTAACTCACTCATGGCCACTAGAACCCCCAGGCGCTGTTGCTATATCGCCACCATAGACTCTCGTTCTATTGGGCTTAGAATACTCGTCCGTTTCCGGTCCTTGCTAGCGACCGCCCACTAAAAGCTAGTGTGACAATGTTCTATTTAAGAGTCTTTAGAGAGTCTTTAGGCATTCATTCATTTTAAACGTGAGGTAACCGGGATTTAGCATTGAGCCGCTAATCAGTGTTGATTTTGTCGACTACCTTTGCACTGTTAGGTCGTCTCCTCCTTGGTGAGTGGAAGTGATTGGCTGCAAACCAACTGAGCCACTGACTGACTGGCTGCAAACCAACTGAGCCACTGACTGACTGGCTGCAAAACAACTGAGCCACTGACTGACTGGCTGCAAACCAACTGAGCCACTGACTGACTGCAAACCAACTGAGCCACTGACTGACTGACTGCAAACCAACTGAGCCACTGACTGACTGCAAACCAACTGAGCCACTGACTGACTGCAAAACAACTGAGCCACTGATTGACTGCAAACCAACTGAGCCACTGACTGACTGACTGCAAACCAACTGAGCCACTGACTGACTGCAAAACAACTGAGCCACTGACTGACTGCAAACCAACTGAGCCACTGATTGACTGCAAACCAACTGAGCCACTGATTGACTGCAAACCAACTGAGCCACTGATTGACTGACTGCAAACCAACTGAGCCACTGACTGACTGCAAACCAACTGAGCCACTGACTGGCTGCAAACCAACTGAGCCACTGACTGACTGACTGCAAACCAACTGAGCCACTGATTGACTGCAAACCAACTGAGCCACTGATTGACTGCAAACCAACTGAGCCACTGATTGACTGACTGCAAACCAACTGAGCCACTGATTGACTGCAAACCAACTGAGCCACTGATTGATTGACTGCAAACCAACTGAGCCACTGATTGACTGACTGCAAACCAACTGAGCCACTGACTGACTGCAAAACAACTGAGCCACTGACTGACTGCAAACCAACTGAGCCACTGATTGACTGCAAACCAACTGAGCCACTGATTGACTGACTGCAAACCAACTGAGCCACTGACTGACTGCAAACCAACTGAGCCACTGACTGGCTGCAAACCAACTGAGCCACTGACTGACTGCAAACCAACTGAGCCACTGATTGACTGCAAACCAACTGAGCCACTGACTGACTGCAAACCAACTGAGCCACTGATTGACTGACTGCAAACCAACTGAGCCACTGATTGACTGCAAACCAACTGAGCCACTGATTGACTGCAAACCGAAATGGATAATCCGTACAACACATAAAAGGCATTAGTTGTTAAACGTTGCTGAAGTTTTAGTTTAGTTTATTTGATCATCTTCACAGTTACAAAACAGCTTAGTTGTTAACACATGGTTACATAACAAAAAAGGAACTGGAGGTGATCAAAAGGAATAGGCTGAAGCTGAAAGCTTATAAATGCCTATCCTATAAACATCAAAATAAAACAATATACAATCCAAACAATTTAATACCACCATCAAGGAGGTTCACACCAAATGGCGAGAGCCAACCCGATACTGCACCCACCCCCGTGTCACCATAGAGATCCACCAGGATCCCTATAAATTAAATTAAATACCAATCATCATCATCATCATCATAGGTCAAATATGTTATATCATATTATTATATATATACTATATATTACATACCACATATTATATTATATAATATATATGTCAAATATACAAATCATTTTACGATGCACTGTATTTAGCCATGAGGATGTGTTTAAATAGTATCTTGAATCGAGAGATGTGTCTGCTGTGTTTCACCTCCTCGGTCAGGCCATTCCATATTTTTACCCCACAGACAGAAATGCACATGCTCTTCCGGGTGGTGCTAACACAGGGTTGTTGGAAGTTTAGGTCCCATCTTAACTCGTAGCGTCCCTCCCTATCCTTGAACAATTGTAGAACCTTTACAGGAAGTAGTTTATTCCTTACCTTGTACATAATTTGTGCCGATTTGAATTCAACTAAATCTAAGAACTTCAGTGTGGAGGACCTTAAGAACAGTTCATTTGTAGGATTATAGTAGCCTACCTTATGTACTATTCTTAATGCTCTTTTTTGCATTATAATTAGAGGCTGTAGGTTGCTTCTATAGGTGTTTCCCCACACCTCCACGCAATATGTCAGATATGGTAATATTAGTGTGTTATATAGTGTAATCAATGATTTATAATTTAGTATATGTCTGGTTTTGCCTAGTACACCAACACTTCTAGCTAATTTTGAACGAATATATTTTATATGTGGTTTCCAACTGAATTTGTCATCTATAATCACTCCTAAAAATATGTTCTCATTAACTCTTTCTATGTTTACATTGTCGATCTTTAGCTCAACTAGTGAGTTTGGTTGTATTGATTTATTTCCAAAGATCATGAATTTTGTTTTTTTCAGGTTGAGTGATAGTTTATTTGTATCAAACCATAGTTTTAGTTTGCCCAGTTCAAATGAGACCTCCTTCAACAATTGCTGAAGGTTCACCCCAGCACAGAAGATGTTGGTGTCATCAGCAAAGACAACATACTTCAAGATACTTGAAACTTTACATATGTCGTTTATGTATAATATAAATAATTTGGGACCTAAAATTGAACCCTGCGGTACCCCACAGTTAATGGGTGAGCAACTAGATTTATGCTCCCCCATCTGTACGTATTGTTGTCTGTTTTTGATGTAGCTCTTAACCCAACTAAGCCCTACCCCTCTAATCCCATATTTTTCAATTTTTTCCAGTAATATGTCATGATCTATTGTGTCAAATGCCTTTTTTAAGTCAATAAAGATACCAAGGGCGTATTTATTACTGTCGATAGATGTAGTTAGTTCTTCAATTAGCTCAATTAGTGCCATTGTAGTTGACCGGCCAGATCTAAATCCATATTGACTCTCCATAAGAATATTATGTTTATCTATAAAACTGTCCAGCCTTGCAGAAAATATTTTTTCCAGAACTTTTGAAAATTGAGACAGCAGGGATATGGGCCTGTAGTTTGTGAAGCAATGTTTATCACCAGCTTTGTAAACTGGGATAACCTTGGCAGTTTTCATTTGGGTGGGGAAGAAACCTGTTTTGAGTGATAGATTGCAGATATGTGCTAATGGGTCTGCCACAGCACAAATAACCTTCTTCAAAACTGCCATGCTAATACCATCTCCATCTGTGGATGTTTTATTGTTTAACTTGTGGACAATATCTAGTATTTCCTGTTTATCTGTGTTATGTAGGAAGATTGAGGCAGGATTACTTTCATCAGGCAGTTGAGTAACACCACCTCCTAGGGGTGGTTTTATTTCGGCAGCCAGATTTGGACCCACATTCACAAAGAAATTATTAAACTTCTCCACCACCTCATTCATGTTGTTGATTATTATATCATTGTCAGTAAAGTGATCTGTATAGTTGGGGTTTGATCTATTTTTAATAATTGAATTTAATATATTCCATGTACCCTTAATGTTATTTTTATTCTTTTCAAATAGTTTGTTATAGTACTCTTTCTTACCTCTTCTAATAATATCCATTAATTTATTTTTATATATTTTATATTTAGTTTCTTTATCTATGGTTCTATGTTTCATAAAGTCTCTATACAGTTTATTCTTTTTTTTACAAGCATTAGCTAATCCCCTAGTCATCCACGGCTTGTCGACAGTTTTACTATTTTTTTTATATTCGTGTATTGGGCAATTTCTATCATATAATAATAGGAACTTTTCTAGAAAATAGTTATAAGATACATCGACATCCTCAGTTTCATACACATGTTTCCAGTCTTGGGTTGCTAAGTCTCTCTGGAATGTATTTAGAGCTTCCTCTGTTCTTACTCTTTTATATGACGTTGTAATGTGTTCTTTCGTCTTCATGTTGTGGTCACAGTTTAAGATTGCAAAGATCGGCAGATGGTCACTAATGTCGTTTATTAGTATGCCGCTCACTATATTGTTGTCCATGTTATTAGTGAATATATTATCTAATATAGTAGCTGAGTGTGTGGTTATTCTAGTTGGTTTTGTTATAATGGGATATAAACTCATACTATACATCGCAGCCATGAATTCATCAATTAGTGAATTATGTTTAGGGTTCAAAAGGTCAAGGTTAAAATCTCCACAGATATAGGCAACCTTGTGCTCGATCTTTGCAAACGTCCCCTCCATAAAGCATTTGAAGGCCTCAACGCTATTATCTGGAGCTCTGTAAACACAGCTGACAATGATGTTTCTCTTTTTTCTCAAGGAGATCTCTACAGTGACACATTCACATACATCATCAACAGCAGCAGTCATGCCATCTACAATATTATATGTTAATCTATTGTCTACATATAGAGCAGTCCCCCCTCCAACTTTATTTGATCGGTTTATAAAATTGAGGTTGTAGCCCTCCATCTCAAAGTCCACCCCCCTCTCCAGGCTGAGCCAAGTTTCAGAAATAGCAATTATATTGAAGGGTGTGCTAAACTGTCTCAGATATTCTTTAATATTGTTAAAGTTAGCATAAAGACTCCTACTGTTGAAGTGTATGACTGATATACCATGATCACATTTTATGTTGTTAAACTGAGTCTCTGAAGTAAGACGTAACAGCAGAAGTAAGAAGTAACAGCAGTTGTCGTTTACATTCATAAAGAAGTTACTCTCAGGATCAATGTCTCGGTTCATATCATGCATGATGAAACGTTAGGGCAAGCAGAGTCATATAGTGCCAGCCCAGTGGCGGCATGTAATGTGCACGCGTCGGCGCGCACAGCATTGCAATGCGCACACACACACACACACACCCACACTGCACAGCCACGCACGCATACACACAGAGAGACAGAGAGAGAGAAAGAGAGAGAGAGAGAGAGAGAGAGCGCAGCACGGCATTAGTTCGAGCAGTCTTTCACGAAAAAAGGGGGAAATAATGGTGATGAAGAACCAAAAAAAGCGTTCCATAGCGCCGGGAGTAAACCCAACAGTCCGATGCAAGAGCACGGTTCCAAAAAGGGAAAATAATTCTTTGCTTATATGTAATGTCAACAAGAAGAACAACATGTGAACAGAGATTCCTATGGCAGGCGGCTTCAGCCATGCAAAGATCACAGTGCATAAGACAAAATAAATGGTTAAGTTGGGAGAAAAAAGTAGAGAAGTTCCAACTTTCCTTCTGACCAGGAAAATAAACTGTGGCCATGCCATGCCCAAATAGATAATCCAAAGAAGAATCCAAAAAATTATCAATAGTAGTAGCGCTAGCTTCTTTGCTACATATCTATTTCTAGCCCACTGGGCCGAGGAGGCAGCAGCATCACTTGTATTCATCAAGGTCTTTCAGTTCTCTTACCATCACTGTCTTCTCTTCCTCAGGAGTGGATCCATTTAGCCGTATGAGCACTTTACAGTTCCTGGTCCACGTTGATTTTATGTTGCCCTTCTTCTTCAGGGAGCGAGCCTCTCGTGCAATTTCGGCATTCTTCCTGGTAAGGTGCTCGTTCAGGTAAACCTGGGTCCCCTGGCTCCCAACAGAGGAGTGACTCGTATCACTGCGTGTCCATCGTCACATCACACCTGGTGACATGCTGAACTTTGCAGTGTTGTAATCCAGTCATGCTTGATGTCAGTCCTACTATTGAGCAGAACATAAGCCACCGATGCCAATGGGGAACAGCTAGGCTCATGATGGCTGGTGTGAGGGAGAGTTCAGCTCAAAGCCTTAACTTACCACAAAGATATATATATATATATATATATATATATATATATATATATATAGGATATGATTGATTAAAATGCACCCATATATGATTATGATTAGAATGCAGCTGGAGATAATGTGACATTTGAAAGCAGGTGGAAATTACACTGTCCAAGTCGACAAGTCGACAGCAGGAGAGGAGAGGAGAGGAGAGGAGAGGAGAGGAGAGGAGAGGAGAGGAGAGGAGAGGAGAGTCATTCGACAGCAGGAGAGGAGAGGAGAGGAGAGGAGAGGAGAGGAGAGGAGAGGAGAGGAGAGGAGAGGAGAGGAGAGGAGAGGAGAGGAGAGGAGAGGAGAGGAGAGGAGAGGAGAGGAGAGGAGAGGAGAGGAGAGGAGAGGAGAGGAGAGGAGAGGAGAGGAGAGGAGAGGAGAGGAGAGGAGAGGAGAGGAGAGGAGAGGAGAAACGGAGAGGAGAGGAGAGGAGAGGTAAATGGACCCTAACGGGCTAGCCTGGAACAGACCTATGCTTTCAATGGCATAGGCAGCTCCCGGCAGGATCCGCCGGCAGAAACAAGACGGCACCTGCAGCAGATGAGCTTAATTAATTAGAGAGACGGAGAGAGAGAGAGAGAGAGAGAGAGAGAGAGAGAGAGAGAGAGAGAGAGAGAGAGAGAGAGAGAGAGATGTGTGTGCGTGGGGCGTGCGCGCGCGTGTGTGTGTGTGTCAATTGAATAAGGCTGCAGTCCATCAGTAATTAGCAGATAGAGAGAGAACCGTTTCACGCTACTGTATGCCACAATTGAATGGGATTTTTCCCAGACTTGTTTTTTGAGTGGTGCAACCACTCCTACAACCAGCAATGTCCGTATGTATGTGTACACCTATGTATGTATGTATGTATGTATGTATGTATGTGTTGTTCACCTATGCATGTGACGTTAATGAGCACCAGTATATGACTATTAGTACCAGTAGGGGGCGCCAGAAACCGAGAGAGAGAGAGAGAGAGAGAGAGAGTGCTGCTCTGTTGCCTGCTAGAGAGAGAGAGAGAGAGAGAGAGAGAGAGAGAGGTGGGGGGAGTTGCACCACTCAGTTCACACAGATGTTTTTTTTTTCTTTCCTGGAAATAAAAACGTCTGTGTTTCCGAGGCTAAAACAGGGGCAGACAGGTGTAGA
The DNA here is from genome assembly GCF_964188405.1 of Protomyctophum parallelum. Lineage (NCBI taxonomy): Eukaryota > Metazoa > Chordata > Actinopteri > Myctophiformes > Myctophidae > Protomyctophum > Protomyctophum parallelum. The sequence goes on from NC_139697.1 coordinate 95,377,130, forward strand.
AGGTAACACACTCACTGCTTCATTCATTCAGTTTCTCCTGTATGAAAACCTATATTCCTTATCCCATTTTTGAACGACTGACATAGAATCATAGCTTTTTCAGAAAACTGTCAGGATGTAGAAGACATTTTTAGAATCTGATCTCAGGTCAGAATGGGTTATTCATGAGTTGATGCTTTTTCTTTCTCTTCACACTGAAGGCATCTGGAGCAGAAGGTCTTTGATATGAAGATCACAACAACAACCAACAGAAAAAGTTTGACTGGAAAAAATAAAAATAAATAAAACAAGCCATGACTTTCCTCTGACTTCTTTGAATTGAAAAAATAATAATAAGTACAGATAAATAAAATAAAATGGGTGCTGGATGTTCTTTCATCTCTTTGTTCTTTTTGTGTTTAATTAAACATTGTAGACAACTATAGACCAGAGTCGATGGGAAATTAATAATCATTCGAGCATTCAAGTATTTTCAGTGTTGAAACTACACAATCCGGGACATTATGATCATTCATTAACCCATTTAGACCTGAGGCCGAATCAAAAAAGAAATAAATTGGTTTTTCAGAAATCTTTTAGGATTTGGAAAACCTGTTTCCAATCCTGTCAGAGTGGTGCTCAACCTTTTTCACGTTGAGGACCCCCAGATTTACCTGTATTTGGCCACGGATCCCCACCCCCCACTCCCCCCACCCCCCCGCCGCCCACATCTGAAAATATGTTGTCCGAGAAGCAAAGATACAAGTTAAAAACGTTCGCTCTGAGCGAATATATATAGCCTATTCAAAAATGTGTGCCACATTTTCACGATAAAAAAAAAAAAAAAAAAAAATCAACAGCTATAAGTATAACATAATGCTTAAAGGGGTTCCTGTCCTGAATGGGTTGACACACAGTTACTACAGCGTTCAACTCTGGTGTCGGGTACAGGACAGGCTGATTAGTCCCGCGGTGGCAGCTGAGCGGAGATCTTCGCCTACAAACATGTCTGGTTACTAACCAGGCACAGGGGCTGAAATCCCTTAAGAGGGCACTTTTGGCCCAAAATAGCTGCTCTACAAGCTCACAAGAGCTTGTAGAGCTGCTATTTTGTAGAGCAGCTTTATCTACTGGAGATGCGGTGTACGGCATGGATTTCTAAACAAATGAGTTCAGGAGACTTCAGGAAAAGAAAAGAAAAGAAAATCTCCTGAATGCTGCCTCCAGGTATGGCATGGAAAGCAGTGGCATTTGCATTTCTTTCACCGTAGTAAATGCTGCATTGGTGGTCTGGAGAGGGTTGTTTTATCAGACGGGTAAAAGGGCAGGGGCTGAAGCCCCCGTTGATATCTACTGTATGTGTGCATGTCCCCGGGTGTAGCGATAACTGCATCGAACAATCAATTTTAATTTCAAGAATCAAAGTATATCGAAATGAAAACAGCAACATTGACTATGTATCGAAACGTTTTGCTATGCAAACAATTGATTGTATATCAATACTACATTTTTGTGTGCGTGGTATTTAGCCATTTTTAGAAGAGAAAAAATAACAAATGGACCTGACGGGTCCATTTGGTTCCATTTGTACAATCTCAGAGTTAAATTAACATTGATTTTACAATATACATTGGGGGTCCCAGACATAGAAATGCCATTAAATGGGGGTCCGTAGACTAATGCATGTTAAACTGGGGGTCCTTGAAATTAAACAGGTTCAGAATCACTGCTAGAGCCGTAAAAATGTTCTCTCATGGCGGTCCCTGGCATATCTTTTCAAATGGGGGTCTGCAGGGAAGTACACCAGGCACTAATTCTCCCATTCTCCATTCCAGGCTATTGTCTCAGCAAAGACTCAACTTTACACTTGTCGGCCGAGCGCAAATCAAAACAACATGCACATGATTATGAATATAACAAGATGCTAGCGTTAGCACGGGCTAGGCACGCACGCACACGCACACACACACACACACAAATAATAATTTTAATAAAGGCCTCAGTCACAGTCGGAAGATATCCAGTCTGCTGTGCGTCTGTACACATGTGTGTGTGTGTGTGTGTGTGTGTGTGTGTGTGTGTGTGTGTGTGTGTGTGTGTGTGTGTGTGTGTGTGTGTGTGTGTGTGTGTGTGCGTGCGTACCTTTATCACTGAAGTCGTCCACCAGGATGAGCTCGTGGAGGAGGTCGGGGGGCGAGCGGTTCAGGACGCTGTGGACCGTCCTCAGCAGAGACGACCAGCCCTCGTTGTGGAACGGGATGATGACGCTGCTGTTGGGGAGACGCTCCGAGTACAGCTTCTGTTTGCAGCTGGAAGGAACCACAGACACAGTGTAAACCAGCTGGAAGGAACCACAGACACAGTGTAAACCAGCTGGAAGGAACCACAGACACAGTGTAAACCAGCTGGAAGGAACCACAGACACAGTGTAAACCAGCTGGAAGGAACCACAGACACAGTGTAAACCAGCTGGAAGGAACCACAGACACAGTGTAAACCAGCTGGAAGGAACCACAGACACAGTGTAAACCAGCTGGAAGGAACCACAGACACAGTGTAAACCAGCTGGAAGGAACCACAGACACAGTGTAAACCAGCTGGAAGGAACCACAGACACAGTGTAAACCAGCTGGAAGGAACCACAGACACAGTGTAAACCAGCTGGAAGGAACCACAGACACAGTGTAAACCAGCTGGAAGGAACCACAGACACAGTGTAAACCAGCTGGAAGCACAGCGACAGACACAGTGTAAACCAGCTGGAAGCACAGCGACAGACACAGTGTAAACCAGCTGGAAGGAACCACAGACACAGTGTAAACCAGCTGGAAGCACAGCGACAGACACAGTGTAAACCAGCTGGAAGGAACCACAGACACAGTGTAAACCAGCTGGAAGCACAGCGACAGACACAGTGTAAACCAGCTGGAAGCACAGCGACAGACACCAGCGCTTCCCAAACCTTTTCATGTCAAGGACCCCCAAAAGTAACCCCATAAGAGAAGATCTTTGCAGCTCTAGTAGTGATTTTCAACCATTTTAATTTCAAGGACCCCCCAGTTTGACATGCAACAGGCTATGGACCCCCCATTTAATGGCATTTCTATCTCTAAGACCCCAATTTATATCGTAGAATCCATGTTAATTTATAAATGGAACCATCCATGTGGTTCCATCTGTACACTCTCAGAGTTACAGACCCATAAAGGGTCCATTTGGTTGCAAACTATCATTTAGCTAATGGGGACCCCCTGGGACTCCCTCAAGGACCCCGGACCCCCACTTTGGGAACCACTGTTGTAAACTAAACGCTGCTGTCAGGATAGTCTCGCGTACAGTATATAGCCAGACAGCTATTCCACAACCTCTGAATGGCTCTATACTGTAGTAGTGGTTCCCAAAGTCTTTAGCCCATGAGGCCGTGGTCTCTCTGGCAGCGATATATATATAGGATAGACAATGCAATTATTATCGGCAGGGAATTACTTGACCACTTTCAACCTGCCGTCTGACGGGTCAGGCATTCAGACAATGTATTGAACACAACAAAACCACAAACAAGTGGGAGTGCGAGTGTGTGTGCGAGTGCGTGTGCGACTGTGCGCGTGTGCGTGCAGTCTACTGTGGGCAGGTGGATCGATGCGGCGCGTCGACCGTGCAGAACTAGGATGGCAGAGGATTGATTCCAAACAGCTGTGTCACTTAATCAAAGAGAGGCGGATGCGAGCAGCTCCTCAAGCCGAGTCGAGTCTGTTTGGAAGTGATTCAGAGACTCAGAATACCCAAATAGCATTGATCACGCCTCCAGGTCTTTAGGGGAATAAGACACGCAAAATACAGCCCATAATGTCTACTAAATCTAAAAAAATCACACCTGTGTGAACCGAGTGGTGCAACTCCCCTCTCTCTCCCCCTCTCTCCCGCTCTCTCCCCCTCTCTCTCTCTCCCCCTCTCCCTCTCCCTCTCCCTCTCCCTCTCCCTCTCTCTCTCCCTCTCTCTCTCCCTCTCTCTCTCTCTCTCTGCTCCGTCAGATTAGCCTTATTATGGATATCAATGAACCTAGACAGTCAGAAGTTCGATTTGCGTCCAGCAGGTGGCAGCCATGTCACATACTTCTCTCGTTCCAATTTCACGCATGCGCATACGTGCTCTTGACTGACTGATACACACGGACATTCCTGGTTGTAGGAGTGGTTGCACCACTCAAAAAAAAAAAACATATCTATATATATATATATATATATATATATGTGTGTGTGTTTCTATATCAGTGGTTCTCAAGCTATTTAATGTCAAGAAATGCAAAATGTGTATGTAATTGGCTGCTGACCCCCATCTGAAAATATGTTGTTCCAGGGACACCCCAGCAGTGTTCATTTTGTCGACTAAAACTAAGACTAAAGACTAAGTCGACTAAGGTTTTTCAGAAGACTAAATAGGACTAAGACTAAATGGCGTGTTATTTAAAACACTAAGACTATAAGACTAAATCAAAATATTGTGGAAAAAGGTAACACAAGATCTAAAAGCTCGTAGCGCGGCACTCGGTGCTATGAGCTGCACTCGGTGCTATGAGCTGCACTCGGTGCTATGAGCCTGTAGATCTGCTATTTTTCAAACAGCTAGAGTTTACAATAAGGGTTAAAGTGGTTAAAAGCTATAAGATGACACAGGTGCGTTCCAGGCGTTAATGGCCTAATTAGACTAATCTCCATCTGTCATGGTCCACCACAGTGCAGTGCAGCAGTCAGTATATATGGTCAATGACACATGTTAGTTAGTACCAAACGACTTTGCCGTCAGGTATTCAACCTGTCAGCTTCTTAATCCTCACTTCCAGCGACAACGAGTCCTGGTGGTGCACTTTTTTTTATTTGGGATTAGATTGATCCGTGTCTGGGGGGGGGGGGGGGGGGAGAGAGAGAGAGAGAGAGAGAGAGAGAGAGAGAGAGAGAGAGAGACTTCAAAGGAGGTTTAGACAGTTTTTTGGTTTAGACTAGTCATTGGTTAGACCAGTCATTAGTCCTACAACTACAACCTATCTCAAACCCTCACCCTAAACCTAACCTCCCACGGGGCAGCACACCTAAACCTAACCTTAACCCATGTCTAACCAATGACTAGTCTAAACTAAGTATGCACCCCAACAAGAAGAGAGTGATCGACTGAAACAGAATGTTAAGGCCCAGGTTATTATTATAAAATATGAAAGGTTCAGGGAAAATTGCTTGGCGCCTTTCAAGCTATGTTCTCTATCCACCCTCTTGAAACCAAATACCACAGATAGACCGGCACGCTGTTGTGAGCTGTTGTGAGCTTAGGCAGATTGTATATTACAAAAGAACCCTGTATATGACTAGGTGATGTAATGATGATGTAAAACAAACATTAAATTATCTTTATTGTTAATCTCCGTCCTGAGCGCTGGGCGTTTACTATTTGATAGGCGCTCGGGGTGTTAATGGCGTTTTTAAAACAAACATTGAACTAAAAACAAACATTAGACCTGTATATATAGGAGGGGCTATAGCGCCCTTCACAAACTCACACCTGTGTGAAGTGAGGGGAGCTCTTATGATCATCATCTCATTCTGGCCAATCACAATCTCCCACCCAATCACGCCAGCCAATCACAATTTGTGTCCTCACTTTTGTCTTCAATGTTTGCGTTTACACAGACCCTCAAAGCTGGACATAGGAGGGGCTAGCGCCCCTCACAAACAATATATAAAAAAGGGGAAACATCTGTTGCATAATTGGCGAATGCCGATGTTGTAAAAAAACAAAGCTTGCGCACAACTTATCTCTCACCACTACAAGGGGTTCAATGGGTTACGTCATCCACATATGTCGGCGTTGTCCCTCGGAACCAGTGTCTTTACATAAACATACTGTATATAGCTGCGTCCTCAGCCAATATCGGCCAAACCAATACACGTCTCCCTAATAGGGAGACACAGGAGAGAAGACTGGCCTAGACTATTAGTCCTACACACCACCTCTCTCTCTCTCAGCTTCCAAACAAATCTGGATCGATAGAAACACATATTCAATTACTCACCAAAAAACCACAGACTGAAAGCCTTACCTTTGAAGAAAGCGCTCTATTCATTATGTATGGACCGTGTTTGTGTAGTTTTTTTATTTGACTCTTAGTTCTGCCTACAGTACCTGGCCCCCAGGTAACAGTTTAGTTTCATTTCCTTGCCATGTCTTTAAACCCTGTAGGACTTTACATTCTTTCAAATCTTGCAAATCTTCAAAGTAAAATCACACCCGTGTGAAGTGAGCGGCGCTCTTATCATTATACATCATCCTACATCATCTCATGAACAACTGAATTCATGTGATTGGTTCGCCAATTTGCTCGTCTACATATGACGTAAATTCTCCCTTCACTGTCAACGGCATTTAATGTTTGTGTTGCCACACATTTACGTCGTCTTTGACGGACATATGACCTAATTTCTCCTTGCATTGTCAATGACAAATATGAGACGTGTGGGGACAAAAGCTGTATATATAACATTATTATGACTATTATTATTATAATTTCCACCTCCCCCTCAGCTCCCAAACTAATCTGTATCAATAGAGAAAACGTTATTACAGAGAGAGAGAAAGTATTCCGTTGGGATTCAGTCACCAACTAGGTCTCCTCAGGACGGACTCTGACACATGACTGGTATGGTTTAATAACCCCTTTTGATACTTTAGCTATTGAAAAATAGCTAAATGTTTTTGGTGCTCAACCTTTTTTCGTGTCAAGGACCACCCTACCCAGCCCGTTCCCCCATCTGAAATTATGGTGTTCCAGGGACCCCCCAGAAGCAAATATTTGAGTTGAAAAACGTTCACTCTGAAAGAATTCAAAGATTTGATCCACATTTTCACGTTTTTTTCAAAAATAGCAGATCTACAAGCTCGTAGCACGGCACTCTGTGCCACGCTATGAGCTTGTAGATCTGCTATTTTCCAATAGCTAAAGTCAACCATAATGCTTAAAACACCAAAAGGGGCTCCCAACTTCCCGCCCTAAAGGGGTTTTAAGCAAAAGTATGAATAGTGCAGTGTAGCTATGCTCTGATACAAGCAGAAGTCCCGTATTCAAAATGCACTCGAGTAAAAAGAACAAAAGTATCAAAATAGCATCAAGAATATTTTAAGACCAACTCTCAAGTTCATGATTATAATACTAGACAATCTGACAATATTCATCCTCCCTTCAGCCGTACCACTCTCCAGCCAGTTCTCCATTAAAGTCAGAGGTTCTTTACTCTGGAATTCACACGTATTCGTACGTATTGTCACCTCCTCATCACTCTGTAACTTTAAACACATTGAATGCCAAACATACATGTCTTTTTTTATTTTTTATTTAACCTTTATTTAACCAGTAAAATCACATTGAGACGGCGTCTCGTTTACAACGTATCAATCAATCAATCCGTCACTGCCAGTGTCCCATGCACTGGACTCTCTTTCCCTTGTTTTCTGCCCTTAGCCGTTAAATAAAGCTGTTAATGTGAGGTGGAAGGTTCATTATGTGCTGTGCTCCGATAAGACAGAGAGGCACTCCAGATAAGAGAATAATGTTGCCATCAATTATTAACAGCTTTGAGCCTGCCGTGTATGCACTGTACTAATGCATGTCTTTGACAACGCTGCATAGCGTGGTGTTCAAACATTGTTGTCCGTGGATCGGATCCCATTGAGACAAGCATCTATGACAAACACAGTGCCGAGGGCATCCTCCATGCAAAAGAAATAGACCTGTGCATGCCCGTCGCAGTCGGCCACCGGCCTACTTGGGAACGATGCAACTTGGGAACCCAATGATATACGTTATAGCCATAGCACCCGTTTTAACTGTCAGTCGGTGTCCCACATGGAGATCTGTGTATGTGCCTGTGTGTGTGAAGACTGCAAACTGAAAAGTGTACTTGGCAATCAATTCGGCCCACTGGCAGAGCCTGGCCCAGGTGAAAGGAGTTGGCCTCATTAGGCCCACTGGCAGAGCCTGGCCCAGGTGAAAGGAGTTGTCCTCATTAGGCCCACTGGCAGAGCCTGGCCCAGGTGAAAGGAGTTGGCCTCATTAGGCCCACTGGCAGAGCCTGGCCCAGGTGAAAGGAGTTGTCCTCATTAGGCCCACTGGCAGAGCCTGGCCCAGGTGAAAGGAGTTGGCCTCATTAGGCCCACTGGCAGAGCCTGGCCCAGGTGAAAGGAGTTGGCCTCATTAGGCCCACTGGCAGAGCCTGGCCCAGGTGAAAGGAGTTGGCCTCATTAGGCCCACTGGCAGAGCCTGGCCCAGGTGAAAGGAGTTGTCCTCATTAGGCCCACTGGCAGAGCCTGGCCCAGGTGAAAGGAGTTGGCCTCATTAGGCCCACTGGCAGAGCCTGACCAGAGCCTTTTGTGGTGGTTCTGGAGAACCGTGGGTCTGACCGACTCGATACCTGGCACTGCACTCCCTGTGGGGGTGTGGAACGCGTGTGTCGAATGTGAAGTCGGTGGGTCAAATGGTTCTCGAGTTACGTGCATTACAACCGTACACACACGCACACACGTATGTACGCAAGCACGCACGCAGAGACGTGGCACATTTATAGTAGGATATACGTCACGTTTCTGAATAGAATAGTGTCTGGAAGTGGCGGTCAAGAGGCACTACTTAAAGAGGTGGTGGTGGTTGTTGTGCTTTAATGGCTAATTCACAGCGCCCGCCCCCGCCTGGCCCCACTGCTACTAGTAGCAGGGAGGGCCGAAGCAACTCCCTACTACTAGTAAGAAGTATAGGGTACATGCGCATGCATAAAGTGAATGGCATATCGTGTGGCAAATCGAGTGGCAAAGTAACATTTGTTTTTTTCTGTCCACGGGTGGGTCACACACACACACACACACACACACACACACACACACACACACACACACACACACACACACACACACACACACACACACACACACACACACAGACGGGGAGACTCACTTTGGGTGCCTGATGTCGGGCACAGAGCGGTTGAGGGAGATCCTGTCGCTGACGTAGATGTTGAATCCATTCTCCCTGTAGGCTGCATCCACCCGGTCAGCCTCGCTGAGGGGAAACGCCTTGCCCTGCTCACCATTACCTGTTACACACACACACACACACACACACACACATAGATTAACCCATTTAGACCTGAGTTCGATTCTACAAATGTCTTCTAAAACATGAAAGTTTTTCTGAAAAACCTGTTTCTACAGTATGTCAGTGGTTCTCAAACATTGTCATGTGAAGGACCCCAAGAAATATATGTAATTGGCCGCCGACCCCCAGAAGCAAAGATTTGAGTTAAAAACGCTCACTCTGAAAGAATATATATTCAGATTTGTGCCACATTTTCACGATTTTTCAAAAATAACAGACCTACAAGCTCGTATCTGCTATTTTCCAATAGCTAAAGTATAATATAATGCTTGAAACACCAAAAAGGGGTTCCACCCAGAATGGGTTAAATATGTTGTATTTGGATCTGCACAAGAACCGGATCCCAACCGGATACAACTGCTGCACAAGTGCACCCATTGTTGTTTTTGGCAGCAAATTTCTATTTTAGATTTAGTCATATAGTCTCTTGAATGGTTTTAATTTAGTTTCAGTCACCCAGAATGTTTTAGTGTTAGTCTAGTTTCAGTCAACTAAATATCATAAGATTTTAGTCGACTAAATCTACGACTAAAATGTATTTTGGCGGGCCTTGATGCAGTCATAATGACTGATTTTACACTTGCTGAAAATAGCCGATCTACAAGCTACGAACTTGTAGATCGGCTATTTTCAGTTATACTGGATCTCTTTTCCACTTCAACATTTTAGTCGACACTAGTGTTTATTTGTTGACAAAATTGACAGTATATTTAGTCTTAGTTTTAGTGATTACCGTATATGGTTTAGTATATATTTAGTTTTTATGTCGTTTTTGTCAGTGAAAAATGGTAGTCGACGAACATTTTTCGTCTTAGTATTAGTCAACGAAATCAACACTGCTTAACACACAGAAATAAAGACAGCATATTGATGACATACTACTACACTACTAGACTTTTTTTTAAGCCACTTAAGGATCGTGGTCGTTTCGAGGAAGGAATCTGATTGGTTTAAAACCAGCTTCCTAGCCGTGCTTAAACCACGATATTGGAACACTTAATCAAAACAAAGAAATCACCTGCTCTGTTCTCCCAGAGTGCAGCAGACTTGGTGGCTAGGCTAGCTAGTTTCTTGGGACATTTGTGGTCGTAGTGGCTATACATCTGTCATTAAAAAGATATGATTTGTGTTCTTTATCGTCATTCGTCATTAATGCATGTAGGAATCGCAGGTGTGCATTAATGATGATAAAGAACACCCTCTGGTGTAATATTGCTTAAATTAAACATTGTCGTCTCCAGATAGACAGACTGCCCATAATAGCTGAGACAGAACCGTATTTAGCCAACTTGTTTGCATTTGTCTTTTGCAATCCTCCCAAGGATGGTGGGCCCCCGAGCACAAGTTTGTGAACATGGTCCAGACTCCCAAACACAAGGACAATTATATCCACCAAAGGCAGATTTTTAGCAATCTGGGTAACAATAACATCCATATTAGGAACCTATCTTCCTCACGCACGCACGCACACGCACACACACACACACACACACACACACACACACACACACACACACACACACACACACACACACACACACACACACACACACACACACACACACACACACACACACACACACACACACACACACACACACACACACACAAAAGACGAGCCCCATTTTTCAAAACTAATTTGTGGGAAAAGAACATTGAATGTCAAATCAAATAGTCTAGTCCCCGATTATAATACGACCCCGTTTTTTAGGATATTTCCATTGGGAAAAACGTATATTCAGCACAATAGAGGGTACTTAATTCACAAGAAGTCTACACCATTAGAGAATGCAGAAGAATTGTCATTTTGATCAACGTTTGCCTGTCATCTCTCCTATCTCTCCAACATCAATACAGCATGGAATTGTGTACAAAATCTGATCCAACGATAACAAAATTCTTTAGTCTTTAGTCTGTGGCTCAGATGCAGAATCAATAATGGGCCTTGGTATGAAAAGGGTTGAAAACCACTGCTCTGAAACAACATCACAATAACATTAATATAAAACTAAGTTAGCATTAGGAAGCCTTAGCTGTAACGCAATAAAGGGAGAATAATTATATATAAATGTGCAAATAAGGCAGCCGCATAACACGTAATGTGCAGATACCCAGTGTACTATAAACTATAATAGTGGAGTCTGAAGTGGCTTTCTGCTTCTACTTGTATGATTTCATTACACTCCATTAGGTTGTGCAAAGTGTTGCAGGGTTTGAAACTATAATGAATTGTGTTTTTGTTTATGTTGGAACAAAATATAATGACCTTCGCAAACATTTAAACTGATGACTTTGGTGCAGGAGAGTATGCGTGTGAGCATGTGTGCATGTGCGTGCGTGAGCGCGCATGCACGTGTGCGTGCGTGCACATGCATTGTCTCATTGTCAGTGGAATATTCCACTTTGAACCAGCGGTCTCCTTGCATGATAAAGTGAGATAACTTGAAAGCATGGCGTATGGCTGCTGTGTGTGACACACATCTATAACTCTGCCTGTATATTTTCGTCACTGCCTACAGGTATACCCCTTATCCCTACAGGTATACCCCTTATCCCTACAGGTATACCCCTTAACCCTACAGGTATACCCCTTATCCCTACAGGTATACCCCTTATCCCTACAGGTATACCCCTTATCCCAAAACTTACCTACAGGTATACCCCTTATCCCTACAGGTATACCCCTTATCCCACTCACTGCCTACAGGTATACCCCTTATCCCTACAGGTATACCCCTTATCCCACTCACTGCCTACAGGTATACCCCTTATCCCAAAACTTCACTGCCTACAGGTATACCCCTTATCCCAAAACCTCTTTGCCTTTTTTTTACTATTTTGAAAAACACTTTAAGTGTTTCAACTAGCCGATCTACACCCAGAATGTTTTAGTGTTAGTCTAGTTCCAGTCAACTAAATATCATAAGATTTTAGTCGACTAAATCTACAGTTGATTTAGTCGACTAAAATGTCTTTTTTGGCGAGCCTTGATGCAGTCATAATGACTGATTTTTGAAAATAGCCGATCTACAAGCTACGAACTTGTAGATCGGCTATTTTCAGTTATACTGGATCTCTTTTCCACTTCCTAACATTTTAGTCTAGTGTTTATTTGTTGACAAAATTGACAGTATATTTAGTCTTAGTTTTAGTGATTACCGTATATGGTTTAGTATATATTTCGTTTTTATGTAGTTTTTGTCAGTGAAAAAAGGTAGTCGACGAACATTTTTTGTCTTAGTCAACGAAATCAACACTGCTTAACACACAGAAATAAAGACAGCACATTGATGACATACTACTACACTACTTTTTTAAGCCACTTAAGGATCGTGGTCGTTCCGAGGAAGGAATCTGATTGGTTTAAAACCAGCTTCCTAGCCGTGCTTAAACCACGATATTGGAACACTTAATCAAAACAAATAAATCACCTGCTCTGTTCTCCCAGAGCGCAGCAGACTCGGTGGCTAGGCTAGCTAGTTTCTTGGGACATTTGTGGTCGTAGTGGCTATACATCTGTCATTAAAAAGATATGATTTGTGTTCTTCATCGTCATTAATGCATGTAGGAATCGCAGGTGTGCATTAATGATGATAAAGAACACCCTCTCGTGTAATATTGCTTAAATTAAACATTGTCGTCTCCAGATAGACAGACTGCCCATAATAGCTGAGACAGAACCGTATTTAGCCAACTTGTTTGCATTTGTCTTTTGCAATCCTCCCAAGGATGGTGGGCCCCCGAGCACAAGTTTGTGAACATGGTCCAGACTCCCAAACACAAGGACAATTATATCCACCAAAGGCAGATTTTTAGCAATCTGGGTAACAATAACATCCATATTAGTAACCTCTCTTTCTCGCACGCACACACACACACACACACACACACACACACACACACACACACACACACACACACACACACACACACACACACACACACACACACACACAAACACACACACACACACACACACACACACACACACACACACACACACACACACACAAGACGAGCCCCATTTTTCAAAACTAATTTGTGGGAAAAGAACATTGAATGTCAAATCAAATAGTCTAGTCCCCGATTATAATACGACCCCGTTTTTTTTGGATATTTCCATTGGGAAAAACGTATATTCAGCACAATAGAGGGTACTTATTTCACAAGAAGTCTACACCATTAGAGAATGCAGAAGAATTGTCATTTTGATCAACGTTTGCCTGTCATCTCTCCTATCTCTCCAACATCAACACAGCATGGAATTGTGTACAAAATCTGATCCAACGATAACAAAATTCTTTAGTCTTTAGTCTGTGGCTCAGATGCAGAATCAATAATGGGCCTTGGTATGAAAAGGGTTGAAAACCACTGCTCTGAAACAACATCACAATAACATTAATATAAAACTAAGTTAGCATTAGGAAGCCTTAGCTGTAACGCAATAAAGGGAGAAGAATTATATATAAATGTGCAAATAAGGCAGCCGCATAACACGTAATGTGCAGATACCCAGTGTACTATAAACTATAATAGTGGAGTCTGAAGTGGCTTTCTGCTTCTACTTGTATGATTGCATTACACTCCATTAGGATGTGCAAAGTGTTGCAGGGTTTGAAACTATAATTAATTGTGTTTTTGTTTATGTTGGAACAAAATATAATGACCTTCGCAAACATTTAAACTGATGACTTTGGTGCAGGAGAGTAATGCGTGTGAGCATGTGTGCATGTGCGTGCGTGCGTGCGCATGCATTGTCTCATTGTCAGTGGAATATTCCACTTTGAACCAGCGGTCTCCTTGCATGATAAAGTGAGATAACTTGAAAGCATGGCGTATGGCTGCTGTGTGTGACACACATCTATAACTCTGCCTGTATATTTCCGTCACTGCCTACAGGTATACCCCTTATCCCAAAACTTCACTGCCTACAGGTATACCCCTTATCCCACTGCCTACAGGTATACCCCTTATCCCAAAACTTCACTGCCTACAGGTATACCCCTTATCCCAAAACTTCTTTGCCTTTTTTTTTACTATTTTGAAAAACACTTTAAGTGTTTCAACTAGCCAATCTACATCGACACGTTGTGAGCTTTGTAGATAGGAAAATAAGTTCAGGGATTTGTAGATAGGAAAATAAGTTCAGGGATTTGTAGATAGGAAAATAAGTTTAGGGGTTTGTAGATAGGAAAATAAGTTTAGGGATTTGTAGATAGGAAAATAAGTTTAGGGATTTGTAGATAGGAAAATAAGTGTAGGGATAAGGGGTAAGGCAGTGAGGAAAACAGGGCCCCAAGGGTTCTATTTCCGTCCATGCTAAACCAAGACCCTTGGAGGTCTGTAACTCTCAGACCCCTTTTCCACCGGTTGGTTCCCAATGGGAACCGGTTCAGTTATTTTCCACCGGTTGGTTCCCAATGGGAACCGGTTCAGTTCTTTTCCACTGGTTGGTTCCCAATGGGAACCGGTTCAGTTATTTTCCACCGGTTGGTTCACAATGGGAACCGGTTCAGTTATTTTCCACCGGTTGGTTCGCAATGGGAACCGGTTCAGTTCTTTTCCACCGTTTGGTTTCCAATGGAAACCGGTTCAGTTATTTTCCACCGTTTGGTTTCCAATGGGAACCGGTTCAGTTCTTTGTGCTTCTTAGTCCATGAGGCAGAGCTCCAGAATTGGAACGTTAATTATGAATTGAGTGGGCAAAACCATACCTATATTAAATTGTTATCACCATGAAACTTACCCAGTTGATTACTTACACAAAGACATTGATTTATTGAATTACAAATTTGTATATATATGTAACCAGGTAGACCTGTTACTATGGCAACATCAGCCAGGTGCTCCTTGTTTCAAATTAAGGGTGGGGTTTATTGGCAGACAGGTTTAAAAGGGCTGGGCTGCTTTCATTCAGGGGATCCCCTAGCTTGCTGTAAGCTGGCTGATGTTGCCATAGTAACAGGTCTACCTGGTTACATATACAAATGACGCAATAAATAGGAAAATATGCAAAAAAAATGAAAACATGAAAAAGCTACTACTGTGGAAGGGTTATCATATATTAATGTAATTCTATTGATCTTATGAACAATTGAATAAAAAGTAAGGCTGTCAAAAATAACGCGTTAATGGCATTAATCAATTGCGTTAATTAATTGCGTTAAAATATTTAACGCAATTAACGCATGTTAGTGTTCCCCCTAACATGCGCCCGTGCGCGCGGCTCAGGAATGTCCAGAGCATAACAAATCTGTCACTGTGTAGCACACAGTCATGATTGAACAACACCAGAGAGATAGCTTGTGTATTGTAGTTTGGTTGCAAAGTGGTTTGATTCTGTAACTCTGTTGCGTTACTTTGTCTGCCTAGCAAAGCCCCATTAGGCTACACTGCACACACACACACACACACACACACACACACACACACACACACACACACACACACACACACACACACACACACACACACACTACTAGTGTTAGCTATCAGCGCGCTGCAAGAATCACTCGGGTCCGTCGCAACTTGTGGACATTTTGAAAATGCCATTAATGTTTGTCCGGCTGGTTTCGTTTTGTCCTACGCGATTACGTGAATCAGCATGGCTGCGCCTGCAGTAGGCTATTACCAAAACAAACACATTACATGGTACTTTTGTGTCGCACATGGAAAGCAACTGAAAACGACCATGGATATATTAAAGACAGTTCCCCTGTGCTGCTGTGCACAGCGCCGACAGCGGAGATAATGCACAACTCCAGGTACGAACCAAAACACTGACTGAAGCTGATTCACGACTAACTATCTCCAGACTAGTCCTGCAGTCCCGCAATGAAGGAGAGACAATATCGCCTCTCACTACAGTCCACTACAATGCCATTCTAGCCTTAAAACCTACATTTATATGTTATTCAATAATTACTTTAGCGCAAAATATAGGCTTTTCTAAACCAAGCCCTGTTTCCAAAAATGCTTATGTGCCATTATTGTATTTTGTGAATTTCAATTAACTATAGTCTACAGTTTAACCCATTGCTTCTCAGCTATTTTAATTTCAAGGACCCCCAAATTAAATTGACAGAAAGTAGCCTAGGCCATTTTATTATGATTTTCATCTCTGGACTGGGACCCCAGTCTCTATTCATCCATCCATCCATCTTCAACCGCTTATCCCTAGTCGGGTCGCGGGGGCAACAGCTCCACCAGAGTGTTCCAGACTTCCCTCTCCAGAGCAACATTAGTGACTTCCTCCTGGGGGACCGCAGTCTACATGGCCAAAAGCCAGTGTTGATTTAACTCAAAGTGTAGGCTAGGCCTACAAATGCTCACATCACATCATGTCTATACTAAATGCATTAGAAAACAAAAAACATTCAAAAACGAATGTATATCCGCTTTCTGTCATTTATATTTCCATTTCCACAACAATAAACAGGAAAACATGGCATATTTTGGACATAGTTCGAATGGTGATTAATCATGATTAAATTAATTTTGAAGCTGTGATTAATCTGATTAATTTTTTTAATCATTTGACAGCCCTAATAAAAAGGTATAGTTTTTCCCACTCAATTCATAATTAACGTTCCAATTTCAGAGCTCTGGGTCATGGACTAAGAACCAAAAAGAACAGAAACCGGTTCCCATTTGGAACCAACCGGTGGAAAAGGGGTCTCTGAGTTATGGTGGTCCTTGAGATCATTGGAGATCCACTGGTGTTGTAATTGTACAGCAGACATGACGTCCACATACCAGAGATCCACTGGTATTGTAATTGTACAGCAGACATGACGTCCACAGACCAGCGCTGACACTGTGATGTACAGCAGACATGACGTCCACATACCAGCGCTGACACTGTGATGTACAGCAGACATGACGTCCACATACCAGTGCTGACAGTGTGATGTACAGCAGACATGACGTCCACATACCAGTGCTGACAGTGTGATGTACAGCAGACATGACGTCCACATACCAGCGCTGACAGTGTGATGTACAGCAGACATGACGTCCACATACCAGTGCTGACAGTGTGATGTACAGCAGACATGACGTCCACATACCAGCGCTGACACTGTGATGTACAGCAGACATGACGTCCACATACCAGCGCTGACAGTGTGATAAAACCAACAATCGCTTCCAAATGTGATGGAACAGATTCGGTTCCTTCGATTCCTCCGGTTCCGGATCCCAAACTCTAATTTTAATTCACACATTAATCATGTTACCAAGATTGCCTTTTTTCACCTTAGAAATATTGCACGAATCAGAGCCTATTTGTCATTGGACGATGCAAAAACGCTAATCCACGCTTTTGTTTTTTCTCGGCTTGATTACTGCAATGCAATTTTTTCTGGACTGCCTAAGAAAACAACTGACGGATTACAACTTGTCCAAAATGCAGAAGCCAGAGTTTTAACTAGAACTAAGGTGAGAGAACATAAATATTACTCCAGTTTTGGCTTCACTGCACTGGCTTCCGGTTGTTTTTAGAATTGTTTTTAAAATTATTTTACTCGTTTATAAAGCTCTCAATGGTCTCGCCCCTTCCTACCTACATGACTGCCTGCCTAAATATGTCCCAAACCGCCCCCTAAGGTCTTCCACTGCTGGCCTGCTCGCTTTGCCTAAAGAAAATGGCAACTAAAAAATACGGGGAAGCAGCTTTTTGCTTCTACGGGCCGACGGCGTGGAACAAACTCCCACTGTACCTTCGACAGGCAGCCTGTAGACATTTTTAAAGCACAGCTCAAGACCCACTTCTACACTATTTATTTGAATTGATCTTTTATTTTTTTTGTTATTCATGTCCTCACTGTATTGCATTACTGCTCTTGTTTTTTATTGTTTATGCCTTGCTTTTATTTTATTTTTTGCTCCATTGCTCTGTTAAGCGCTTTGAGCTGCATTTCATGTCATGAAAGGTGCTATACAAATAAAGTTTTATTATTATTATTATTATTAAGCACTTTGAGCTGCATTTCATGTCATGAAAGGTGCTATACAAATACAGTTTTATTATTATTATTATTATTATTAATTACATTAACCCCCAGCCCCCACCCTCATGCGATGTGATTGGTCGGTTCGCAGTTTTGGTCGACCTACCAGAGCGAGAGGCGTCTCTCCTGATTGCTTCGTAGTCGTGCCAGTCTTTCCTCCTGGCTCCGTCCAGACCGACCTGCTCTTCTTTCAGCACGCGGTTCAAATCCTGGAAAACACACATTTAATCATTTAATCATTTATTAATTAATAATCACTCTACTCTAAGTCCACTAGGGCTGACCTCCATTAGTCAAATAGTCCAATAATCGATCGGAATGAGTCTTAGTCAACTACCAATCTCTTAGCCGATAGTCGATGTATTTTGTTTTTGCATGATTCAACTTAGAGATTGGCCTAATGTGTTATACTAATTAATAAATGTTTTTTTTAAATAGGTTATATATCATGATTTATCAGGAGAAACCAAGCAACTATATGTTAAATCAGACATTAAGCACCCCCCACAGCCCAAACGGAATGATTCTCTGTTGCAGGGTTCCCCAATTAGTTTTCCCCAAGGGCCAAATTATGTCTAGGGTAGGGTGACATGCTGAGTGCCACGGAAATGTTGTTTTATTAGTTAGAATACATGTAGAAGACCTATTTTACAGTTGCAGAAACATAATTGCCTTCCTTGACACATTAACGAGCATCAATGAGCTGGACACAGACACACCTCTCCTCTGCAGTAGGAGAGGTGTGTCTGTGGCCCTTGAATATGATTAAGTAATATGATTACAGATCCCTGTGATTATGGTAAACTAAGCTCACATTTAATATCACACACACTGTACCTGTAACTTTCACCAGCCCCCACACCAACAAAAGAAAAGGCCTAGTCGACTAATGACAATCCTAGTTGAATCCTATTAGACTATAAAAATCCGTAGTCGGGGACAGCCCGCCCCTAATGTCCACATAAGAGATACGGTACACATAAGGACACAAATATTTACACGTGCTGTACAAAATGCAGTCAGCTAATCTTGGACAAATACCCCACACACCCTTCAGAGGTACAGTGTCTTCGCCGTGTTTGGCTTTTACCGGTAGTAGAAGAGATTGCACAGAATTTTGCAAGCCGTTTATTTTATTTTATTGGAAGCCACTTACAACCAACCAATGACTGTCCTAGGCTGCAAAAGATAAACACAACAGTAGATTGCACCTACAATGATAATAACCTAGCTTAGTTTAACGACTTTCAAGGTTCAAGGTCGTACTTTATTGTTACATCTTGTACTACTAGGGACTACAGGTACATACGAGTAACACGTATGTTTGTTTTGGCTTCCTTACAGACAATGCAGCAGCATACTGCTGCATTGTCGAATGTTACATTTTCCCTGTAGCAAAGTTAGGTACACTTTTGTGAACAGTTTCACAGTAGGTAATGTTCCATGTATACCACAAAGTTGAGTTTAAGAAGGAGCAATTGAGGCTACAGTATGGTCCATACAGTATATACTGTACAGCAAATTTAGTTTAGAAAGGTGCAAAAATGATCATGATAGTACAAGAGGAGGGCGGGGGGGGGGGGGGGGGGTTGTTCGGTTTTGTAGTCTTCGGTCATAAAGGCTTCTTCTAAGCTAGAATCAAAGGTTCATGCCACTCCAAGGATACACACACACACACACACACACACACACACACACACACACACACACACACACACACACACATCAAACCCTGTCACACACAGACGCCATTTAAAGGTCACACGCACACATGTCATTCACCACCAGTGACTCAGCGAGTCGACATCAGGGATCTACATGGACATAAAAGTATGCCTGTCACGCTTATTACATAAACGCCTAATATCAAGTATTTATTTGAGATCATCGCAATAGATGATGTTTCCATGTTGAAAAATGTCCATACATTTTCCTTTCGTTTTTTTAGTTTTCTTTTTACAGAAATAGCAGATCAACAAGCTTACACAACACGTGTTGTGAGCTTGTTGATCTGCTATTGGACCAGGTCCATTTGGTTTAACCCATTCTGAACGGGCACCCATTTTGGTGTTGGCATCATGTTATGCTTTAGCTATTGAAAAATAGCAGATCTACAAGCTCATATCGCGCCACCGAGTGGCGCGATACGAGCTTGTAGGTCTGCTATTTTTTGAAAAATCGAAGAACGACTGACATTTTTAGAATCTGATCTCAGGTCAGAATGGGTTAATCAGACCAGTGTGTGTCCAGTGGAAACCTCGTATGAATCTGATCTCAGGTCAGAATGGGTTATTATATTATGCTCTCAAGGGTAAAATTATTGTGAATGTGAAACACAATGTACAAGAAGTCTACACAAGAATAGGTTAGAAGAATTGTCATTTGAATCAACGTTATCTCTCCTATGGTACCACATGAATACAAAATATTATCCAACAAGCATTGTGCATCCCAAAACGCAGTTTATAGTTAACCCATTCTGACCTGAGATCAGATTCTAAAAATGTCAGTCGTTCTTCGATTTTTCAAAAAATAGCAGACCTACAAGCTCGTATCGCGCCACTCGGTGGCGCGATATGAGCTTGTAGATCTGCTATTTTTCAATAGCTAAAGCATAACATGATGCTAACACCAAAATGGGTTCTCGGTCAGAATGGGTTAAGGGACGCAATAAAACAACGACATCTGCATTAATGGGATGCACTACTGTACTGTTTTTTATTCTAGTTTATTTTGCCAGCTTTAGTTATAATAATCATTTCTACTTCTGTGTTCTACATGAATATAACCACATTATAATAACCATATAATATGAAATGGGATTTAAATGGGATTGTAAAAATATGACTCCTAACGTGGTTGAAGTGGGACTCATAAAATGTCCCTGGGACTCATTTCTAAAAGACCATCCCTGCATCCCGGGCCTCATGACATTGAAAACCTATTTACATCACTGCCGTGGCTCAAATGCCAAATAAATAATGGACCTTAACCTATTCTGAACGGGAACCCATTTTGGTGTTGGCATCATGTTATGCTTTAGCTATTGAAAAATAGCAGACCTACAAGCTCATAGCGCGCCACCGAGTGGCGCGCTACGAGCTTGTAGGTCTGCTATTTTTGAAAAATTGAAGAACGACTGACATTTTTGGAATCTGATCTCAGGTCAGAATGGGTTAATCACACCAGTGTGTGTCCCAGTGGAAACCTCGTATGAATCTGATCTCAGGTCAGAATGGGTTAAGGTCCTTGATGTGAAAATGGTGTAAAACCACTGCACTACACCGGCCCATCACACACCGCACATAACCTTCTCCACACTGAGCAGCCGTATTTCTTTGACGTCTTGCCAGGCTTTTGTCTCCTGCTAAAATAATGTGTGTTTGTTTGCAACAGAAAGGAGTCCGGCCGGTAACAGGGGATTAGCAGACACAGTACAACAGCTCCATCAGCATCCACAATAACAGCAGAATGCCGAGCCCAGCAGAAACCTACTCTGTGGCACAAATGGAACTGTGATCGATTTACAAAACAATACAGTACAACACGAACGAGATTCAGTATGAATCACTGGCAGTACCATGGAGGCAGGCTCGGCGTGTGTGTGTGTGTGTGTGTGTGTGTGTGTGTGTGTGTGTGTGTGTGTGTGTGTGTGTGTGTCCGCGTGCACCAATTTACACTCCATCTAAACGTCACTGGATGATGGGGGAGGAGGGGGGGTCATTTTTGGCCGTGCAATTAAAGCAGTGGTTCTCAACCTGTGGGTCGGGGTCCGCACATGATTTGGGGGGAACCTCGGTCCAGTCCGGGTCCCCAGATGACCAGTGACAATTTAAGGGAAGAGGGGAGAGGAGAGGAGAGGAGAGGAGAGGAGAGGAGAGGAGAGGAGAGGAGAGGAGAGGAGAGGAGAGGAGAGGAGAGGAGAGGAGAGGAGAGGAGAGGAGAGGAGAGGAGAGGAGAGGAGAGGAGAGGAGAGGAGAGGTGAGGTATCAGACATTGGCCAAATTGTCAAATTATATAAGAAAGAGGCAAACATGTTGACCTCATACTGTACATTCCAGTTCAAATGTGATTATGGGGGGGGGGGCTGAAAGGGTTGTAAACTGCTGCATTTTGTCCCATTCATAGTCTGGATTTTCGGTGGTGAGGTGACCACCGCTCCGGTGGTGAGCTGACCAGCGCTCCGGTGGGGAGCTGACCAGCGCTCCGGTGGTGAGCTGACCAGCGCTCCGGTGGTGAGGTGACCACCGCTCCGCTGGTGAGGTGACCACCGCTCCGGTGGTGAGGTGACCACCGCTCCGGTGGTGAGGTGACCACTGCTCCGGTGGTGAGGTGACCACCGCTCCGGTGGTGAGGTGACCAGCTGAAATAACGTTGAGTGGTGGTAAAAACAGAGAGAAGGGCGGTAGTTTGCTCTTCACCGTGGCTCAGTGACGTCAGGTTGTAGTTCGGTGGTCACCTCACCACCGTAAATCCAGACTATGAATAACGCTTTAGGGATTGGTCCACACTCTGTGAGAGTGCATGCAGGTGCACACAGACAGTGCACACACTACAGTAGGACCTCCACAGACACTATATTATGGTGTGTTGGCCCACACAGTACGGTGAGTACGCTATCATCATCATTCATAATGTCCATGGATTATCAGGCAAATGCCTGAGAGAGAGAGAGAGAGAGAGAGAGAGAGAGAGAGAGAGAGAGAGAGAGAGAGAGAGAGAGAGAGAGAGAGAGAGAGAGAGAGAGAGCATAGCTCTATTTGACCCGTGTTAGTGATGCTTAATTAACACGTTGTCCCTGTGGCGATGAACAGCAAGCAGAAGCGTGCGCGCGTGTGTGTGTCTGTGTGTGCGTGTGTGTATGTGTGTGTGCGCGCACATTTCTATATGGCCTTGATCCAACGAGAGCCTTGATTAAAAGCGTTTTACAGGATACATTCTCTCATTCATACACACACACACACACACACACACACACACACACACACACACACACAGTGGAGGAAGCCGTGTGAGACACCAACCTGAACCAGGAGCGTTTCACGGTTCAGTGCACTTACAGCTGTCTGCAGCTGTAAGCTCCAACCACACAGCATGGAACAGACAGACAGACAGAAGTTTATCCCTATCTAAACTTTCCTATGTTTATACAGTATGTATGTATGGATCAAGGACATAATAGAAATGCATGCGCACACAAACACGCGCACACACACACACAGACTTTGCCACTGGCATCTTCTGGCATCTTCTGACCACGTGAGACTACACTGACAGACCAACTGACCCACTACTAATCCCCCCCCGTTCGACACAACAGTGTTGAATATCGATTCCGTCAACTAAAACTACGGCAGAATGTCCGGCGACTACCTTTTTTCACTGGCGAAAACAAAATATAAAATCTAGAAAGATGCAATCCCGCGGAATTGCCTGTGTCTATAGGGATATTGTCCAATTAGAACAGTTGAGTTGGGCATGTCACTGTATATACTGTCCAATCAGATGAGGGCAAAGCGCACACATGCCCAGAGCCATATAGAGTAAGACAGATTTAGGTAAATGGTAAATGGTAAATGGTGCATTTATATAGCGCCTTTATCCAAGGCGCTTTACATAGATTGTGCATTACATTCACCCATTCATACACCGATTGCGGCGGAAGCCATGCAAGGTACCAACCAGTACATTGGGAGCAATTGGGGGTTCAGTGTCTTGCCCAAGGACACTTCGACATGTAGACAGGAGGAGCCGGGATTCAAACCGCCGACCCATGGATCATTGGACGACCTGCTCTACCTCTTGAGCCACAGTCGGACATTGAGGGGGCAGAAAACTGAAAACTGAGCGCTCGTGCTCTGTTCATACAGCCTGAACTGGGGACAAGCTGGAGTTTGAAATAGGCCTAGAATTGTTTTCAACGAGGGCGGCATGTGCCACATGACAACTGTTGGCCTGACGTCGAAATAAAATAAAAGTCTTCTGAAAGAATATATATTCAAAGATTTGTGCCGCATTTTCACAATTTTTCTAAAAATAGCAGACCTACAAGCTTGTGAGTGGCGCGCTACGAGCTTGTAGATCTATTTTTCAACAGCTAAAGCATAACATAATGCTTAGTTAAAACACCAAAAGGGGTTCCCGCCCATAGTGGGTTAAAGTATTGCACAGTATAGTACAGTGACAACTAAAGTATCTGAAATGTTTATGTTGTACTATTACAAAAAAAAACCCAATCTAAAATAAAGGGATTTAAGATCATTAAAACTGGGCTGCTGCCCCAGTACGGTGCATTCTGCCAACTTCCGGTCCAGGACATTAAAACAGAAGGTTGGAGACCACCTGATGACCTCTCTTCCAGGCCAAGGCTTCATCCATTAGAAATGGATTATATTCGCATCTTTGATGTATTTATTTATAAACATGTTGGTACCATTAGGAGAGAGAACAGGCACATGTTGATCAAAATAACGATTATTCTATATTCTCTAAATCCGTTGACCACCACTAAATTAACTTCTACATGAGAGCACTTGAGAACATTTGAGAGCCGGGTCCATTTGGTTAAGATCTACAAGGGTCCATTTGGTTCCATTTTACACTCTCAAGACTTAAAGATCTACAAGGGTCCATTTGGTTACCACCAACTCTCCATCATTTAGCACGGGGACCACCTGGAAACCCCTCAAGGACCACTGGTTGAAAACCACTGATCTAGTCAACTAAAACTAGACCAAAACCAATACATTTCAGATGACTGAAATACGACTAAAACTAAATGGAGTTTTAATTCAAAAGAATACTATATATGACTGAATCAAAATGTGCTGTCAAAATCAACACAGTGGTGGGGGGGGGGGGGGGAGGGTGAAAAAGAAAGAAAGACTGTCAAATGTACACATCAGTGTCCAACATCGGAGAGAATGAGCTGAAATATTGATGCTTTTAAAATGGGAGCTAGCAGCCAGTTTGAATCATTTAGCAGCCGTGGCAGCAGCAGCACCGCTAATAAAGCTTTCCCTTTTAGTCCGCCTTTAGTCCTCCTTCAGGGAGAAGTGCCGCTTTATTAGCATTCTGCTAATGTAGCACTGCTGCGCGCACACACACACACACACACACACACACACACACACACACACACACACACACACACCTGTAGGTCAGTGGTTTTAAACCTTTCATATCAAGGGCGAACCATTATTTATGCAGCTTTTGAGCCTGGGACCACCATTTGATGAGATTTAGCGCCGCAGACCCAAAACTGATTTTTTATTGTGTTATTGTTGGATAAGATTCTGTCCACAATTGCATGCTGTATTGATGTTGGTACCAGGCAAACATTGATGAAAACAAAAACACACAAAAAAACTACATTATAACTGTAGACATCATGCTAATTAAGTAATGCAGATGTTTAGCAATAATTTGTTAAGTTCTCAACCAGTGGTCCGGGGACCACCGTTGATCCTTGAGGAGGTTCCAGGTGGTCCGCACAGCTAAATGATGGTAGAGTTGGTCGCCAAATGGACCCTTATAGATATTTTAACTCTCGAGTTAAAAGTGTTGTTAAACATTTGCATTACTTAATTTACTAGAAGTCTACACAATCAGAGAATGTAGAAGAATTGTTATTTTTGATCAACGTTTGCCTGTTATCTCTCCTATGGTGGCAACATACAGCATGGAATTTGTCGTATCCAACGATTAACAAATATACGTTTTGGTTCTGAGAGGCTGAATCTGATCAAATGGTGGTCCGAATAAAGAATGGATAAAATAATGTTGGAAACCACAAAAAACAGCCATAGCCACTAGCCCAAATATGCTGACATCATCACTTTTTTGATGACGGCTATATGGCCGTGTTTTTTGTGCGAAACTAATGCTTGGAATGGATTCAGCATCATGAAAACCCCCTAGTTTGTCACATGCTACATAAAGCATGATGATTTTTTCTGCCTTAGGTTGTTAATGGTATGGAATTATGAAACTTGCTCAACATATGAAAGTTAGCATCCGGCAGTTTCTACATGCTGGGGACCCATACTAAACATTTATAACATACTGTATTACTTTAGCGACTTTACAGAAGAACAAGCCCAAAGTCGCCTACAATAAGCAGACATGGTAACACTGGTCACTGCTTGAATCCACAAGTCTAACATGTGGTGTTCCACAGGGTTCTGTGCTAGGCCCACTCCTGTTTGCCCTATACATGCTTCCTCTCGGAACCATTAGTAGCACCTTCAAGGGCATCTCCTATCATTTGTTATGCTGACGATATTCAATTATGCTGTTCTTTCAAACCAGATAAGATGGATAATATGATCACCATACACGAATGTATTACTGCCATTGTCTAGCAACTTCTTGCAGCTGAATCCAGACAAAACAGAAGTTTTAATTGTTGCCCCAAGTAGGGTTGCTGCAGACGTTGCCGATCGCCTCGGGTCATTAAAACAGAACATATGCACCAACCCCAGAAACGTTGGCATTATTTTAGATCAGTCCATGCTTTTAGACAAACACGTTAATTCTGTATCGCGCATCGTTAATTCTGTCACCTTCGTAACATTGCCAAACTAAGTTCAGTTGTTTCACACCCGGAGTTAGAAACTATTATCCATGCATTTGTGTCATCACGTCTTGATTAGGGATGCACCGAAAGGGAAATTCTTGGCCGAAACCGAATACCGAATATAGGAAACAGTTGGCCGAAAACCGAATACCGAATAGCCGAATACATATTTGTTGTAAAGCTACCTGATTATGGCAAAAGACATGATTATGGCAAAACCTAACTTAAATAATAAACACTTATGCAGGGGCGGAGCTAACGGGGGTGTAGGGGGGGTGGTCACACCCCGGCCCGGACCTCCTGAGGGCCCGGGCTGTCAGCTGACCGATTGACGATTTTTTACACAGTCACTCACGACTGATAAAACCAGCGGGCCCCCGCGAATCCCGCAATTAACCAGATACAGAGCTTATATAGCCTATATAATAGCATACACTTTAGCAAAATATCATGTCTGATGAGAATGTACTGCGCTGGACTGTACAAGCACCGTGGAGTCTGTCTCAAGCCCACCACACACCGGCTGCGTCCGCCGCGCGGCGCGGACACAGCCGCCTCCATTATTTTTCAATGAACCTAACGCACACCGGCTCCGTCCGCCGCGTCGCGCCGCGGCGCCTGGCGCGCCGATAGAACCCAGTTCTATTTTCCAGGCGGCGCCGCGCAGCAACGCGCCGCGCCGCAGACGGTGTGTGTCGGGCTTCACACTCTCTCCAACAGACATCCTCACTTCTCAGCCACGCTCCAAAAGTGCAGCACCTGTCACTCATTAGTAGGCTAATCACTCTGTGAGGATTTAGGAGTGCATATGTGTGGATAACTTCCTTTTCTCCACAACGGACTGTTTCGATTCTAAACCCCTTCTTGTTTCTTTTCCCTGTGTGCGATCACTCAGAAGGTGAAACAGAACACAAAGATGAGTAGTAGACTATTTATTTTTTAACACACTGACGCACGCACCTCTCTCTCTCTCTACGTCTCTCTCTCTCTCTCTCTCTCTCTCTCTCTCTCTCTCTACGTCTCTCTCTCTGTCTCTACGTCTCTCTCTCTCTCTACGTCTCTCTCTCTACGTCTCTCTCTCTCTCTCTCTCTCTCTCTCTCTCTCTCTCTCTCTCTCTCTCGTGTGTGCACTGCTGCGCAATGTCACAGACACAGGCACGAACAATAATATATAGCATAAATATTAGGCAAAATATAGCACTTTCCCTCTATCTGTGACTGTGATCAGCTCCTCACACACTTGACTCTCGTTCATGCACGCCTGCTCAAATTAGCAGCAACTGTTTGCGTTTTTTTTTTTTTTTTCGTCGGGGGGGGGGGGGGGGGGGTGCTGTTGAGAGTCAGGTTCGGTGAGGCCCGGTCGTGCCGTCTCACACCCCGGCCCGGGCCAATGTTGTTCCGCCACTGCACTTATGGGTCCATTAAAAAAACATCTAATTAATTGGAGGCTTTGTGATTAATTAATCTCAATTAATCACATTTTAATCGCATACGAATAGGCCTATTTGACCTGAGCAGTGAGCTTTTTTTCTACATAAGCATAGGCAATAAAACAAGTAGTAATATTAATAGTGATAATATTATTTATATAAAGCTTCTCTGAGTAGGCTACTTAGACACTCAAGGAGAACATGAGAAAACAAATAAAAACAACTTTATTAGAGAAAAACTAAGACTATGGAATAAAATAAATTAAAGTGGAATGAGATAGCAATATTCCAGAGGTGGGTTTGAATTTATAGGTGGTGGGCTGTGGCATGTCTCTGAGTTTTGGGAAGTGCATTATAGTTGTGGACAGTGAAACCCTGACCATTAAACATGGGCAGACGCAACGATACAGTATCATTCATTGTTAAAGCTCCAAATGATATTCCCATTCGTCTTTGTGTCTGCCCGTGTACTGTAAACGCAGCAGCGAGTGTGAGGTGTTAAATCTAACGTTAGCTCCCATGCTAGCTATAGCTTCCCTCGTCAACAGAACAACACCCGTCCACAGATCGGGTGGAAGAGCTGCTGATATCACGTTGCTTGTGCCCGTGGATGGGAAATAAGATTTAAAAGGCTATGGAAGCGTGGATGAAAGCACATATGTATGCAATAAAGTTGTGTCGGATCTGCCTGTGCATTGAAGCATTCCGTGACTGCTGCGACGTGTGTTGTGTTGTGACTGCTCAGTGCTCACTGCTGGCTGAGCTCAGATGCATAGTTAATGAGCGTCATAAGCATGCGCCCTTCCTGCGCTGAAAGTAGCAGATCTACAAGCTATCTACCCGTCGCAATGCACAGCGCGTTGGGCTTGTACATCTTTGTTTTTCCCGCAGTTTAGTTCGATTCACAACTTTAGGACCACTACTACTATTCGGTGATATTTTTCGGCTTATTTGAGCCGAAACCGAATAGGCCGAAAATACATTTTAGCCATTTTCGGCCGAATATTTTCGGTGGCCGAATTTTCGGTGCATCCCTAGTCTTGATTATTGTAATTCTCTGTTTATCTGTCTGTCTAAAACCGCATTAGATCGCCTGCAACTGGTTCGGAATACAGCTGCTAGGTTGCCTCGACTATTAATTACAGAATACATTTTAAGACTTTAGTCATTACACACCGAGCCCTCCATGGCCAGGCACCTCCTTATCTCTCTGACCTGCTCCAACCGTACCTGCCCAGCAGGTCATTGAGATCCACATCACAGGCTTTGCTGGTTGTTCCTCAGACAAAACGAATAACCAAAGGCGATCGAGCCTTTGCAGGTTTTGCCCCAAGGCTATGGAATGAGCTCCCACTCCACCTAAGAACTGTGGATTATGTGGATATACAGTGTATATGCTATACAGTGAACAACAATATAAAACAATCAAGTTAAAACTAGGCACACAGGAGGCGGAGCAATGCATGACACAATGAGAAATAAAAGCAAAAAACATTGAAGAAGGTCAGATAAAAAATAAATAAATTACAAGACCAAATGTAATCTAAATAAATGTGTTTTATCAAGATCTTATCGGTTGGGGCGTTCCACAGTGTGAGAGCGACCACTGCAAAAGGCCCGGTCCCGTCGCAGGAATCTTCGGAAGAAATCTTTGTCAGAGGACCTGAGAGATCTCACATAAATTTGGCTTTTCCACCAGTAAGTCCGAGATGTGAACTGGAGCTAAATATGCCAACCCTGCATCTCAGCTCATGTCCCTGTGAGAGGTGGACTGGTCAGGCAGTCAGTGTGTGAGAGAGGTGGACTGGTCAGGCAGTCAGTGTGTGAGAGGTGGACTGGTCAGGCAGTCAGTGTGTGAGAGGTGGACTGGTCAGGCAGTCAGTGTGTGAGAGGTGGACTGGTCAGGCAGTCAGTGTGTGAGAGGTGGACTGGTCAGGCAGTCAGTGTGTGAGAGAGGTGGACTGGTCAGGCAGTCAGTGTGTGAGAGGTGGACTGGTCAGGCAGTCAGTGTGTGAGAGGTGGACTGGTCAGCCAGTCAGTGTGTGAGAGGTGGACTGGTCAGGCAGTCAGTGTGTGAGAGGTGGACTGGTCAGGCAGTCAGTGAGTGAGAGAGGTGGACTGGTCAGGCAGTCAGTGTGTGAGAGGTGGACTGGTCAGGCAGTCAGTGTGTGAGAGAGGTGGACTGGTCAGGCAGTCAGTGAGTGAGAGAGGTGGACTGGTCAGGCAGTCAGTGTGTGAGAGGTGGACTGGTCAGGCAGTCAGTGTGTGAGAGAGGTGGACTGGTCAGGCAGTCAGTGAGTGAGAGAGGTGGACTGGTCAGGCAGTCAGTGAGTGAGAGAGGTGGACTGGTCAGGCAGTCAGTGCTGAGCTGTTCGGCTGGGTTAAGAAAGAGCAAATCAATGGAGCCGGTGGGGCAGAGCTTCCACCATGCTGCTGCTGCTGCTGCTGGGAGGACATTAATACAACACCTGTTTCTCAGCGGACAATCAGGCATGAGGCTTCAACAGCGAATCAATTCAGAACCCGGGACATGATGAGGACGAAATGTTGACAGGGCACGTTTTGCTTCTTCTTTTTTTTTTTACCGTCTTACTGCCGGGGACGTTTTCAGAATAAAGGCGCTGCCATGTGCCATGGGCAGATACTGTATCAGTATCGGGAAAACTATCCAATCGGCCCTTGTCTGTCATATCGGGTCATATCGGTATCGGTGAATATGCCAGTCTAACCACCGATCCGACAC
This sequence comes from Protomyctophum parallelum, assembly GCF_964188405.1. Taxonomy (NCBI): domain Eukaryota; kingdom Metazoa; phylum Chordata; class Actinopteri; order Myctophiformes; family Myctophidae; genus Protomyctophum; species Protomyctophum parallelum. Next base: position 95,408,061 of record NC_139697.1, read on the forward strand.
AGGGGTAAGGGGTTGACACTATGGCAGGTAAATAAAATGTTGGGACATGTGGAGTTTGCTTTGGACTTGCCCAAACTACAAGTGCACATTTGAGTGAGGAGTCTGCTATAAACACAACATGAGATCACGACACTGGTATCGGTATTCGGTATCGGGCCAGCTAACACAGAAATTGAGGTATCGGGATCGGAAGTGAAACAAGTGTATCGGGACATCCCTACTGAAAAGCCCCCGCCACACTTTGCGCTACCTTGTCTGATGTCTCTTTAGAAGCGTCAATATTCCAAACGAGATTTCTGATTAAGTCAAAAATGAGGATAGAACATGCACTAAACATGATCGCTGAAGAATGCATGGCCAAGCCAAACGTTCTCAACAACATGCTCAGCCACCAGAGAGACCTGCATGTTGACCTCTAGCCCTGCGCGTTGACCTCTAGCCCTGCGCATTGACCTCTAGCCCTGCGCGTTGACCTCTAGCCCTGCGCGTTGACCTCTAGCCCTGCGCGTTGACCTCTAGCCCTGCGCGTTGACCTCTAGCCCTGCGTGATGACCTCTAGCCCTGCGCGTTGACCTCTATCCCTGCGCGTTGACCTCTAGCCCTGCGCGTTGACCACTAGCCCTGCGCGTTGACCTCTAGCCCTGCGCGTTGACCTCTAGCCCTGCGTGTTGACCACTAGCCCTGCGCGTTGACCTCTAGCCCTGCGCGTTGACCTCTAGCCCTGCGCGTTGACCTCTAGCCCTGCGTGTTGACCACTAGCCCTGCGCGTTGACCTCTAGCCCTGCATGTTGACCTCTAGCTCAGTGTTACCGCCGCAAGACGACGTCCGGAAGCTTGTATCGATCATGAGCTGACATCAGGTCAATGATAACAAATAAAATGAAAACTACATGAAAACAAACATGTTGAACATTCTGTTAACACCCTGAGCGCACAGGACGACGTTCTTCGCCCGACGCCCAGGACAAAGATTGATTCAAAGGACGGAGATTATTAAAAAATATATTTTTTATCCCACGATTTTGTAACCCATTTTTCACCCCTGTGTCAATCATCTAATGTGATCCTGGGCTCTACACACCCTCTGCCACCCTGGGGAGAGCAACCGACTTAACTCAAGCACTTACCCACTATTGGTGTGCGCTCCTTTTGTTTGTTTACATGAATTTAACATGCCGCTACCTTTCAGGCTTGAAACAAAATTCAAATGAAACAACAAAAGATAGACCAACATTGCAGTAACTTCACGTCTCCAGACTTTCCGCCTCACCAACTCGGAGTGACATTGGCAAAGCCCTCACCCCTATGGTTTCAACAGTGCATGCAAATGTCTGTTGCAGGCTTGTAGCCAACGTGTCCGAAATCACACCAACCACAGCAAGCCGCTTTTGTTTTAAATAGTCCTCCATTAAGAAAGTCGGCAAAAATGGTTTCACCTAATGGACGGAGAGGGAAGACCTGACAGACAAATAATAATAATAATAATTCAAAGAAATATATATGAACATATATATATATATATATATCAAAAAGGGAAGGCACTGCACACTCCAGGGAACAGAGACGGACAACTTACTGCATCAACTTATTTATTAGCACGAACGCCTGACACCTGAAATCATATGCCGTATATATTCTGCATAATAAGTATGTGCCATATATTGGCATACGTGTTCATCTATTTAGTATAGGCGGGCTCTAGACCGGATCTGGCCTTTAATTAATTTGCGGGAGATTTATTACCACGGGAGCAGACACTAATTTCACATGCATGGGCAGGATGCCAAATCTCTTCCTTGGTGTTTCCCATATACCTCCTCCCTCTCTCTCTCTCTCTCTCTCTCTCTCTCTCTCTCTCGCTAGCCTCACGTGAACCTGGAAGTTCAACTGGGTCCACCATTCTGACAGTCGTGCCAATAAGTGTCTAATTCCTGCTTGGAGGGAGTGAGGATTATAGGAGGCAACTGTGAGGAGATACTGTGAGAAATAACATGAGTGTATCCTTAACCCATGTATACCTGAGGGCCATTCTACTAAGGTCTTCTGAATCTGTTTTCTGAAGGAAGAAAAGTATTCTCTCTCTCTCTCTCTGTGTCCCGACAGAGACGACATATATAGCTAAAATCTAGAATAAAATGACACAGGTGGTGTTCCCGCTTCCCGGTTTGAACTGACTAACTCATTTTGACCTGAGATCAGATTCTAAAAATGTCTTCTAAATCCTGACAGTTTTCTGAAAAAGCTATGTTTCTATGTCAGTCGTTCTTCGATTTTTCCAAAATAGCAGACCAACAAGCTCATAGCGCGGCACCGAGTGCCGCGCTATGAGCTTGTAGATCTGCAGATTGTAGAGCTTGTAGATCTGCAGATTGTAGAGCTTGTAGATCTGCAGATTGTAGATCTGCCGAGCTATTTTCACCACTTAACACCTTGAGGGCCCGGGCTTATTTAATCCATTAATAAAATGTGCCCATCGTCAGCAAGCCCCTCTAGGCTGTAGAACGATTCGATCAGTTTTCATAGCACTAATTTGACGGAGATTATCAATCTCCGCCTCGGGCATATTATGACCGTGCACGTCCTGGTGGTACCTCTATGGTGTTAATTAATGGAATTTCTTAGATTTTCTTTTGAAAGATTTTTTTTTTAATTAATTCACTTTCTTGGGGCTGTCTTTGGAAAATGTTTTGAAATAATAATGTGTCTGCGACCCACAAAAGGGTCCCGAGTCCCGACCCACTGTTCGGGAACCAGTGCATTAGGCTTATTTACCGTATAATGTAGCCTTGTTGTAGACTCACACACCCACACATTCAATTGCACACACAATCATGAATGTGTTGTTTGTCACACGCTATGTTCGATTACTTTGTCTAACTTACTACTTTTTACTTATTTTTCTCTTTTAATGTTAACTTTTCGTACAGTTATTTTTTTATTGTATTGTATACGCATAAATAAATATTTTCTGTAGACTTAGATAGCATCTGATACAGACTTATAGCATGTTATGTAGACGGCACTATAATTGCATTGTATATAGTCATAGCACGCCATAGTACATATGTATAGCATAGTAGTATATATATATAGTTTATATGTATAGTCTCATAATATAGATATTCCACTGTTACTTTCTTAGCTTACGCATGTTTTATGATAAATGCTTTTGTGATGTATTCCCATGCTTTTGTTCTTGATTATTGTAAGTCGCTCTGGATTAAGAGCGTCTGCTAAATGCCTAAATTGTAAATTGTAAATAAACAACACGATAAAAAAGGCTGTATTCCAGCCGACCCAGCAGCACTGCAGGGAGTGTGGTGGAACAGATGGTTAAAAAAAAGAAAAGGAACCTGGATATATCTGGGCCGCGACGCGCCCCCGCCCCGCACGGGGGACTTTGTGGAGGGTTTCCCTGTTCTAGTGTTCTTGTTGTGTTTATGGATGGGACCCCAGAGAGAGATTCCAAGAGGTGTTTGTAGTTACACTCGTGGGAGTTTGCCTGCATGGTGTTACTTACAAACTAATACCGCTGCTTCTCCCTCGCTTCACTGCGGACGGACAGGCTGAACTCCAAGCTCGGGCTTGAATGGAAGAGCTCAAACGATGCGGAATGTGAAACTGAGCGTTCGGGTGTGGTTGCCAGTTTAGCGTCTCGAGCGGCCGGATTCAGCACCGCTGTTGATTTCGTCGACGAAAACTATGACATAAAAGATGTTCGTCGACTACCTTTTTTCACGGAGGAAAACTAAACGGAAACTAAATGAAAGCTAAGCTATATGATGACTAAAACCAAGACTAAATATGTTGAGAATTTTGTCAAATAAAAACTAGACTAAAATGTTAGGAAGGGACTATAAGTGGACAAGAGATCCAGTATAAGTAAAAGACACAAGTCGTTTTACACTTGGTTGCGTGCTGAAATTGAAAATAGCCGATTGAAAACCACTGCTACACAGCATCACACAAAAACATCAGAGGTGACAGATCCGCATGCTGGAAACAGTTAGAGAGGCAGGGGCTGAAATCCCGTAAGAGGGCACTTTTGGACAAAAATAGCAAAAATAGCAGATCTACAAGCTCACAACGCGTCGTGCTGCGACGCGTTGAGAGCTTGTAGATCAGCTATTTTCGGGGCGCAACCCAGCACTCTTCAGCTCTAGTGGAGATGCGCTGTACGACATGGATTTCTAAACTAATTTGTTCAACGCAAAATTCTGTGTTCAAGTTCAGGAGACTTCGAGAAAAATAAAAGAAGCAATTCTCCTGAATGCTGCCTTCCGGTATGACATGGCATGGAAAGGAGAGGAGGGGCATTTGCATTTCTTTCACCAAAGTAAATGCTGCATTCGTGGTCTGGAATCAGCAGTGCGATTCAAGCTTGTAGATCTGCTTATTTTTGCCGCTTTTGAATTTGAATCCTGAAAAAGTAATGTGTGGTTTCCACCCCGACAAGAGACAATATGCTGTATGAATTATATAAGCAACATTATTACGTTTTTTAAAATGTTTTCAGAAAACTTTAAACTTAAAATCAGCCTCAGGTCTAGGACAAGGAACAAGGAACAAGGAACGGACAAAAGTGAGGGAAACTAGTATAATATACTTTATACACCTGGGATGCCTGCGGTTTGGGCCCTTGAATTCAACCAGTTGAGTCACTTTGGTCGACGTGCAACAGGACATACAGTATCTCACCGCTGGGACGAACGCTAAAACCGTCAACCCTTCGGTCTTCAGGAATCACTGGTGGTTCCTTAATTACAGATCCTACGAGCAGCAAATAGAGCAATGATATATTGTGGTTTCCTCTCCGTCTCTCTCTTCAGCTGTTATTGTTCTGGTTGAATCATTCCTGTTGGATTCGGCAGTTTCCGGGAGAGCGGCCAAACAAAGAGAAGTAGGGGGTAACCACCACCGTTTGAGATATTACCTGATCTGTAGCGCAAGACAGCACGCGCACACACACACACACACACACACACACACACACACACACGCACACACACACACACACACACAGAGTTCAGATATGGACATTGTAAATGTGTGAGTTAGATAGAAATCGAAAGCATAAAATTTGCAAATCAAAAAGAATGAATCAGTGAGCGAACAAATAATATATCCTGCGGACAAATTACAAATTAAATTGGGGCTATTTGTCATGACATTAATAATGAATTGCATTTTTATGGCGCTTTTCTATGCACTATGTGCCTACTCAAAGCGCTTACAATGGTTCATTCATTCATACATTGTTTAAGAACCACTGGTTTAAACCAGCCCAAATAAGCAAGTCTACTTGAAAACTAGAAACAAGCCCCCAAACTAGAAACAAGCCCCCGAAAAACAAACAGACAGACAGACAGTCTCCTGCACCTGTCCCATCATGTAGGCCCTACAGATCTGATGTGATCCGAGGCCCCTGACCCAGATCGGCCCCTGACAGGCATACAGAGCGGGCTCCTGGCACGCGCTCGGTCCGCACGCGAGTTCTGCACGCGCTCAGTCGGCGCGTGAGTTCTGCACGCACTCAGTCCGCGTGTGATCGAGCAGTGAGTCAACGTCTTCCTTGTTTGAGGAAACTCCTCTCACACCGCAAAGTGTGACTGAACAAACACCTCTTTCATCCCTTCACTCCTTGTTTAATCTCTCCTGAGGCATCCCTCTCTCCCTCATTCACTCTCCCTCCCTCTCTCTCTCCCTCTCCCTCCCTCTCTTTCTCTCTCTCTCCCTCTCCCTCATTCACTCTATCCCTCTCCCTCATTCACTCTATCCCTCTCCCTCATTCACTCTCTCCCTCTCCCTCTCTCCCTCATTCACTCTCTCCCTCTCCCTCTCCCTCATTCACTCTCTCCCTCATTCACTCTCTCCCTCAGTCAGTAATGAGAAGCACAGAGTCTCTGCTGCTGAATTTTAGACCTTCAGTCGACGTCCTGTTCTTCTTCCAGAGGCTTAAAACTCAATACAGAGTCTCATCTCCCACTCTGAGAGAAACGCGCACAAACGTGCACACACACACACAGACACACAAACACACACACACACACACCCTCTAAAGTAAACAGTTTAAATGTTTAATGTTTAGGAGGGTCAGAAGTTTCAGTGTAAACAAATGTATCGTTGCAAAGCCCTACAGCATATTTTGCATAGCAAATAATGTGAAATAAACTGCACAGAAGTGGAAGCACTTCTGTGCAGTTCAAAGCCCTGTAAGTCCAGTCCAAGTGCATTTTCTAATTGCTCTTAATCTCATAGGACTTAATTCCTTCATCAACAACAGCCACGAGTTTCCACTCAACTTATTCAGGGTCGTATTTAGAAATGAACCACGAGCCAATTTCAGAAATGTTTCCTGGAGGTTAGTGCACGGACCACGATGCTGCTTGTGAACATCAGGATGTGGGTTCAAACCCACAGCCGTCTCTCCTGTCTCTGCCCTTGGGTTTACCCGTCTCTCGACGCTGACCCGTCCGAAATAAAGTATAACATGGCAAAAATAGATCTGAAGTCACCGAGGACTCGCCGGGCGGATTTAAATCCTCCCGTGTGCACAAACTGGAAACCACTAACGGTTGTCTTGGAGCAGAAATACCTCAAAGCCGTCCAATTCCGATTAGCGCCGGTTTGTGCGTAGATGTTCCCTGAAGGTTAAAGTGCTGGATTCACTGATTCTGGGTTTTCTACAACTTCATTCTGAACACAGAAGAATGGAGAGAATGAAACTAAATACCAAAGACGGTTCCATTTGTACACTCTCTGAGTTACAGAGTAACAGTTACAGAGTTAAGGGTTCCATTTAGTTCCTAATTATCATTTAGCTGGGGACCCCCTGGAACTCCCTCAAGGACCCCCAGCGGTCCCGGGACGCCACTTTGGGAACCACTGGTCTATATTTTAGCCGTTTTTTTAAAACGTCTATATATAGCCCAGCGTCTATAAATATCTGTTGAAACGACAATGTTTCAACATCTGATCTAAGCCTAGACCGCTAAAATACTAACATTTTTAGACCTTTAGACGTCTAATAGCCTGAAAAATGCTCAGTGGGAGACTGACTGGAGACCTGGAGGTGGGCTGGATCCACTGGGCATTCCAACGTCTACTGTACACAACGGAGATCTGGGAGAACTGGTCTGAGGTGTGAAAACAGGTTGGGTCTTTTTCTTCTCGCAGGAGAAGACGAAATAGAAACATAAATTGTGTATTAAATTTGGCACTAGTGATAGTGCATAAAATATTCTCGGCAATATTCTCGGCCTATTCGAATAGCCCGAATAGGCCGAAAATATATCACTGAATAGTGTATGCAATTAATGCATTCAAAACAGCTGAATAGTGATTAATATTTAAGTTAAGTTTTGCCATAACCCTTTATTTTGCCATAAATCAGGTAGCTTTAAGGTACGGCCATGACAGCAATGGTAGGAAAAATATATATAATATTAATCATATTCGGATATTCGGTTTTCGACCAACTGTTTCCTATATTCGGTTTCGGACAAGAATTTCCCTTTCGGTGCATCCCTATTTGGCACATAACTAAACAAATGAGAAATAACTAGAAAAAGTGCCCTTCCGGGCACAGGTCTCCACCAGGTTATCCACAGATCCGTGCAGTTAGAGGTAAAAACACTTTTCGGCCAGTTATAGCGCCACCTTGAGGCTGAGTTGAAATTGTTCATGTGGCATTTCGTCCTCGGCCTAGTGGGAATGTGGGTGCACAATTTCAGGGAAATCACGCGATGTGTTCATGATTTGCAGCATTTTGTTTGAAACTGAGCACTCCTGTGAACTTTGGAAGCCAATCTTAACCAATCAGGATGGAGTCTGATAAATCTGAAAGACCCGTTTGGTTGAATGGCTCTAGAGAGACTGTGTACCAATTTGCGTGATGTTTGGACAAAATCTGTAGGTGTACTGTGCAAAAACTTGTTTTGCACAAAGCGGCCTCCTGGTGGCGCTATAACAGGCCGTTCTGGAAAGTTTGGGGCAGAGGTTCATGGTTGGCATCCAGGGAGTGTGTGTGCAAAATATGGCATCGACCGGGTTAACGGTGGCCGAGATTAGCTGTTCACGGACACACGGACACACGGACGGACGGACGGACGGACGGACGGAGTGCAAAACATACTCTCCCCACATGCCTTCGGCCTGGTGGAGACAATAAATCAGACCAGACGCTGGCGCTTTGGCATGGGGGTCAGATCAACATGTGGAATGAATTCTGTACTGGCCATATATGGAGCGTGTCTTGAGTGTACAGGGTTTGATGAGGTCAGATCAGCATATGGAATGTCAGAACAGGACATCTCCATATATGGAGATCTAAGGATGGCAGTGGTGGCAGTGTCTTGAGTGTTTGAGTTTGATGAGGGCCCAGGTAGAGCAGGGACTTAATTTCCAGACCTGTTGAGAACTCTTGTTTTCGCCGGCTGCCGAGCGCAGCTGCATTTATAACTTTGGGGCAGGCCTGTCTGCCCCAAAGGGTTTGAGGTCAGATGTAGAGTTGCTGGCCATTATTGATGACATCTACAGAATTCTGATAATAAATGACACTGTGCATATTGTTTTGCCAAATATTGTGATTGCTATGTGAATGTCCTATAAACTAGAAATCTACAATCTTTCACGTGAATAAAATGTTCAAAACCTTTAGAGAGAGGGGAGGGGAAATGCCAGAGCTTGTTTCTGGATTCATTTTAAAACCTCTTAAAACCCCACGGGGGTCCGGGAGGGAAAATCTAAAATATCGGAGTTGGAACCTGAGACCTTGACCAGCCCCATTTACCCGCTGAGAGCTGTTCATGAGGTGGACAGAATCTAGCCCCCACCGCCGGGGGATTGGGGCTCAAAAGGTTTAAACGCAGAGAAAGAATTTATCTGACATAATTCATACTTCAGCCAAAAAGGAATAAGGCACTGGAACAACAACCATGGTAACTTAATGCCTTGTTTATATGAAGGCTCAAGGTAACTTAATGCCTTGTTTATATGAAGGCTCAAGGTAAAGTGGGACAACATTTCAAAAGGTTTTCCCACTTGTATTTTGCGCCGTAATAAAAGAAAGACGGTAAGTTAATCTGCGCCTCTCTGGTGTGTCTCCCCTTTGTTCTGTTGTCATTGTTCTGCTCATGTGACCTCATGCGACCTGAAACACTTTACCAGGTTTAGGTAGGGAAAGTTAGAGAAATGTGAGGCAAATCTGAAAAAAAAAAAAAGAAAAAAAGCTTACCAGTTACCACTAGCATTTCTTCACAAATGTGTGCATAAAGGTGTCTACTATGGTAATCGTTTTAACTGTTTCCTGACTTGTTTCTCTCCACATTTCGCTGCGTTGAGTTGGTAAACCGGCGAGTTCTCCGGTATTCTCTACTATCACCTATCAATTTGTTCCAAGTCAACCCCCTTGGGAAACTTTGTGACAGCTGCTGAAAGTCGGGGTACCATTAACAACTTATATGCAGGCAAATGTTTCAAAAATGTATCATGCTATAGTATGCGACATGTCAAACTAGGGGCTTTTCATGATTCTGATTCAGTCCATTGCAAGCATTAGTTTTGCATGAAAAAAACCCTCCTTGGGCTAAATTCGGCCATAGCCACTTGCCCAAATGTGCTGACGTCATCACCTCATTTCACTTTGAGAAACTCTGACATAAGGACACAAGGCCAGACTTATTTGTATAGACCACCCCACAGATCATTATTGTGAAAATATGCATCACAGTGAGCATGTAGATCGGCTATTTCCTTACCAAATATTTGAGAATTAGGCCAATTTGGTATTAAAAAAGTCTTGAAAGTCATTACATTGTAACTTTAGAAATGTGTAGATACAGACCCTGTATACACTCATACTGTATGTTGGTTTCAATGGTTTGTCTACTATTGAGTGAGAAAACAATGTTGCACATTAAGCCAATCATCTGGGGACCTCCCAAAATAATTTGGGGACCCCCCTGGGGGTCCAGACAGCCAGTTTGGGCACGACTGGTTTAGACCTGATGCTATAGAGGCTCTTGGGTTACCCATGATCCTAGATTACAGAGCCACTACACTACTGTCTCTCTGCATTTGATGTATGCGTTTACTTTGCTTAGTGTAAGTCACAGAGATGTTTATTTGAATTTATTTTTGCACCTGTAATTCTGAATTCATACTTCATTCCTACACCTGGGATTTTGCACGGCTACCACAACAGAGGAAATTGCGTGTGTGATTAATTAATCAGTGTGTGACCAAAAATAGCCAGTCTACAAGCTCACACCTCGTCTGGTTGCACCGCATTGTGAGCTTGTAGCTCTGCCTTTTCGGCAACGATAGACTGAGAAGTCGCATGCACATTGAATATACATTGTGTATTATGTGACTATTCAATCGATCCGCGGGAGATATTATAACTCTATGGCAGGGAGATTTCAGTTTCCCAAACGTATTATTATGAATTGGATTATAACTTATGGCAACGTCGCACGGTAAGCACCATATGCCTTGGCCCTTGGGTGGAAGAGCAGGGCGGTCGTTCCGCTGCAGCAGCTGACTAGCCTGGCACGACCAGACTCATAGGGAGGATTCACTGACGCTCCCTCCCCGCAAATGCTCCCTTTCGTGCATGCAAGAACTGTGGTAGGCTACTTTTTTTTTTTTAAGGTTACCAAACTTTTCTACCCATTCCACCACACTTCCGCGGCATAATGACGACAAACCACAAAACCACCTGTCGCGTCCCGGCCCCCTGATTATATAGCGAGTGGCCCATGACGTCAGCCGCTGCGGCTACACCCGATAACAGACTCGACAAGCCAAACGCTTATTGATACTCGGGTCTCAATAAATGCCGAACCGGCTTTGTAATGGACACGATTTTCGGGCTTGGCATCCCTAGACGGGATGGAACACTAACCTCGCAATCTCAGCAAACACTCCAACCACAGTGAGCCGTAGTCAATCTATAATCTAGCTAGCCAGTCATGAATCAATAATGATCAGTAAGTGACTCAGAAAGGCAGTTAGCTAGTTTTAAGCAGGCAGTCCATTCCAGTCAGTCAGTCAGCCAATCAGTCACGCATTCAGGAACCCAGACAAAACGATCAATATGCCAGTTAGTAAAAACAAGGGGGTGAACGATCCAAGCAGACATGTGGTAGCACATGCAATGACCATTTATTTTGTGTGACCCTACAAAAGAATCATATTTGAACTGGGGACTGCATGCCCGAAATCATCATTTGAACTGGATCAAGTCATTCAGTTAACTCGGTGAATGAGGCCAAGCTGACTCGTCCCGTCTCTGGTAGTGAGTGTATTCTCGGTCAATGAGCCCAGGCAGACTCGTCCCGTCTCTGGCAGTGAGTGTGTTTTAACTCGGTCAATGAGCCCAGGCAGACTCGTCCCGTCTCTCAGCCATGCCGTTATGGAGCTTCTTGTGAATTGTCTCTCATCCTCATTAACCTCCACTTAACCCGAGCTATCAGGAGCGTTGAGCAGGAAATTGACTAACCCGTGTTTCAAGAGCTGAGCGTAATAATGTACTGGAAAGTTGTCAATGGCCATTCCTTCCCCGTGGGGGAAGCTCTCGTGTTAGTCATCATTTCACTTGTAGCTCGTGATGTGTCGTTTGCTTTAGACCGGACGACAATTCTACAAAAGACCGTCTAAATCAGTGGTTCTCAAACGTTTTCATGTCAAGGACCACAGAATTGATAGTCCTATGTATCCGTAACTCCATCTGTACATGTCTTTGTGCCAGGGACCCCCAGAAGAGAAGATGTATGTTAACCCATTCTGACCTGAGATCAGATTCATACAAGGTTTCCGCCGGACACACACTGGTCTGATGAACCCATTCTGACCTGAGATCAGATTCTAAAAATGTCAGTCGCTCTTTGATTTTTTTTAAATAGCAGACCTACAAGCTCGTATCGCGCCACTCGGTGGCGCGATATGAGCTTGTAGATCTGCTATTTTTCAATAGCTAAAGCATAACATGATGCTAACACCAAAATGGGTGCCCGGTCAGAATGGGTTAAATAATTCAGAATTATTTAACCGATTCTGACTGATTCAGATATTATACAGAAGACCACAATGGAAACAAGCCTAGGCGCTATAGGGGCTTGGCCCTGTTAATAAAGTATTCGATCAATCAATACATATACTTTTTTTTTCCCCAAGCGTCTGTTTCACTACTGAACTAGAAAAAGTGCCCTTCCGGGCACAGGTCTCCACCAGGTTATCCACAGATCCGTGCAGTTAGAGGTAAAAACACTTTTCGGCCAGTTATAGCGCCACCTTGAGGCTGAGTTGAAATTGTTCATGTGGCATTTCGTCCTCGGCCTAGTGGGAATGTGGGTGCACAATTTCACGGAAATCACGCGATGTGTTCATGATTTGCAGCATTTTGTTTGAAACTGAGCACTCCTGTGAACTTTGGAAGCCAATCTTAACCAATCAGGATGGAGTCTGATAAATCTGAAAGACCCGTTTCGTTGAATGGCTCTAGAGAGACTGTGTACCAATTTGCGTGATGTTTGGACAAAATCTGTAGGTGTACTGTGCAAAAACTTGTTTTGCACAAAGCGGCCTCCTGGTGGCGCTATAACAGGCCGTTCTGGAAAGTTTGGGGCAGAGGTTCATGGTTGGCATCCAGGGAGTGTGTGTGCAAAATATGGCATCGACCGGGTTAACGGTGGCCGAGATTAGCTGTTCACGGACACACGGACACACGGACGGACGGACGGACGGACGGACGGACACGCGGACGGACGGAGTGCAAAACATACTCTCCCCACATGCCTTCGGCCTGGTGGAGACAATAACTTTCTGGAAAAACGTTACATAAAGCTAAAATGTTAAATGACAGATGCTTTCCCGGTTTTAAGGGGTTGAGCAGAGAGCTCTTTTATTGAGAATAGTTAGGCTATTCAAAATGCATGACTCACAACAATATAGTAAACACACAAGTAAACATATGCAGACAGACAGACAGACAGACAGACAGAAAGACAGACACTGCAACACAATGTCTGAATAGGATATGCAGCCTAATAATCGCTTTGTATCCGTGTGTGTGGGGAGGGGGGGGTGATAAATACACAGTACACAGCGCCTTACACACATACTACTATATTATTAAACACATCCCACACACACAGGCTCCCCTCGGCTCCCGACCCTATATGTATAATTGCACACGTAGGCATGTATACATAATACACACATCACAGATACACATGCACGTACATTCTCTCTCTCTCTCTCTCTCTCTCTCTCTCTCTCTCTATTCCTAGATTCCTAGTGGAAGGCAGCATTGCATGCATTGGACAGCAATCTGTTGCCTCCATGTCTACAACACACACATGCACATATCTGATTCCTTCCTCTGAGCAATCATTATAGCTGTCATTCACTCATGTGTCTACTCTACATTAGTACAACAAGTAAAGTAACAACAAACAACCACTGTGTACCTGTATACATACATATTCTGTTTTCGGGGGATATTTGACTTCATAACAACCTTGTGTGTGTGTGTGTGGGGGGGGGGGGGGGGTGCCGTCGTGCATATTTTGACAACTTCCTGGACTCTGTTCCCATTACAAGTTCCCCAGCACTATGACGGCTCTGCTACGTGGCTTCCTTCTGCCGTTTTATCTGATAATATTATATAACACCCTTTAAGAGCATAACCTCCGCTATAATAATTTAAACAACATCAACGCGTATGTGCAGAGCCTGCAGACACAGCCAGCAGTAAATAATACACGTTACTTGTTGTGACATTAAACGGACAACATATATAGGTCGCCACTGATGCTGTGTTTTGGAAAAACAGTAGGAGACAAATGAACTAAACGGTAGCGTTACGACACAATCATATTATTATAACTCCAGCCAGCCAGCCTTAATTGGATCAAGAAGCCATTATGCATGTAGCCTATGTGTATTCTTTGATCGAGTGTGTGACTTTAACTTTCGTATCTATCCAAGTCATGGGGCTCGAGCAAATGCATCGACATAGTTAGTCTTCTTGATCAATTCAAGACTATATATCTATAGGCTAGACATTTGATCGAGTATTGACATTTTCATAGATAGCCTACGAAAGTGAAAGTCAATCAGACTCGATAAAATACACCCATAATGATAGCTACCATGGGTGTATTAGGTTAGCTAACCCTGGATCAAAATAAGACTAGGATATGATTATATGATTATTATTAACACGTTAATAATGTTACGGGTCTGATCTACAATGCCGTGCAAATGTAACCAAGCCTTTTTACATTCGTGTTCACACACACACACACACACACACACACACACACACACACACACACAGAGAGAGAGAGAGAGTCTGAGACTCCGAGTTGAATGAATCAACAGTGATTTTGGGGGGGCTGAAGCGAGCACGACACAGCAGCAGAGCAGATATAGGACCGGTAATCCTGTTTTAGAGACTTCGGGCGCAACAAATCACTGTCTCTCTTTCTCTGCTATGAATGAAGTATAATAGTTCTACCTGGATCTGAGGAACGTTGTTGCCTCCTCCAACTCCAACTCCACCTCCACCACCCGGCTCCTCCACGACCTCCGGCGACACGTCAAACACCCTGTCCCTGTACAGAGACCACAGACCCACGTTGGGGAGGAAGAGGAGAGCCAAGGCGAGCAGCCCCGCGACCTGCAGCAGCCTCTTCTGTTTCCGCCGCATCTCCTACTCCTAGAATACTCCGCTCAACCCAACCAACCGTCCGTCCCTCCTCGGCTGGTTGGCTGTGGCCGGCTGGCTGGCTCCTTCCACGGCCGTGGACACACGAACACTACCCCCCGGCGCCGGAGGACCGTCCGTGGAGTGGTTTGAGTTGAGCGGACCCCGCTGGTGAACCCGCCCGGGGCTCGGGGATATTATAGTCCTTTTTGTTTTTTCCCCCCGGGGGGGTCTGGCTGGCTGCTGGACTGGCAGACACAGACAGAAAGACAGAGAGAGAGAGAGGGGAACTTTCACTGCTCCTCTGGCTCAGATCTTACACTGCATGAATAATGATGTGGTAGTCAGGGCTCTGCTGTCTGCTGTATGCTGCTGCTAGTGGCCACTTCCGCTAGGGGGAGGAGCGAACCGCTTTGGCTCTCTTGTCTTTTCTTGGTCTCTCTCTCTCTCTCTCTCTCTCTCTCTCTCTCTCTCTCTCTCTCTCTCTCTCTCTCTCTCTCTCTCTCTCTCTCTCACTCTCTCTCTCTCTCGTGCGTGCGTGTGAGTGTGTGGGGGGGAGAGAGAGAGAGTCCAAAGAAAAGGTGTGCAGAGAAAAGGGCCACATTCCTGCCATTTTTTCAGAAGATATCATATTATAACATGATAATGTTCCTGACTTTTACGTTTGACTTCACATTGTGTGTATGTCAGCTGCACCTTAATTGAGGACAAAGTGATACTTTTGTCTCACATACACACGCGCGCGCGCACGCACGCAAAGGGTAGTTTGGCCAAGAATGACATGAAGTAGTAGCAGGCCTAAATGACATTGAAAATGATGTCATTTTTGTCCAGGGGCTCAGGAGGATGAAGACTCATTTATTGGGCAGAGTTTTATTATACAGGCTCTGAGTAAAGACTTTAAGTAAAAGTACTAATCCTGTGGCTCAGGGCCGGGTAGAGTGGCCGGTAGAACAGCTGGATGGGAACGGCGGCGGTGGCTCAGGGGTAGAGTGCCTGGATGGTAACCATAAGGTTGCCAGTTCGAACCCGGGCTCCCCCACAGTTACTGTCGAAGTGTCCTTGAGCAAGACACTGAACCCCTAATTGCTCCCGATGTGCTAGTTGGTGCCTTGCATGGTTTCCGCTGCCATCGGTGTATGAATGGGTGAATGTAATGCACAATCTCTGTAAAGCGCCTTGGATAAAGGCGCTATATAAATGCACCATTTACCATTTAACCGTGAGGTTCCATGTTCGATCCTGGGCAGCTGCCGGGCTCCCTCGGGGTTAGTGTCGAAGTGTCCTTGAGCAAGACTCTGTCTGGACCCCTAATTGCTCCTGTTGCGCAGGTTTGGTGCCTTGCATGGTTTCCTCCACCATCAATGGGTGAATGAATGTAATGCACAATCTTTGTAAAGTGCCTTGAATAACGGTGCTACATAAATGCCCCATTTAACATTTAGTACTCCGTTACAAGTAAAAGTCCGGAATTCAAAATGTACTTGAGTAAGAGTACAAACTGGCATTGTAGGCTACTCTTTGTCAACCCCCCCCCCCCCTCACATCTCTGCCCCATTCCCTGTCATTCCTGTCTGTCCCTCTATAAAAAATATAAAAATAAAGGCGAAAGCCACAAAAACAACATAAAAAAAACTAGTTTGAAGCGTCCCTTCAAGTAAATGAATGACATATACTTGATCGTCTGCTACAGTGTCACACAAAAGCATCGAAAGTATAGCAGTCGCTATACTCTTCGCCTCGCACCACCTTTCGAGCTTGCAGAACTGCTACTTTTGCCGTTTTTTTAATTTGAATCCTGAGAAGTAAGCAGTTCGTATGACATACGAGGTTTCCACCGGCCGAGAACATTTACAGCAGGTATATGACAAGTCACATGAATTTGAATCCTGAGAAGTAAGCAGTTCGTATGACATACGAGGTTTCCACCCGGCCGAGAACATTTACAGCAGGTATATGACAAGTCACATGAATTTGAATCCTGAGAAGTAAGCAGTTCGTATGACATACGAGGTTTCCACCCGGCCGAGAACATTTACAGCAGGTATATGACAAGTCACATGAATTTGAATCCTGAGAAGTAAGCAGTTCGTATGACATACGAGGTTTCCACCCTTCCGAGAACATTTACAGCAGGTATATGACAAGTCACATGTTGTAAAGGTGTGTGGAAAAGGCACGCAACAGGACACACAGCTGAGCACACACACACACACACACACACACACACACGTCACACACACACACACACACACACTCACACACTCACACACACACACACACACACACACACACACACACACACACACACACACACACACACACACACACACACACACACACTCACACTCACACTCACACACACACACACACACTCACACTCACACACACACACACACACACACTCACACACACACACACACACACACACACACACTCACACACTCACACACACACACACACACACACACACACACACACACACACACACACACACACACACACAGAGAACACTACTTCATTGTACAGTGGTGTATGAACCAGCCTTCAGGGAGGAGTGGAGAGTGCAACTAATTGATTCGTTATAGTCTACGTCCCTGTCTGTAAGGGTGTGTGTCCGGGTGTGTGCGTGCGTGCGTGCGTGCGTGCGTGCGTGCGTGCGTGCGTGCGTGCGTGCGTGCGTGCGTGCGTGCGTGCGTGCGTGCGTGCGTGCGTGCGTGCGTGCGTTAACAGCTAATCTCCGGCACCATTCGACCGGTCCACTCCCTGGAAGCCAGATAAGAGCAGAACCATGCAGTTGCCCACGTCTTTTCACATCGGCCTGTTATAGCGCCACCAGCAGGCCAATTAAGTCTTAGAGATGTTGTCCAAACATCACACAAATCAGTACACAGCATCACGATAGTCATGCATGTGAATGATGTGATCATGACGGATCTGTCCGGTTGTGCACATTCCATCCTGATTGCAATAAGATTCCAAAGTTTGCAGGACACACTAGGCCATTCCCACTAGGCCGAGGAACGAATTCCACCCTAGATTTTTCAAATCGGCCTCATGGTGGCTTATTCACGTATTGAGCGATGCTTAACCTAACATAGGTGGCACTGCTCAACAGTGCCACCTTAGGTCACCCAGCGGAATTGCAGCTGTCCGTACTCAAACAGACATACATGGAGACATGAGATGAATAGTTTATATTATCCAAATGCGCGTTAATTATATTATCCTTGCCGCATCCATATAGGCGTGAGGGACATGTTGGCGAGAAGGCCGCGACGTGGTGGGTGGTGATTATACGATGATTTGGTGCAAGCTCAACATCGGCTGCACTATATATGAAGGCAATAATCAAATCAAACCAAACCTTATTTATATAGCACATTTTTAACGACCAAGGTCGAACTTGGTACTTCACGTCACAGAGCATAAAATACAATTAAAGAGGCAAAAAAGAAGTTAAGAACACACAGAAATTTGCAAAAGGAAGGACATGCAATAAAACAACAAAACAATGTCTCAAAACAAGACAATCAATAAGCCGTACATCAAAGGTAGGCTATGAATTAAACATTGAAACATTGTTTAAAAAGATCTGCTATTTTCAGCTCTGAAAAAGCGGTTGTTCTGGGTTAATTCGGGCTAGAAGATACTGTCACGGTGTGTGTCAAAATGGAACTCAAGTGCATGCAACACAGGCAGAGTATAGTCAACAAGTTTAATAATGGCCAATACACGGGAAAAGGCTTACATCAAAGTCAGGCAGGCAGAGGACTCAAAACCATGCAGTCCAAAACAGGCAAACACATCCAAAGGGGCAGGCAGAAAGCCCAAAAACAGGCAGGAGGTCAAACACCAAATAGTATAGGAGCACTAGGAAATCACTATAGGAAAACTGGGGAACTGAGATCAGGAATACATGCACATAAGTAACAATGGTTATCTTCTATCCAGCAAAGAATGAGGTAGAATGAGTCCAGTTGTATAGGTGGTAGCTTGATAGGGTAAGTAAGTTAGCATATGTAATGATAAGGGAACTGTTGGGCTGATGAGGCAGTGGAAGACAGGTGTATGCCAATATTTTAGTACATTTTGAATTCCGAACTTTTACTTGTAACGGAGTTGTTCTACATTGCAGTATTGATACTTTTACTTATAAGTACAAAACAATTGAGTACTTTTTCCAACACTGATTGCTGCAGAAACATCACTATATGAATGTCCAGCATCTTCAACCGCTTATCCGTAGTCGGGTAGCGGGGGCAACAGCTCCACCAGAGTGTTCCAGACTCTCCAGAGCAACATTAGTGACTTCCTCCTGGGGGATCCCAAGACGTTCCAAGGCTAGTGACTGTGAGTCGATGTGTTTCCTCCAACTGCGCCTTGGACTGCCACGGGGTCTCCTCCCAGTGGGACGTGCCTCAAGGACCTCCCTAGGGAGACGCCCGAGAGGCATCCTATAACCAGATGCCCCAACCACCTATGAATTAATTAATTTTATTTATATAACACCTTTCCAAACATATAGTTACAAAGTGCTTTACAGACAGGTTAAAAACAACAATCATTAGACAACATCAACAACATCAGAAATAACAAAGTATAAAATTACAAAAAACATCAAGGAAAAAATAAAAAACTGAATTAGGAAAAGCACTTTACATACAGGTGTGTTTTTAAAAGCTGTTTTAAAGAGGGCACTGTCTCCACTTGCCTAAAAGCCAACGGGAGGGCATTCCAGAGCGAGCTGAGGTGCGCAGGCCGCAAAGCTGGCTCCTTTCCAGGCGAAGAAGCAGCGACTCTACTCCGAGTCTCTCTCGTGTGACTGAACTTCTCACCCTATCACTGGAGAGATAGGGAGATGCCAGGCACCCGTCGAAGAAAGCTCATTTTGGTTACTATATGAATGTGTTCCACATATTGCTGGCTAAACGCTATTTACTGCTTGTGATCGGGGTCCAAAACAATGACCATCTGTTTCATCACAGTTACCCAGAAGGCCTTGCTGGCCAGTGTGTGAGGTAATGAGGCCTAATTGAGCTGCTCGGAGAGAGAGAGAGAGAGAGAGAGAGAGAGAGAGAGAAAGAAAGAGAGAGAGAGAGAGAGAGAGAGAGAGAGCCAGCCAGGATGGACGGTAGCCATCACACCCACTGAACACACGCCACATCTGCTGTAATATTACCATCATCATCATCATCATCATCATCATCATCATCATCATCATCTGTGTCTCTGTGTGCGTGTATGCGTGCATGCATGTGGTACTGGACAGACACACAAACACGTACGTAGCCATGTAAAACACACGTTTGTGAATAAGTCTGTGTGTGTGTGTGTGTGTGTGTGTGTGTGTGTGTGTGTGTGTGTGTGTGTGTGTGTGTGTGTGTGTGTGTATGCGCATGTATGTCTGTGTGCAGACAGACAGACAGACAATACGCTTTTGCATCTCTCTGCCCCTTCTTGAGCAAAAAATGGTGAGAGAGAGAGAGAGAGAGAGAGAGAGAGAGTGCATTTTACGGCAGTGTTTTCCCATTAGTCCGACACCCTATACCCCAAACCCTAACCTCACAGGGAAGACACGGGTGAGTTTTAACCAGCCACGCATGTGTCTTATACCGTTGATGCACAGTATACTGCCGCCCGCCGCTGTTATCGGCAGTTGCAGCATCTGGACCGGCGGCCGCCGAATGGACCAACACTGCCGCGACACGGAGTGGCAGTGGAGTGTCATAATCCCCCCCCCCCCCCCCCCCCCTCACCTTTGGCAGTCTGATCGCCGGGGCCCGAGAATGTATACTCTCTCCTTCTGGAAATGGTTGTGCTGATGATGCTGATGATATGCGTACGAGTACAGAGATGTTGGTACTGCACTGCTATGTTTTTTATCTCAGTCCGTTCAAGTCAAGACGAATAAAGATCAAATCAAATGTGCATGCGTGCATAATATGTCTGTGGTTATTTTATTTCTTTGCGTGATGTGCGTGCATGGGTATATGCGTGCACGTGCACACGCATGCATGGCTTGAGTCAGTCCGTGTGCGTCAGAGCTATACACCGTGTCAGCCTTGCAGCCGTCATGGCGGTGTTGATAGCAGGCAGATTAGTGTGTGTTTACACACTCGCAGCTTTCCAGATGAACGCTCCGCTTACCAGGCTGGAGCTGTAGCGCTGCTCTGCTTATCCAGCTGCCATGCACCTCAGGGACACATCCAGAATGGACGCCATGTTTATTTATTTACGTGCAAGGAGGACGGCTCACATTTGATGCATGGCAGCATACTGCATCCCTTATGGCAGTGGTTCCCAAAGTGTGGGGTCCGGGGACCCCCAGGGGTCCCTGAGGGAGTTCCAGGGGGTCCCCAGCTAAATGATATAGTTATAGGAGCCAAATGGACCCTTATGGGTCTGTAGCTCAGAGAGTGTACAAATGGTGTTACTTTGATTTTACAATATAAATTGGGGTCCCAGAAATAGAAAACCCATTCTGACCGGGCACCCATTTTGGTGTCAGCATCATGTTATGCTTTAGCTATTTAAAAATAGCAGATCTACAAGCTCATATCGCGCCACCGAGTGGCGCGATACGAGCTTGTAGGTCTGCTATTTTTGAAAAATCTAAGACACTTTTAGAATCTGATCTCAGGTCAGAATGGGTTAATAATGAAACTGTCAGGATGTAATAGACATTTTTAGAATCTGATCTCAGGTCAGAATGGGTTAAATGGAGGTCTGATCGTAGCCTAAGGCCTCACTCACACCTTCACAACAGACTGATGTATGCTTGTTGTATACAAAGGGTGTGTTACATCTTGCCCCAATGGACAACTCTTGTCGTGACAAATCATGACAACTAACACAATTGTTTGGGCCGAACAAATAATTAGAAAGAAGAAAAAAAAACGGCAGGTTAAAACAATTTTTTGGTTGTTTTTCTTCTTTGTAATTATTTGTTTGGTCCAAAATGTTGTGTTTGTTGTCATGAGTTGTCACGACTCGAGTTGGCTTTGTCCGCCGCGTAACCGTCTTTAAATAAATACCTTTTGAAATGTCTATATGGGAAAAATGCATTGGGAATCATTTCCTGGGCCTGGCGTCGTCATGAAAGACTGCGACGCTCTATAGACTATTTGACATTCAGTGTTCTTCTTCCACAAATTTGTCTTTTAAAAATGGGGGTCGTCTTATAATCAGAGTCGTCTTATATCCAGCACAATACGGTATGTATAATTTTGCTCCTGCTTTCGAGACTGTTGTGACTTCTACGTTTTTTCTTTAGATTTTAGTGGATGTGTGCATTGGGTCTAATGTGTTCTGTCTTGTCTGTTCCTTTTATTGTCTCCACCAGGCCGAAGGCATGGGGGGAGAGTATGTTTTGCACTCCGTCCGTCCGTGTGTGTGTCCGTCCGTCCGTCCGTCCGTCCGTCCGTCCGTGTGTGTGTCCGTGAGCAGCTAATCTCATTATCTCGGCCACCATTAACCCGGTACAATTTCCGTGAAATTGTGCACCCACATTCCCACTAGGCCGAGGACGAAATGCCACATGAACAATTTCAACTCAGCCTCAAGGTGGCGCTATAACTGGCCGAAAAGTGTTTTTACCTCTAACTGCACGGATCTGTGGATAACTTTGTATGCCAACTCCCTAGAGGCCAAGGAAAAACCTTTGTCTGGAATTTTTCACATCTGCTCTTTATAGCGCCACCAGGAGACCGACATATGTAAAACACATTTTCTATTATTACTCCTTCAGATTTTATCCAAATTTCACGCAAATCGGTACACATGATCTCCATAGTCATGTGATCAAGACAGGTTTGTTTGATTTCTCATATTCCATCCTGATTGGCCACGATTGGCTCCTACAGTTTTCAGGAGTAGCAAATCGCCACAACTCCTCAACGCAGCGTCCGATTGCGATGAAACTGTGCATGCATATTCCCACTAGGCTGAGGAAGAATCCTGGTGGAGACCTGTGCCCAGAAGGGCACTTTTTCTAGTTTGTTGTATTTTCTGCATTTTGGACTGTGTGATATTGTGATGACTTGTTTCTTGCTGGTCAAGCTGCTGGTCAAGCCAGTTATATTTACAACTGTACTATGGTTGATAAATTGTGAAACTGAAAATCTTTAATAATAAGGGCCATACATTGGACTATTTAATTTAAACTTGAAACACATAGTGCTGAATATATGACAGACTATTTTGCAATAGGGTCAATACTTGTTTTATTCTATTATTTTACAGCTGTATCTGTATCACTGTATCACTCACATTACCATATTAACATCACATATTATTCCCTATATTGTGCGGCATCTTATGCCATGACTGATATCATTAGGCATTTTCAACTTTGATTGAAAAACATTTTAAAATAGCGAAAATAGACAATCTTCACAAGTTCACATGAACTTCACATGAATCTTGAAGGCTACATCGCACCATGAGCTATTTTCCACTATTTTAATAGCTTTTAGTTTTTACCCAACAGAAACGAAACTGCAGCCGCCGTCTTGCCTCCGATGAACACAGCAATATACACTTTAGCATTAACATACTTTGCTGTAGCCGTTACAAATATTAGCATTAACATTCTGCAAGTGACAGTGACAGTATAAGTAAGTGGACATACAGAGCAGGAGCCAGGAGGCTTCCCTCCCCCAAACACAGGCCAAAATGTGTTCGTGTAGATCAGGGGTGTCCAAACCTTTTTCAAAGGGGGCCATATTAGAAAATATTAAAACACCCAAGGGCCAACTATACATCTCCTAAAATAATGTATCGTCGGACTATATAACAAAGTCACATACATATGCATCGCATTTAAATGATTCTATTTAACGATCATCATCAATATTTAATATCAAATAAAACAAAAAGTGCAACTTCAGCCATATGTCACATTACCAAATGTAACCAGACAAGCAAGGTAAAGAAAATAATACAAGGAACAAGGAATACTGACAAATTATACTCTGGGAAATGCCCAGGTTCAAAAAAACGTGAATGTAAAAATGTCCCATATACTGTCGGGTGGGCCGTTCATAATACAATTATGAAGCTGCGCACCTTATAACATTCGTCCCAGGGCCGCATTTGGCTCGTGGGCCACACTTTGGACAAACCTGGTGTAGATGCTCGACAAATCCGGATGCACCGTGGTTGATTCAAACCCCTGCCTTTGCGGTGGTACAGGCATGCAGTCGCACTTCACCACTTCTCCACCACCATTAACCAGCTCAGTGGCCAGTGTCCAGGCTGAAGCTGGGAGGTCGGGGTTCGATCCCCGGCCGGGTCATACAACAGACTGTAAAAATGCCTCCCTGCTTGACACTCAGCATCAAAGGGTTGGATTGGGGGGTCAAATCTACTAATCAAATGATTCCCGAGTGCGGCACGGCTGCAGCTCACCGCTCCTTAAGGGCTCACCGCTCCAAGAGATGGGTCAAATGCGGAGAACAATTTTCACTGCGGTAACGTGTGTGACAAATCATACGACTTTGACTTTGACTTGATGCTTTAAAGGGATAGTTCTGATTTTTTTAACTTAAGTTGTATGAAATACTTGCCATTAATATAGTGGTTGCAACTGTAATTGATTGCCAGAGTCCTGTGGTGAGAGTTCTGCTCTGGTTTTGGTGAAATATCAAGTAGTTCCGGTCATTTTGAGGGGGGCACTGGGGGCCACGCAGTAAAGGTAAATTAATCCACAAAACTAACGTCATTTGTATTGTTGACCTATTTCTAAAATATTTGTGCAACTTTCGTTCTTTTTTTTACCCCTCTATCACACAGAACCATGTTTTTTGTGTCCATATCACTACGCCCAAAAAATAGTTCAATGTGATGGAGGGGTCAAAGTTGAACGAAAGTCGCGCTAATATTTTAGAAATAGGCCAACAATACAAATTACGTTCGTTTTGTGGATTAATTTACTTTTACTGCGTGGCCCCAGTGCCCCCCACAAAATGACCAGAACTACTTAATATTCACTAAAACCAGAGCAGAACTCCCACCACGGGACTCTGGCAATCAATTAATACAGTTGCAACCACTATATTAATGGCAAGTATTTCATACAACTTAAGTTAAAAAAATCTGAACTATCCCGATTTTCGTTGTTACTAAACATTTCTAAATGTGTCATTTGTTGGTGGATTTGTTGACCTTGGCATATATGTCGTTTGAGACATTAGGTAGTTTGACGCCAGCGTAGGTCACATTATCTTCATCATCATCATCATCATGTGACCTGGCTCCTCCTCCAGCCTTCCTCTGATTGGTGTGGATGACACTGACAGACGCGTAGGTCAGACCGTCATCAGCATCGGTCTGATTGGCCAGTAGTCCAGGGTGGCTCGCCATCATTGTGTTCTGATTGGTTGAGGTCAGGGAATCATTGTGGGCGGGCGGAGTCTTCTTCTTGACGATGAAGCAGATCACCAGCACTGTTGCTATGACTACAACCACCGACAACACAACGGTCACCATGGTGATGGTGACATCACTGCCATGATCTGATGCTGGAGGAGAGGGAAGTAGAGTCAGTTGTTTAACACAAAACTGACGTGCTGATATAGTGGTTGCAACCGTATTATTTGATTGCCCGAGTCCCGTGGTGGGAGTTCTGCTCTGCTTTTGGTCAATATTAAGTATTTCCGGTCATTTTGTTGAGGGCGCTGGGGCCACGCAGTAAAAGTAAATTTATTCACAAAACTAACATAATTTGTATTGTTGACCTATTTCTAAAATATTAGTACAACTTTCATTCAACTTTGACATGGAACCTTTTTTTGGGCGTAGTGATATGGACACAAAAAACATAGTTCCGTGTGATAGTGGGGTCCAAAATGAACGAAAGTTGCACTAATATTTTAGAAATAGGTCAACGATACAAATGGCGTCACGTTAGTTTTGTAGACTCATTTACTTTTTATTTTATTTTTTATAAGATATTTTTTTGCGGCTTAAGCCTTTATTGATTTTTAAGGGATAGAAAGTAGGCTGACAGGAAACGGGAGAGAGATGGGGGGATGACATGCGGTAAAGGCCGTGTCGGGTCCGGGAGTCGAACCCGCGGCACACCGCGACTGGATCACCAGTCCAGTGCCCAGACCGTTACGCTACGGCCTGGGCCAACTCATTTACTTTTAATGCGTGGCCCCCAGTGCCCTCCACAAAATGACCGGAACTACTTAATATTTCACCAAAACCAGAGCAGAACTCCCACCACGGGACTCGGGCAGTCGGGCAATCAATTAATACAGTTGCAACCACTATACTAATGGTAAGTATTTCATACAGCTTAAAAACTCCTTCAGCGCCACCTGGTGTGGTGGTCAGCAGTTTAGGCTCTGAGTGCCCATTATAAAGGAAAAAAAAAATGTAATTCTATTATGCATGTAATGTGCATGTCATCACCTGTACACCAGATTAGAGGAATTTTAAAAATATGGATGAAAATTAAAAAATATATTTTTTTAAGAATAAAAAAAATCAAGACGTCTTAACGCCCGTGGCATCCATTACAAAGACGGCAATAAGACGGGATAACGTCCCTGGCACTTAGTTAAAAAAAAAAACCTGAACTATCCCTTTAAAGCTGCTATATAAGCAATAATATGTCAACTTTTTAATTACCTTTTTTTTGGTATTCAGACAGCCAGCAATGAGTAGATCGCTTCCAAAATGTAGTCTCTGTGACACATGTAGAGGCCACAATCTGCATTCTAAGTTATTTCTAGAAGCTTTGTCATTCTACTCATTGCTGGCTGTCTGAATACCAAAAAAAGAAGAAAAAAAGGTCATTAAAATGTTAACATATTATTGCTTTAATAGCAGCTTTAAGTACATTTTGAATTCCGAACTTTTACTTGTAATTGAGTATTTCTACATTGCAGTATTGATAATTTTACTTAAGTAAAACAATTGAGTACTCCTCTCTCCTACCTGGTACATCAACAAATGTCATCACTACTCCATTCTTAGTCAGCTGACATCGGATCTTCTTGGCCAGGCGGTGTTTGTTGATGGTCAGAGTGGTAGAACAATCAGAACTGGAGTTCATCAGGGAGGAACCGTTCATCCAGCTCAGAGTGTGAATTTCACAGTTTACATTCCTTCCAACCAGAGAGCACTGCAATGTCTGATGTTCTGTCCCGCTGTCTCCTCTGGTGACGTCACTCACTTCCAGTACAAAAAGCCAAATATGTTCTTTTGTGTCACAGACATAAAGGCCGGCGTCTTCAGCTCTGATATCTTTAACGGTCAGGGAGCAGTTAGACTCCAAACTAGTTCTGTTTTCTTTCAGTGAGCTTAGTTCACTTGTTTGTATCACGCCACCTTCAGCCACGGTAATGATACGCTGTGAAACGTCATCATTTCCCTTGTGAGTCCACTTAGTTGAAAGACAGCCAGGAGCAGGTATGATGTTGTTACACGGTACATTGACAGTATCTCCAGGGTTTCTGTAGAGATCCAGTAGGTGGGTGTTGTCGACTACAAGCAGCAGAAATAACAACAGTTGAGTCCTTTTGATCGAAGACATTCTGATCCAAACTTTATTTCCTTTTGTCTCTCTGTATCTTTTCCTGCCGTCTGTCTGTCTCAGTGTGTGTAAGAAGGTAAGAAGTGTGTGTGTGTGTTCACTGCAATGCGGCTGACTATAGAAACCAGAAGGTATATTTTTCTAGAAGTTAGTT
This sequence comes from Protomyctophum parallelum, assembly GCF_964188405.1. NCBI lineage: Eukaryota > Metazoa > Chordata > Actinopteri > Myctophiformes > Myctophidae > Protomyctophum > Protomyctophum parallelum. The sequence continues at coordinate 95,435,475 of NC_139697.1, forward strand.
CCTCATTTATGTTCCCCAATTATGTTACAACTCATATGTCTAGGGGTAAGACGAGTAGGCAACATAGGAAGGAGGAACAGGAAACCATGATCAAATGCGAGGTTTTATTATGATAAACCTTAATCAAAATATAATTTACAATAAATGGCTCTTAATCAAAAAGAAAATACAATAAAGAAACAAAGCCTTTCCGAAGGGCTTTCGGAACAGAATGGGTCAACAATATAAGGTAGTTTTCACAGTCAGTCGTCACACATAGTAGCGGGTCGGAGGAAGACTATAGTGATGTTCCCCGGCGAGCTGTCAGGCACAGACTGACTAAATAGGCAACGGCGCACCCATGGCCATAGAGCGTCGCAGTCCCGCCCCCTTTCAGAACGACGAGTGGCCCAGGAAATAAATCCCAATGCATTTTGCCCATAGGCTTTTCTTAAAGTATTTATTTAAGCATCACCAAAACTGTTGATTTTACGATTTTGAAGATCTGGATCCGGATCCACGGATCCAGTCCGGGTTTTCTTCCCAATAACAGGAAGATAACATTTTTATGAAAAAATAAAACCATGGTGATGCTCTATATTGTCTGAATCAACATTGTTTGAGTTTGTTTACGTACTAAAAGAGTGACTTTGAGAGCTGTTTTAGCTACAATGTAAGTCAATGAGGACCATATTTTGAATTATCAATTTCTAATCACTGGAGCAGTTATCTTTTATTTCTTGTCCACATTTGGAGTTGCATCATGGCAAAGTAACTACACAACACAAACCTCAAAAAAAGTGGTCTTACCCTTTAAGAAAAGCCATAGGCAAAATGCATTGTGATTCATTTCCTGACGCTCTATTGGGTGGCACGTGACCGGCAGCCAATAAGGGAGGCAGGCGTTGATCAGACGCTCGACCAGAGCCGGCCCCTCGTTGATGTCACTGACATTAAAGGTAAAACACAGTCAAGCCAACCTGGAGTGGAGAAGAACACATATATAATAGAAGGCGCTCTCTATTCCAATATATGGTTCATAACAAGTCTACTTAAATGTATAGTTATATAATAAGAGATATCACAGATATGTCTATAATATACCACGACAATACCACCAGTTACCTCATATGTATATGTATTCTCATACATATACATGCAAAAACCGCAAAAGGTTTGCACACGTGCATGAGGGGGGCCCTTCGAACTTCAGTGCCCATGCAGTGGCCCTCAAAGGTGCTAATCCAGCCCTGCCAACGGCTATCCGCGCGTCCCTGCACTCACAACTCACACAGTCTAAATACGTCTACTGATGCGTGGGTCCATTTTATGATTATTATTACATCCACCTGGCTGACCTTACAGTGGCAACAACATTTAAATAAATTACCCTAAATGAGTAGAAGGCCAATTCTACAAAATGTATGAATATTTTCTGTTTTTTTTGTGAACTAAATGTGCTATTTATATAAATATATCAAATCTACCAACAACAGCTGTGTGTGTGTGTGTGTGTGTGTGTGTGTGTGTGTGTGTGTGTGTGTGTGTGTGTGTGTGTGTGTGTGTGTGTGTGTGTGTGTGTGTGTGTGAGAGACACAGAGAGGGATAGAGGAAATGAGAGCGAGTGAACGAGAGAAAGGAAGAGAGAGTATAAGGGGCTGTTCATTCTGGCACGCACACACATACCGTATAGTAGGCTTAGGCTACATTCTCCTTTCACTTACATCTATTATTTGTCACTAGGTATGTCCCGATCCAATTCCGATCATTTGATTTTGTTCATATTTTTTTAACAATATCCAAAATCACAGACAACATTCAGTCTAATATCATTATATGGATATAATATTGATACTATAGTCACGTTTCTTTGCTCCCGATCCGATCATTAAAAAATGGCACTGACTACTGATCAACGTGATCGGATCAGGACAACCCTAATAGTCACTCTACATTCTCCTTTCGCTTGCATATTGTCACTTAGGCAGATAGGACGTGCAGATACAAATACAGACTCACTCCACATGGGTCTACGAACCAACAAGAACACAATGCAAACACAGGACTTACATAGACAGGGATAACAGGGCACAGGTGAAACCAAAATACAATCAACACTAGGATATGCTGGGGGACTAACAGGACACAGGTGGAAACACTGACACAGTTAGACAAGGTAGGTAACAGTAACTTAGCAGACAGGAAACACTAGGAACAATACTTAAAAATGAGATATATACAAAACCAAGGCAACAACAGAGCAACAAAACACCAAAACCAAACAGAACAGGAACACATGACCAATACAGAATTTAAATGATACTGAAATGACAGAAACTGTGCATGACAACAATAAAGACAATTTTCTGAAAGACAAGTCGGGTGACAGTACATTTAATTTGGATTTAATATACACATTTTAAAAACAATACAAAAACAGTACACAAAATATAAGAGCGCCAGGAGGAGGCAAGAAGCCCAAACACAATAATGAACATTAATAGGACAGTCCTCTCTCTTAAACAAGAATAAGATTTGTATGAAGATTCCACGGGGCTGAACTATATGTGTGTTTTGTGCATAGGCTCTATAGATTTGTATGGCCCAACCCTCCCTTTATTGTATTTCTTATCATTTTCACTTTAATTTCATTATTTATGTATTTACTTAATTAGGGAAACACTTTTTACCCAGCAGCAACTAGAACAAGAGGATATTTCTATACTTTCTATTGCTGCAACAATATGCAATAAAGCCTATAGTTCAGATCAACCAGCACAGGACAAAACTGTATATTTTTGAGGGGTGCCTAACACACGCACGCGCGTACACACACACACACACACACACACACACACACACTCTCGTGCGCGCATGCATGCACACGCACACACACAAACCAAAGAAAACTGTTCATCAAACTGTTCATCAAACTGATAGTCACCTTATTAGGTGATCCTCAACTAAAACTGGAGTATGAATGGGCCTTCACTCGGCCCACTTGGCTTCAGCTTCTGGAAGCAGCAACGTTAACATAGTCCATCTCGGTGTTCTTCACCTCTGCTTTCTGCCCTCTGGTGGCCTGGGGAAATACGAGTCAGATCACAGCGCTCGCAGGATTCTAAACCTATACGACCGTTTCTAGACAAAGACGCCCCGCCTGCCTCGCCTTCATCATCTGGTCTTCATCGGCTCTCAGAGACCGGATACATTTTGCGCAAAGTTCTTAATTCATCACTGCTGTTTGATCTGCATTATTGTACCAGAAAAAGGTCTATTCTCCCTTCATCTTTATCCTTTTTAGTATAATTGTGAACGCAATGAGCACTAACTATGAGACCCAGCAGATCATGTCTGTGTGTCTGTCCCGCTGTGACACCACCCGCCCGCCACCAGAGGGCGCAGCTGTAGCACACACACACACACACACACACACACACACACACACACACACACACACACACACACACACACACACACACACACACACACACACACACACAAACAACCACACACACACACACACAGTAGAAAACTTTAAAAAATTACTAACTAAAAAGAAAAAAAAAGTACGTAATTTATTCGAATTGTTGTTATTGCAATTTACGACCTGCGTTCGTTCGCTTCCCGCGTTTGCGCGTCTTACTTGTTAGTTTACTATAAATTAATACACGATAATAAATGGTATAAACAATATTAGCTTGCCTCTTCTACAAAAATAAAAGTTACAAGTTACAAGGCTGCATTCTATAGAGTGTCATGTGTCGTGCGTGCCAAGCTGTCATTCTCTGTCCCTTGTATTATACCGTAGTAGTATACCGTACATTTATTTCCCACCATGGAGTAACCTTGCGTCAGTGTCACCAGACTATCCACCATAGCTATCCATCTCGGAGGTCTGGTGAAGACCGGCAGTGCCGGTAGGCCAATCGGAGGCAGACGGGGCGTTACCATGTCTATAGACATATAGACATATAGAATCATGCCTCTCAACCCGAGGGCAGGGCTTTCACAGAGGCCATGAAGGCCATGGCTGCCTTTTGGGCCTTACTGTATGCCAGTGGTTCTCAAACTGTGGGTTGCAAGCCCCAGTGGGGGTCCTTACATTTAATTTTGGGGGCCCAGATGATTTGCTTAATAATGTGCAGCATTGTTTTCTCACTCAACAGTAAACAAACCAACATACAGTACAAGTGTCAATTTGTCAAATATTTCTAAGAAAGAAATAGAAGATACACTATTTTCGCTAATTTCACAATATCTGTGGAACAGGTCAAACAAATGTAATGCCTCAACTCCTACAAGTCCAGTTCACGGTTCACATTATTATTTATTATTATTTATCTGCTGCCTTATGTCCTTCAAACAATTGTACGACCCAGTGGATTTCAACCTCTTTGATAAAATGGTTAAAATGGCATTTGGGTCAAAGGTATTGAATTATATACAGTATACTTTACCTTCCACTTCCAGAAATGATACTGGACAATGAAATGTAGCAACAGGATCAGCAGTATGACTGTAGGCCTGATGATCAACACTGTCAGAGCAGAGTCTGTGAGCGAAATATAGGTTAGATTAAAAACATCACACATGCACTCAATTTAAAATAAGTATTCTATTTTGTATTTGTTTTGCTATTTTAAAGATTTAAACCGTTCGTTTAGATAAATAAATATAAAGCATATTAGTTTTATTTTTATTACATAACTGGCAGAAAAAAATCTTTTGTATTTAATTTTAACACGCTCAAGTGCTCTGTACTGAAAATGAACGGTGCAAAAACAATAGGCCTATATATTTGTTTTCCCAATCCTAGTTTTAGTTTTTAGTTATTATTTACTGTAATAGCCCTGCCACCTACCAGGTGTAGGAGGGGGGTCGGTCGTATAATCCACAGGCGACGTTCCAGTGCAAACTTTAGATGTTGTCTTCTTCTCTCTCTTTTCTTCCGGGAAGACTACGAATGTCCTCAGTTCTCCGCGGACGATCAGCAGACATCTGATCTTGTCGGCCGGACGGCGTTTGTCGACGGTCAGCGTGGTAGAACACCCGGACATGGACTTGATCAGGGAACCGTCCTCATTTATCCAGCTCAGAGTGTGAACTCCACAGCTTCTGTCCATTGCGGACAGAGAGCACTGCAACGTCTGTTCCTCCGACCCGCCGTCTCCTCTGGTGACGTCACTCACTTCCAGCACCGACAGATAAACCCGCTGATCGTGTCCGCGCCGCTCTCCGTCTTCATATTGTCGAACGGTATAAAAGCCCGCGTCTTCAGCGCTGACATCTTTAACGGTCAGCGAGCAGTTGGACTCCAGACACAACCTGTCTGCTTTGGATGGGCTTAGTTCACCCGCTTGGATCAGGCCGTTCTCGGCCACAGTCACGCTAGCGAAATGATTTCCGCTGTGGATCCACTCGGTTGAAACGCAGCCGGGGTCACGGTCAGGTATCCTGTTTTGAAATGGCAGCGTGACAGTGTCTCCGGATGTCCTGTAGAGGTAGACTTGGTCCGGTTGTTGTTGGGCGTTGTCGACTCCAAGCAGCAGAAAGAACAACAGTTGCGTCAATCTGAGCCCAGGCATGCTTAACCCATTCTGACCTGAGATCAGATTCATTACGAGGCTTCCACTGGACACACACTGGTCTGATTAACCCATTCTGACCTGAGATCAGATTTTTTAAAATGTCAGTCGCTCTTCGATTTTTCAAAAATAGCAGACCTACAAGCTCGTATCGCGCCACTCGGTGGCGCGATATGAGCTTGTAGATCTGCTATTTTTCAATAGCTAAAGCATAACATGATGTTGACACCAAAATGGGTGCCCGTTCAGAATGGGTTAACCGAACTGTCTGTCTGTCTGTCTGTCTGTCTGTCTGTCTGTCTGTCTGTCTGTCTGTCTGACTGTCTGTCTGTCTGTCTGTCTGTCTGTCTGTCTGTCCGAGCTGTCTCTCTACACAGTGTGACGTGTCTCTCTATGACTCTCTGAGCTCTCTGTCCGTCTGTCTGTCTGTCTCAGTGCGTGTGCACTGATTCTGACTATAGTGGAAAGCAGCAGCTTGACATTGTGACATTATACTTAGTTCCCCATGCAGTGACATTTCATTCTGCATCGTGCTTCCTGGGAAAACGACCATGTTGCTTCACATGTAGGATGGATGGACTGTAATGTTTCTGTAGTTACATACTCTAAAGGCCTGGCTGAAAGGTATAGCCTATAATGAGTCTGGTTTTCTAAATTACCGATGAGTAATGATGCACAGCCCAAACCATCCCATTCTCCACCTTATTAGTTTAACTTTGTTTAAACAAATATATCAACTACTTTCTATACACAGCAACAAGTTGGCACAATTGCGGACATTTTGATGTGGTCAGACCACTGACCACAGACACCACACAGACTGCAAACTCAGTGCATCCTTCTTGGGTCAGTCCCCTGACCACAGACAGACCCCTGACCACAGACAGACCCCTGACCACAGACAGACCCCTGACCACAGACAGACCCCTGACCACAGACAGACCCCTGACCACAGACAGACCCCTGACCACAGACAGACCCCTGACCACAGACACCACACAGACTGCATTGCATCCTTCTTGGGTCAGTCCCCTGACCACAGACAGACCCCTGACCACAGACAGACCCCTGACCACAGACAGACCCCTGACCACAGACAGACCCCTGACCACAGACAGACCCCTGACCACAGACAGACCCCTGACCACAGACAGACACCTGACCACAGACAGGGCCCTGACCACAGACTCCACACAGAATGCAAGAAGCACGAGTTGAAGCACAATGCAATGTAAGGGTCCGGACCAAAAAACATTCTAGAACAGGAGTTCACTACTTTTCAGGCCAAGGACCCCTTCAGCTGAGACAACGGTGAAGCAGGGACCCCCACTACATTATTGTACACAATTGTGTTGCAAATTCAACGTATTCATATGTTTCATAGATGGCTTCATAGACTATCCTTTTCTTCATAGACCACATTTATTATGTGTTTTTATTATTTAATCACTTATAAACCCTCATTAATTAGTAACCTTTACATTTGGCTCTGTCAGGACCCGGGATGTGTTTTGTATACCCAAATGTAGAACTCATTTCAAAGTATAGGAACCCAGAAGGACAATTTAGCAACGACTATACTTATAATAATATAATAATTATTATATAATTGTCACAACAAAAGGACAACACATAGGGCTAAACTGGGGAGCCGTACAGGACACAGGGACCCGTAAACAAGCAATGAGTCAGTACAGAGAGCAGTCACAGGCAGTCTGAAATAGTCTGAGGCCCGTTGGCCAACTAGGCAAAGGTGAGTCAACTCTAGGAATCAGAGGCCAAGGAGGAACGCACGCACGCACACACGCACGCACGCACGCACATACACACAATCACACATACACACACACACACACACACACACACACACACACACATGCGCATGCGCACACACACACACACACACACACACACACACACACACACACACACACAATATTGTGCCCCCTCTCTCTTCCTCTTTCCACTATGCATCACACCACTTCCTATCATCATGAAATGAGGAAACATAAATAAATATAGCCGGTAGTTAACTTATATTGTTTATTCACAACCTCTTGTTAATAGCAGATCTATACAAACCCATGCGTGTTGATTGGCTATTTTCACTACTTGTGGTACAATACAGACAGCTACTGTATATTAATATAGATGATAACAGAAGCGAGAATAAAGGAGATTTTCTCACGAAAACCTTTCTGTCTCTGTCTCAGAACTTTCTTCTCTATTTTTGAATAGCCAACATATAAATGGATGAAGTGGTGATTGTGATGCTATATTAACTACTCTTTTCTGGTGACCCCCTGGGAGCCCCCATGCCAAGGACCCCTGGGAGCCCCCCTGCCAAGGACCCCTGGGAGCCCCCCTGCCAAGGACCCCTGGGAGTCCCCCTGCCAAGGACCCCTGGGAGTCCCCCTGCCAAGGACCCCTGGGGGCCGCCCTGCCAAGGACCCCTGGGAGCCCCCATGCCAAGGACCCCTGGGAGTCCCCCTGCCAAGGACCCCTGAGGGCCCCCCTGCCAAGGACCCCTGGGAGCCCCCATGCCAAGGACCCCTGGGAGTCCCCCTGCCAAGGACCCCTGAGGGCCCCCCTGCCAAGGACCCCTGGGAGTCCCCCTGCCAAGGACCCTTGGGAGTCCCCCTGCCAAGGACCCCTGGGGGCCGCCCTGCCAAGGACCCCTGGGAGTCCCCCTGCCAAGGACCCCTGGGAGCCCCCCTGCCAAGGACCCCTGGGAGCCCCCCTGCCAAGGACCCCTGGGAGCCCCCCTGCCAAGGACCCCTGGGAGTCCCCCTGCCAAGGACCCCTGGGGGCCCCCCTGCCAAGGACCCCTGGGAGTCCCCCTGCCAAGGACCCCTGGGGGCCCCCCTGCCAAGGACCCCTGGGAGCCCCCATGCCAAGGACCCCTGGGAGTCCCCCTGCCAAGGACCCCTGAGGGCCCCCCTGCCAAGGACCCCTGGGAGTCCCCCTGCCAAGGACCCCTGAGGGCCCCCGGACCCCACCTTGTGAAGCACTGCTCTAGACCAGGTGTGGGCAACTTTGACGATGGAGAGGGCCACTGTATTTCCACACTCACATTGCATACAGGTCGGAGCAAAAATTGCCGATCGGCTATTTTTTGCTATATTTGAATTGAATGCTTTTTAAATGCCTTTAATTAGTAGCCTAAAATTTATAAAACACTTCCGCTAACTGAAAGACTCTTCTACATTCTTTTGGCTGTCCTGATGAAGGTCGAATAGACCGAAACGTTGAATAAAGAGCAACATTTGGCAAGTTTCTGACAGTGTGCGGGACCCTTCTTTGTTTTTCAAAGATAACCTTTTTAAGTATGCTTTATTGCCCTACGCACCTGTCACTATAGCCTTCTGAGGTGTGCATCGGCCTTTTGCTAGAAAGGCTCTTCTACATAGACTTCTATAGGCGAATAGTGACACCGGAAGTTTACGGAATACATTGGAGTCTATGGGCTCGCACGAGTACATGAACCACGTGACCAGGCTGTTTTCTTCCCCCTCAATGTCGCAACTCTGTATTACGGTATACTCTATGGCTCTGGGAACTCGTGGCGTCTACTAGGCCCCCTTTACACTGGCAGCCAAATCTAGCCTGAATCTGATTTGTGCCACATCCAGATTGAAATCCGATTCGTTTAACCCATTTGGGGGCGGGAACCCCTTTTGGAGTCATGCTATGCTTTAGCTATTGAAAAATAGCAGATCTACAAGCTCATAGCTCGCCACCGAGTGGTGTGCTACGAGCTTGTAGGTCTGCTATTTTTGAAAAATCGAACGACTGACATAGAAACATAGCTTTTTCAGAAAACTGTCAGGATGTAGAAGACATTTTTAGAATCTGATCTCAGGTCAGAATGGGTTAAATAAGTAACTGCAGACAAGGTCGCATGGAATCCGATTTTTACACATGTGACTTGAGTCACATTCAGAGGTGGTTTCAAATCCAGTTCAAATCTGATTGGAGGAGATCTGTCTCAGTCTGAATGCAACAACCTGATCTAAATCGGATTCCATGTGACTCGTTTGTGTTCTAGACTTATTTAAACAAATCAGATTCCAATCTGGATGTGGCACAGTGACAGATATGATTCAGGCCGTAGTTGGCTGCCAGGCTGAACACACATATCGGGTCACTTGTAAATGCAGTGTTTAATGGTCGGGACAAAAGATCAGATTTGAATCAGATGTGACTGCAGTCTAAATGGGGGCCTTTATAGAGGCAGTGACCGGCCAGCCTCAGTATCCTGCATGGCTATCTGGAAACATATATGCCGTTTGTTTGGTGGATGTGTTAATGTTGACTTTGGTGTAGAGGTAATTCGAAGAGCCATATGGTTTCACAGTAGCGTAGGCCACATTATCTTCATCATCATCATCATCATGTGTCCTGGCTCCTCCCACAGCAGCCTTCCTGTGGATGACAGACACGTAGGTCAGACCGCCATCGGGGTCGATCTGATTGGCCAAGAGTCCGGGGCGGCTCGCTGTTGTTTTGCTCTGATTGGATGAGTTCAGGGAAACGTTTTGGGTGGGAGTGGCCTTCCTCTTGACAACGAAGAGGATCACCAGCACCGTTGCTATGACTACAACCACCAGCACCAGGACGGTCACCGCGGTGATGACATGGAGGTTCTTCTCATGGTGTGTTGCTGGGGAGAGGAGACTAAAGTCAGTTGTTACACTTTAATACAACTCTGTAAATATCACGCTGATATTTTTTATCTCCACCAAACCAGAAAGCCAGGAAGCAGAGTGTGTGCGTGCGTGCATGTGAGAGAGAGAGAGAGAGAGAGAGAGAGAGAGAGAGCCAGGAGCTAATCTTGCAAACAGCTGGACAGAATGTGTCAAACCTCTTGTGCACGCTACCAGTAAGCCGAGGTAGCACTATAGCCTACTAGCTGGCTTTACATGAATTCAAAACCGTGGGTCATGTATTTCTTTCCTGCCCTGGATTCCATAGCCATCATATTATGTTGTTTTTTCTTTATCTCCATGCACGGTATATGGGAACGGGGACTCGGCGGTGTGAATGCCGTACTGTAAATGCATATGTGCTATTAGTATGTCGATGTCATGCTGTAAGAGAACGTATTCTTAGGCACTTGAAGCTGTCATTGCATTGACTGTGTCTATTGTTAATAACCTGACTCCGCCAGGTGGTGGATCTGGCAGAGTCAGGTTATACTGTTAATGCACACCTGTGAAACTAGCCGCTATACATGGAGAAACCCGTCACTACTAAATAATGACCCTGTGTAGGGCTGCACGATATGGACAAAAAATAACATCTTTGTATTCATGCCAAATACTCCGATATCGATACCATTACCATTCAAATGTGATATTCTATATTTTAAGTTTTGCAACATTGAAAACTAAACATAATTCAAAAAAGTGTGTTAGTGAGTTCGCTAACAGCAATGCAACGGAGTGGTGGTTTATTTTCCCAGGGGCACAGGCTAAAACAGAGGGATGTTGCTGGCTTTATAGAAGTGGACGTTATAGGCGATATATCGATATATTGACGGCATATCTATATCCTGATATCGTTGCCTTTTTGCGATGCTGATATTGCGCATGTTCATACCCTCGATAACGATGCGATAACGATATATTGTGCAGCCTTAATCCTGTGTCACGTACGCCCATGAAGCTTGTACCAAAACTGATCAGTTCTGTTATTTTCTTTTTTCTCCTGTACTCCAAGGAAATGTGTTATTTCTGCTGTCTGCCGACCTTCTGTAAATCATCTGTCGAGCAGGTGTCAAACCGCATCCTGTTAATATTGTTTACGGCAGGCCAAGGATAGTGGCTGTTTGATACTGTTTCCTCTTCTCGTTTAGCAAAAGCGTAGCAACCGAGGGCTACAACAGAGTCTGCATCTGTATATGAGAGCACAGTTGCTCTGCTGCTTCTGCCCGGTTCATGAACAGCCACGATGAATACAATTATTTTGTACTTTGTTTAGTTTGTACTCTGAAACGGTTTTAGTATTTTTCTTGTCAGAAGGTATTTTGTCTTATAAAATTCATGAAAATTGTGCACTTGATGACTAGTTCTTTATGTTTGGCAATGGTGTTACTTAGATATGAGCATTTAAGGCTATCAAAAACCATCGCACACGAGTTGAGCTCGCCATCGTATAGATGCCATCTTGAAAATGATGCCTTTTCAGAAGTATTTTTTTCCTAAATGTTTGGTATGCATAGCCATACATATACTCGTTTGCGATGTTTTTTGAAAACTTCATGTCCATTATGACCATACCAAAAGTCACACACTTCACCAAGTTGTCACCAAGTGCACAATCTTGATGATGTTGACTCCCAGCTATTAATTATCAATAAATTAATCAATCAATCAAATAATCCATCCATCAATGGATCAGTAATGCATTGTATCGGTTATGTCAGTGCTCCCCTACCTCGCGGGAAGTCAATGAATGTCTTGACTTCGTTGTCGACATTCACCTGACATCTGAACTTCTCTGTCATGTCACGTTTGTTGATGGTCAGAGTGGCAGAACATTGAGAACTGGAGTTTAGCATGGCTCCTTCCTCATTTAGCCAGCTCACAGAGTAAAATCCACAGAATGCGTTCAATAGAAACAGAGAGCAATTGACCGTCTGCTGCTGTGTCCCATTGCTTCCCCTGGTGACGTCACTCACGTCCAGCACAAACAGCTCAAAAATCTGACCTTCTCCTTGTTTGGTTCCGTTTTTAAATTGTCCTACGGTATAAAGACCAACGTCTTCAGCTCTGATGTCTTTAACGGTCAGAGAGCAGTTAGACTCCAAACACGTTCTGTCTGCTTTAGATGAGTGTAACTTACTCTCTTGAATCAAACCACACTCTGCCACAGTATCACGATAATAATAATCAAGAGGCAGTGAATATCCCCCAATATGAATCCACTTAGTTGAATTGCAGCCAGGATCACCACCAGGTAACATGTTGTTCAATGGCAGAGTGACAGTATCTCCAGAGTTTCTGTAGATGATGAGTAGCTGGGTGTTGTCGACTCCAAGCAGCAGAAATAACAACAGTTGAGTCCATCTGATCCCAGACATGATCTCTCTGAGCTGGCTGGCGGTCTGTCCCTCTATCAATCAGTGTGTCCGTCTATCGCAATGCACAGTGAGGCTGACTTGAAACCAGCAGATGTATTGTGCTTGAAATCAGTTCCTCATTCAGACTTATTATTATGCGTTGTGTTTCCTGTAGCCTACTCATGTCACAGCTCATGTGGGTCAAAGGTGAGACGTCCACATTTGTTGTCAGGAGGTCATTAAAAAAAACGGAAAATGGGAATGCACTGATAAGGAAATTCTTGGGCGATACCGATGTTTAAAATAACAATTTAGCCGATGGCCGATATACCGAAATATATCTTCAAAACAAGAAATAAATGTTCAGAATCTACAGCTTGGTAGGCTGCAGATAACCAACACACCAGCATAGCCAACGAAGATAACCAACACACCAACATAGCCAACGCAGATAACCAACACACCAGCATAGCCAACGCAGATAACCAACACACCAGCATAGCCAACGCAGATAACCAACACACCAACATAGCCAACGCAGATAACCAACACACCAGCATAGCCAACGCAGATAACCAACACACCAACATAGCCAACGCAGATAACCAACACACCAACATAGCCAACGCGGATAACCAACACACCAACATAGCCAACGCAGCCAACACACCCCATATGATATTGACTTCATAGGGGTTTTTTTCCCTCTGTCCTCGGTCCTCCCTTCATACTCTTTATTATTCATGTTCCTATTTCATTCATTCATTCATTCATCCCAGCAACTACTAGCACAACATAAGATATTCTGTTATGTTCAGTCAGGTACAGTCAGTTTGATGCAATCATTTTTGTATATCTTGGCACATCTCGACTTGAATTGCAAACAACAACACGTTCATTGAATCCATCATTCAATATGTTGAATCTCTGTCTCTTTTTGTCACACACACTCACACTCACACTCACACTCACACTCACACTCACACTCACACTCACACTCACACTCACACTCTCACACACACACACACACACACACACACACACACACACACACACACACACACACAGTGTGTGCGTGCGTGCATGCTCACGTATGCAAACACAAAGAGAGCACTGCTGATGCGGTGTCTCAGCATGCAGAGTACAGTTATCAAATCGATGCCCCTGTCGGCCAGGTCGGGGGGGGGGGGGGGGGGGGGGGGGGGGGTCTAGTGGAATTGTTCTCGTTCCATATGAACAGCAGGTGAAATACAAGAGCCAGCCCCAGCCCCCCCCCCCCCCCCCCCCCTTGCAACCAAGGCCATTAAGCACTCGAAGCCCACGGAATTGTCCAACAGTGCTGTGTGGCGTGCATAGGCATTTAGCAGACGCTCTGACTTACAACGAGCAAAGAACCACAGGAAATGCAGAGAGACAGCGCCTCTGTAGAAAGAGTCTACAATACTATCAAAATATTAATGTGTACATTGGTACTATAGCAGGTAAACAACGGACCTACAGTAGCATCCAGCTAAGTAACCTGCTATCTAAAATTGTGTATAATATAATAGTACATAAGCTTACAACATGATGTGACCCTGTTATAAGCTTGTATATTGGCTTTTACTTGTCCTGTAATAGCCACTTGTCATGTTGCGATATTGCTTCATTACGATATTTTTTATTTAGTAATAAATACATCTACAGTATATTTATCTTTTTGCATTATGTCGACATTATAACCTTCAAATGAAGCCCGATTGAATACGTTTTCAAATGAAAGTCAAATGTTAAACGCACCGTATCGTCATTATTTGCATGAATAATAATCTTCATCCGCCCCCCAAAGTATAGTGTTGCCATTCTCGTCAGCGACCTGCAGTCAGCACAGTCATGGGCAGAGAGAGAGAGAGGGTAATAGACAGGGTGTACGCTTGGCATTCAGGGCTCATAACTGGCCACGACGCACGGGATGATTAATCATATTTATGAAACAATATTGTACAAAAGGCGTCACATTGTGGACGGCCCCTGACAGCCCACCGGGCCTGTGTGTGAGCTTCATAATTCCATAAGTTTGGCAGCCAGGGGTGGATTGATGACACCGGAGTTCAGGCCAATCAATAGCAGCCCTGGCAGAAAGTGGGGGAAGTAACCGTTTTAGTGTGGAAACTTCTCGTTTGGCCGTGATGCAAGAAGTCCATCCCTATACAGCACTCGTGGTCGTGGAAGGTATAGTTGTTATGACTCGAGTGTGGTGTGACCCAAAAGCACAGCAAGGAGAGGCAAAGGCAGAGTAAAGCCCAACCGGGCGGTTTTTTATTCATAAATACAGGGGGGGGGAAGAGGTGCAGGGGTCCGTAGGCTGCTTCACAGAGCTCGGGTCCCGGAAACACGTAAACTGGGGAAGAACTGGCGCCGAGCTGCAAACAGGGCTGGCTCTTGTAGGCACATCAGGTGATTGCAGACGACAACCAGGTGGGGATGTAGTAACAGGGAGAGAGGTGCTGTGGAGTGCTCTGGAGTCCTCTGGTGGCGCTGAAGTGCCCAGAACACCCACAGCACATGGATGTAGAGGTGATGGAGAGCGAACCGTAACAATAGTAACTCATTTTGAGGTACAGGCCTACTTTTACTTGACTTGACTGTTTTAATTTCTTTGAATAATACTTTATCATTTGAAATTCTCTCTCTCTCTCTCTCTCTCTCTCTCTCTCTCTCAAAATGGTTAAACATACATACTTTTTTACTTATTTTACTCTTTTATACACTTCATCATCACATATTTACAACAACTCAAAACAGGAGAGCTTTTCCCCACAAGTCTCAATGCATTTTTAAAGCATTTTGACTGGCATGAAATGCATGAAATGAATGTTTTTGATCAGAACAACCCTTCAGAGCACATGCAGACTCAGATGATAATTATGATGCAAATTACAGCCGTTTAAACTCATTCTCTTCGCTTAATTAAATAGCAGCGGCGGTGCCTAATTACTGTAAAACACAACATAAAAGCTAGTTTCTACAAAGGGACGTTATTATTTTCTTCCAGTGAAACATTCTAATGAAAAAGAACAGGCGGCTTTTCCTTAGACACATTTCCAGACAACGTCACGCTGACAAGAACCCGTGTGCGCACGCAGGTCGGGGACAAAGGAAACCGACCGCTCATTAGATGCAATGTAAAAGTGGTTGACGCGCTGACGTGTAAAAATGGGTGCCGTGTCATTAGTCAGAAGGTTCATTGTTCCGAAATTACTATCCCTATCTCTAACCCTAACCTAAACCTAACCGCAAGCACGGGAGCAAACCTAAACCTAACCGCAAGCACGGGAGCAGTGCATGTTCGGACTAACGGGACTTCGGATCTATGGGTAAATGGTAAATGGTAAATGGTGCATTTATATAGCGCCTTTATCCAAGGCGCTTTACAGAGATTGTGCATTACATTCACCCATTCATACACCGATGGCAGCGGAAACCATGCAAGGCACCAACTAGCACATCGGGAGCAATCAGGGGTTCAGTGTCTTGCTCAAGGACACTTCGACAGTAACTCTGGGGGAGCCCGGGTTCGAACTGGCAACCTTACGGTTACCATCCAGGCACTCTACCCCTGAGCCACCGCCGCATGGGTAGTTCCCTAAAAATGCATCCCAGCAAACTTTCAGATGCTGTTTTCCTCCGAGGTTAAGTTTCTGGTTTAAGGACTTCAGTGTTTTGTACCATACTGTACAGAACAAACAAAGTTTGCTTTCACCATCTTTGTTGAAGAAGAGTCTGGCCACAGCGACTGGCCAATCACAGCGCGTCGACTGCACAACCCGTGTAGACTTTGGTATACGTCGCAGCGATTCGTAGCCCCTCAAACCTAATGTATGTTCCACCGTGCGGAGGTGTTTTGCGTGCAGAGAATGGCCGAGAACAGCAGACTTATCTCTGACTTAATTGTTCCACCTTGTTTATGTTGAAAAAAACAAACACCTTTTTACTGACACCAAGTTTAAAATAAGAATTGAACGCACAGAATATCAATACGAAGCAACTGGATGGAGAGAATGGATTTTTGTCCAACCACGAAACAGCAACCAATGGGTGCGAAGAGGGGCACAACCATGGGCGGGACTTGACAAAGGGTGAATTGTTAAGCATTTGCATTACTTCATTTACGAGAAGTCTACTCTACACAATTAGAGAATGTAGAAGAATCGTTATTGTTGATCAACGTTTGCCTGCTATCTCTCCTGCGGTACCGACATGAACACAACATGGAACTGTCACATCCAACGACAACAAAACATTCTCTAGTTGTTGGGTCTACGAGGCTAAACCTCATCAAATGCTGGTCCGTGGCTCGAAAGGGTTTGAACTTATCAGACCCCCAGACGAAGGCTGAGTGAGCTGCTAATGGCTTTCAGACCCCACAAAGAGGCAAATCAATGAAGCTGTCGCCGAGCAGATAACCACGTTAACACTCCCTCCTCTGCTTTGGAAATAGAAGGTATAGGCCTACTTGTTGTGACGTTGTGAGCTTGGAGATCGGCTATAGAGAGCGATGCACCGTCGAACGTCAACAAAGCAGGCTTCCGATTAGCAGACACCTGCTTTTTCAATGTGCATCCCCAGTCGTAATACGCACGCACGCACGCACGCACGCACGCACACACACACAGGTTGTGTGGGGTCGGTTGGTTCATGCATAATTCATTGCAGCGACAGAGTGAACAGATTGAATTGTCACAAAACCTAGACTGCTTCTGCACAGGGCGGAGGATAGGAGGATCTTATCTATCCATCTTTCTTTCTGTCTTTCTCAATTCAAATATGCATTAAAAACATTCTTACTGTATATTGTCAAAGCTTTAATGATACAGTATACATTATGATACATTGACATATAATAACAATAACAATAATAATGCATAAATATTCAGAATCAAAACAAATAAAACAAAAAGACAAGGAAAACCACAAATTGGCCCTCATTCTGTCACTGTGACAGGCTGCTATATTTTCCTGCCAAACTTGAACATTCGGCTTTCTCATTGCTTGGGAAATGTATCTTTGTTATTTCATTATTACATATAGGCCTATGTTATGGACCTTCGTCTAGGGTGAAGGGACATGACACAATTTGAGAGGAGACAGGGTGAAAATAACTTCAATTTATTTGTAGCAGCTCTTTTCTTTCAGTTGCAGAGAAAATTTGTACAATTCTGGTTCACAATTCTCCAATATGTTAGCTTCAGAGTGCAGGTGCTATACTAACAAAACGAATCTAACTAGAAAACAAAAGTTTACCCCTACCTAAAGGCCCTAACAGAATTTAAACAAAAGACCATTCTAAATCCCTAACTACCCTAACTAACCAAAATTACAATAAGGTAACAAAAGAAAAGACCTGGCACCCCTACATGGTGGAGGTAGGAACCGGGCTTTTTAAACAAGGATAGATAGCAGGTTTTACAGACTCATAATATAATATAATAAAGATTACTTTAAACAAAAACTGGACTAAACAAAACAAATCATAACTTACAGCAAGGAACCAGAACTAAGAGCAAACAAAATAATAAGGCAGGCACAAGAGAGGACTAGAGGGATCGAGTCTCTGCTGCAGAATGCTGTCGTCCCCTCCAGAGCAGAAGTTCAACTGAGACTTTATACAGAAACAGGAAGAGTGCCCAGCCAACAGGAAACTGGTGATGTCAGGGAGAACCAATAAGGACCAGAGGGGGGCAGGTCCAATCATGGACCTGTCACTCAGAGCCATGTCTGTCAATTAACTTGAGTACTGTAGCAAAATAAATACAACTTATACATGCCCTAAAACATAATAACAAATACCAAACTTATAATTATTATCCTAATTTAGTAGCCACCATAAATAATAATTATACTTAAACAAATAACAAATAATCTAAAGGACCGTGGTCCGTAACAGCCTACTATTTAACATTTGATTTGATTTGATATGGTACTCTCAGACAGTGCTGGAAAAGTTACTCTAAAACGGTAATACATTACATATTGCCATTATTACTTTATTTGTTACTCCCTGCCAAAAGTAATTAGTATTACTTTACTGGGTTTATTTATTCCCCCCCCCCCTCCCTGTCCCCAGTAATTGGGGAACTTGATGTGCAACATTGTTTTCTCACTCAACAGTAAACCAGAGTAATCTAGTAAGAGAGTGGCGACACTATAGCGTTGACTCCCATTGTAACAATGGAATGTGGAAGTGCTCATTCTATCACAATGGGATAGTTCCAGCCATAGGAGCAATGTTTGGAACTATAGCCCATAGGCACCCCGCTTTGCGGCGAGATCAAAGCATGTCGCTATACTCTCCTACTCTACACTCTGCAGTAAACAAACCAACATACAGTATACAGGTCGCCTACTTTCAGAAGGGCATCGATTAACCAGGCGGTGTTGTGGCCTGGATCAACGACAGGTCTGCTCAAGAGGGGCGTGACAACGCAAGAGTACCATTGGACGTTCAAACTGTCAGCTAACTCCACCACCTCTTACCCTCTTAAGTAATTGCCCATAAATATATAAAGTCACAACACCAACTTTGATGTAAAATTGTTTTCAACATAACGTTTTCTTCATTTCCTTAAAAAAAAAAAGAAGTATAATTTCATTTTGGAGGTAGGTGGTTTCTAGGCATAGTGTTTTTTTCTTCTGCCAAAGGTATAATCACTTTTGTAGATGTGCTGCTCTAGATTAATTTGTAGTGGTGTTATGATGGATGTTTTTGAATGAATTTGTGTAGCAAACATTCAAATGAATATACGAGTGGTAAAACAAATCAAATCTTTCTTTCTTTCTTTCAGCTTATTTCTCCGCCGTAGAGTTGCTACTGTAAGAGATTTGAGTACAACTAGTGCAAACCATGACTCATCTGTTTCACATCCATAGTCTGACAGCGCAGGATTGTATGATGATTTGAGTCAGCTAAAGTCATTGAATGACTTATTCTGTGTTGGATATACACAGATTGTGCTAAAGACGCATGCATGCACGCACGCACGCACGCACGCATGCACGCACACGCATCAGCCAGAAGGCACTATAAGGCATCAATAACAACACAGTGACCACAAACCACTAGACACACTAATACGCAGACAGTTATCTATCACACACACACACACACACACACACACACATTATTGCGACTGCAGGTCGCAGGTAACTATGAAATTGTGCATTTCCCGTCAGTTGTTTGGTTGGTTGGTTGGTCACCCCAGGCATGACCAGCAAGATTATGATTGTCCGTAGCAGGGAAGACAGACATTTAACCTTTACTGACTTTTATCTCTCTGGCTCTATCCTTAGTGTCTGCAGTGAGATTAAATATTTGGGCCACATCATCTCGAATGACCTCTTTGATGACAAGGATATATTTAGACAGCGTCGGATGTTGTATGCACAAGGAAACATGCTGTGTAGAACATTTAGCATGTGCTCAGTACCGGTGAAGATCTCACTTTTTAAATAGTTTTGTACACCCCTGTACACCGCCCACCTGTGGTGCCGCTACAAGCAGGCCAGTATATCAGACGATTGACAGTGGCATACAATGACTGTATGAGGCTGCTTCTGAGAGCTCCAAGAAGCTCCAGTGCAAGTCAAATGTTTGTCAGTGTTGGGGTTCCCACCTGCTCTGCTGTGCTACGCAATCTTATGTATAAATTCATGTGTAGGGTATCTGAGTCAGTAAATGACATCATTAATGTCATCACTAACACGATACGTAGTTCTGTCAGGTTCTCCTCCAGACTGTGGAACCATTGGCGAACTTGTCTGTATATGTTCGAAACTGAATATGGTGGAACTCTTTTTATTATTATTTCTTTCTATATTATTATTCTTTTTATCTATTGTGTTGCTGTTCTGTACTGTGATATGGATTCCCCTGAGTCTGCAATAAAGAATCAATCAATGTGTGTGTGTGTGTGTGTGTGTGTGTGTGTGTGTGCGTGTGCGTGTGCGTGTGCGCGTGCGCGTGCGTGCGTGGCTATGTGGAACACAGTCTATGTGTGGAACACATTTAGGTCACAGCAAACTGAGTTCCTCTTTTCTTCTTCTTCTGATTTCCTGTCATTTCTCTCGGCAACGCTCAAATCCTTTGACCTCTGACTTTGGACGGGCAGGATATTTGCTTCCAGTTAAATCCATGCTTCCAACAGTCATTCCGTGGCTTAAGTTGGACACTAATCCGTCCTCTATCTCGCCGAGCGGCTCCGCTCACATCATCTGACACGCACGCACGCACGCACGAGCACAAAGACTTCATTACACATTGAAAGCTCCTATATCCGTAATTTTAATTCTGCTCTCTTTCCGATGGAAAGAGAGATAATCGCATTAGTGGAAACTGGAAAGCAAGTGCATTCCACTAAAAAAAATAAACTACTTTCTGTAACAATATGTGTGAATGGTTTGTTGTTTGCATTAGATATATATATATATTATATATGTTATCTTAACATAAGTACATCATAATGAATCATCTCATACTGGCCAATCAGAATGCCTGTTGCCACAAATGTCATATTTGGCGGACATGTGACCTAATTTCTCCTTTCATTGTCGATGGCAAATATAGTGTGGGGTCAAAAGCTGTATACAAGCCACAAGCCTCAATTATCCCATTCTGACCTGAGATCAGATTCATACGAGGTTTCCGCCGGACACACACTGGTCTGATGAACCCATTCTGACCTGAGATCAGATTCTAAAAATGTCAGTCGCTCTTCGATTTGTGGCCGCAGGGGTACTGCGCCCTTGGTGCGTTTTCGCATTTTTTATTCACTAATAAATTCATTATTAATTTATAATTTGTTAAATTGGAAAAAGGGCTTCGTTAAGACCTCCATAATATGGAGGTCTTAACGAAGCCCTTTTTCCAATTTAACAAATAATAAGATAATAATATTATTATTATCTCAAGGCCTGTGTGAAAAGTGGGAGCGATTGGTGCAGGCAGTGAGGAGCTACGGCAGTTACAGTGACACACATTCAGTGATAGTATGATAGTATGATATGATATATACACACACACACACACACACACACACACATTAGGTTAAACACTCAAAGTAGGAGGGCCATCCTCCATGCAGATGGCAGTGTGACCAGCTGCTGGTCTAGACCAGAAAGCTGTTCACATGCCTCAGCTCTTCTCCTCAAGATTGAATATGTCGTGAAGCTACGGCACAAGAAGACAGACCACTGAGGAGCCAGCAGCCTACTGGTGGATTCCTACCATCTGTCGAAGGACAGCGGGGAAATGGAACCGACTACGCTTACTTTGGAGGCCAGAAAGAAGATGTTCGGCGAGGCCGAGGTGCAATTCTGGAAATTGCAAGTGTGGTTGCACTGACGCGAGCCGCACATTCCGTCTTGAATTATTCTTGTATTCGTTCTTGTTCATGTGGGAAGCCATTTGCACATTTGAAAACCTAGAAAGTAGAAAACAAGAAAGTCCTGTTCCATGCTGAATGCTGTCTTGCCATTCATGTCTGATTGGCCATTATTATTGTCCGATCAGAAAAAGGACTTTTGGGGTTACAGAAAAGGTTACAAAAAAAAAATGAAAAAAATAGCTATTGAAAAATAGCAGATCTACAAGCTCATATTAGATTTGCGGAAATGCGGAAGTGCAACCGAGTGCTCAATGTTAAAGCCCAGCTGCACGGGGTTTCACGGTCATGCAGTCCGCCTGCAGTCCCTCCTCTTACCACTAGGGCCCAGTGCTTCAACGTTGGAGCGCCTCAACGTTGGAGCGCCTCAACGTTGGAGCGCCTCACTGGCCCCTTGTGTCTACCCAATGTACTGTAAGAACAGGAAGAATAACCGCTTGCAACTTCCATTACGTTGCGGCCACCACTGTTGACAAAACAACGATGACAACTGTGAATTGCGTATGAGACCCAAGGTCAAAGTCAAAGGGAGCCAAAGAAAACAACACGCATTGTGTTCCCTGACGTGGGGGATACACCATGACAATGAAACAACAAGGCAGACAAGCATCAGAAGTCAGAACCTCCGAGTTGAGCCATATGGGTTCAAAATAAACCCCATATGCACACCAAGTCCATCCTCCACGCCTGTGAGGACAAGAGCATCTGTCTCCACAGAATTGTTGGTGAGCAAGAAAACGGACCACATTAGCCCTGTACTTGTGTCCTTGCACTGGATCCCTGTGAAGTTTAGGATAGATTTCATAGGTATTTCAACATCGTCATCACAGATCCAATAGGTACAAGGCTGGGACAACACAGATACAATATTAACAATGGAAAAAAGACAACAACAAGGTTTGTGCAACATTTCATGGCTCACGGCATTGAAGCTCTAAAATGCGCTGAACTTCAACACAATCCCAACTGGACAGTAGGACGAAGACGTTTTAATGAAAAACAGTGGATTAAGAACCTCAACACTGATTTTCCTGGAGGCTTAAACATGCCTAAAATCAGATCTTGAACACAACAAAAACTTAAACTCAGGATTAAAGTGGAGAAATCTAAAAATGATTGGATCAGACTTCCTTCGGATACATGGCGAATGCACTTATTCCTTGCATTCTGCCTACACATGTTGCGACCTGCAGTCGCAACATGTGTAGGCACAGTGCACTGAAGTTTTTTAATTCCCCCCCAATCCCAATTCAATCCCGGATCTGACGCTATACTACTACTGTTGTTATACTGTTGTTCTGCGACACCCATGAGTACAAATTTACGCTCTCAAGAGTTAACATTTTTGTTAAACATCAGCATTACTTAATTTACAAGACGTCTACACAATAAGAGACATTTCTAATGTTGTTACATTAATCAACATTTGCCTGTTATCTCTCCTATGGTATACCACACATCAAAATAGCATGGAATTATGGACACAAATCTTATCCAACATAACAAACAATCACAAATATTCGTTGGTTTTGGGTCTGAGAGGCTAAATCTCGTCAAACGGTGGTCCATGCCTCAAACGGCGAATAACCCATTCTGAACGGGCACCCATTTTGGTGTTGGCATCATGTTATGCTTTAGCTATTGAAAAATAGCAGATCTACAAGCTCATATCGCGCCACCGAGTGGCGCGATACGAGCTTGTAGGTCTGCTATTTTTGAAAATAAATAAATAAATGGTGCATTTATATAGCGCCTTTATCCAAGGCGCTTTACAGAGATTGTGCATTACATTCACCCATTCACACACACATTCATACACCGATGGCAGCGGAAACCATGCAAGGCACCAACTAGCACATCGGGAGCAATTAGGGGTTCAGTGTCTTGCTCAAGGACACTTTGACAGTAACTCTGGGGGAGCCCGGGTTTGAACTGGCAACCTTGCGGTTACCATCCAGGCACTCTACCCCTGAGCCACCGCCTCCCCTCTTGAAAAATCGAAGACACTTTTAGAATCTGATCTCAGGTCAGAATGGGTTAATAATGAAACTGTCAGGATGTAATAGACATTTTTAGAATCTGATCTCAGGTCAGAATGGGATAAATAAAGGGCCTTGATATAAAACAACGGTTGAAAACCACTGGTGTAGTGGAGATGTGGACGACCAGGCTTGTTGACTAGTGCATTTATGCAGAACTGTCTGCAGTAAGGGGGCTGTTTAAGGGGGCTGTTTGACATTCAGGCTTCCACACCAGAGTTTTGCAGTTGGACTGGCTCCATGTGAATGTTAAATAGTATTGCTTTCAACATTAGTTTGCAGACAAACACAGTCTTGAGGAACACCACACACTGCAAACACACCCTGGGTCACATCCAAACCCAATAGGCGGCCCCGCAGGACGAAAACTGGCCCCATGATTACTTAAATAAAGAAATAAAGGAAAAGAGAGTATAGGTGGTGGACCTTTATGGAAGCATTCAGACATTTAAAGAACCATTTCCAGCACCCTTATTGGGCTGTGTGTGCATGCGCTCATTGGGGAATGGTTCAGCACCATGGACAGTGACAAAACTAACTCAAACTACACTCGACACTAGAGCAAAGCACTGTGACAATTGCATTACAATAAGAAATGTTTAAAGTCTAAACTATCTAACTAATTCTGTGTGCGTGCGTCCCTCGTTCTTCATATGACATCACGTTCTTCTGCACTCCACTTATAATCCTATTAGACAACCACAGCCTTCAAGGCAGAAGTGTGTGTGTGTGTGTGTGTGTGTGTGTGTGTGTGTGTGTGTGTGTGTGTGTGTGTGTGTGTGTGTGTGTGCGTGTGTGCGTGCGTGCGTGCGTGCGTGCGTGCGTGTGTGAGAGAGAGAGAGAGAGAGAGAGAGAGACTCAGAGAGAGAGAGAGAGAGAGACATTCATGTGTGTAATAAGGTCGCACATCGGGATGGCACATGGCCAGTTGTGCGTGGTCACTTTACTCCAGCCAATCTGGGCAAAGCACGTCGTCTGCCATTAACTGTTTGGATCGGTGCTTCTCAAGCCATTCAGTTCCATGTGTACAACTCTCAGAGTTGCATTAAACATTGAGGATTATGACGTTGCAGATCAAACTGAGGATCCGTGAAATGAAGGAGCTCAGTTGATGATCACTGGCTTATACAATTGACTGTTGAGAGGTCTGCATCACGGGTGTCTCTGAACGTGGAGGGGGGGGGGGGGGGGGTGAGCATGGGGAGGGGACAATGCCCACGCGCCGAATTTGGGTTTTTTCTGTTTTATAGGCAAAAATGGCACAGTCGCTGGTCGATCAATCTAAAATGGGCCAATAGGCTTCCATGGGAAACAGTTGTTGCCGACGTCCAAGTGAAAGAAGAAAAAATAAGTAATAAGTAATACAATCTATAAATGCGGCACATATCTGCGTGCGTGTCTTCACATTCGACACACGCGTTCCACACCCCCACGGGGAGTGCAGTGCCCGGTATCGAGTCGGGCGGACCCACGGTTCTCCAGAACCACCACAAAAGGCTCTGCTCAGGCTCTGCCAGTGGGAATCCCCTCAGTGGGAGTCCCCTCACCTGTGCAATTTCCAGCCTCTGCCTCAGCCAATTGATTGCCATGGCAACCCCACACCTGGCAATGGATTAGTCTACTTAACCAGTCCACTTGACAACGGGTATTATTAGGTTTCCAAGTTGCATCATTCTCAAGTAGGCCAGTATAGCCGACGGGCACGTACAGGTCTAGTAATGCTAAAGTACAATATTTGCCTCTGAAATGTAATGGAGTAGAAGTAGGGAAGTGGGCTATACTGGAAATTGAAAATTGTACAGTACTTAAGTAAATGTACATCATTGCTTTCCACCACTGCAGCCAATCACAGTATAAAGTCTTATACATCCACCAAAATGCTCCACGCAAGGTTGTATGTAGCCTTTCTGCACAGTAATTTGCAGACAGTCCTTGCTTCTTCTTTCTCTCATCCTGAAAAAAAGAAACGTTGAAGACCTTTAGGCTTTCAAAGCATATTAATATGGTAATGAATGAAAATTAGTCATTAATTCCCACGGGTGTGCGAGCTAGCTGTCATTACTAAGGACACAATGTTTGTTTTTCCGTCTCCCCGGCAACGTGATAACACACACAGAGAGAGCAGCCAGAAGGCAGCATAATAACAACATGACATCACCACTCATTGGTATGTGGACCATGCACAAACCACTAGACGCACTAACACGCAAACACAGCCCTCATGCAATTGAACAAAGACAGCACTTTTAATTGCTTGTGTAAACGCACGCACGCACATGTGTTAATTTATGGCCAGGACGTGGACAGCATTGCAATCGGATATTGAACACATATTGTCATTATGTTTCTGATTATCAACCACACAAGTCGCTAACAGGATAACATAAATTGGAGCAAGTTCACACAGCTAGCTTTACAAAATTACACCAAGGCTGCACGCACGTGTTTTGTAACACGATTGCATTTTGATTTCTTATACATGCATGTTGGGATCATTCTGCACAAAGTACTTTCACTTTTGGTCGTATATTGTGATGCCAATACGTGTGTAAAACAATACTTTTGTACTTTTACTCGAGTACATTTTTGAATACTATAGAAATGTTCTTGTATTTCCAAATTGCAGGATTGATACTTTTGCTTAAAGGACCACTTCTGTTGTGCCACAAGCTCCTCCTGGCCAGCAGCCAGCACAGGTGGGGCTGATTCCAATCAGCCCAGCTGCTCCACAATCACCATCAGAGACTGCCAATATAATCTGCTGAGAGCCGGCGCCCGATGCTTGGACGTTGCCTACTGTGGTTAGTGTTACCTGCAGTTTAGAACCAGTTTCCTAGCGTACCTTAGCGTTGTGCATATTGTAGATCTTCTATTTTCGTTCTAACTTTGTTCCTCTGTTTTTGTTCCAGGCTCCCTCCACAAACCCAGTGTCTCCCAGCTCCACCCCTCCTTCCAGGACTCCCCTCATGCTCCTAACAAACTTTTGTTCACTCTCAGTGTCTTTGTCTTTGTCTTTGCCCGGCACATTTGGCTACTTAACACTTTGAGCGTAACAGAACGTCCAAGCCAAAAGGCAGGCATACAACAGTCCCTGGATGCACTTAGGGCACAACTCCCTGTCAGCGGAAATCCTAATCCTGTTCTCGGTTCTTGTCCCAGTACTTCCAACCTGCCTGCTAACCCTGTTCTTCCTTCCCAGCAACCTCAGAGCAAGGGCTTCTTGGCACAGTGCGAGTTACTGTTTACCCATCAGCCTTCCGAGTACTCTGCAGATGGGTCGAGGATTGCTCTTATCATGTCCCTCCTGGTCGACGATGCCCTCAGCTGGGCTATCGCAGCAGTAGAGAACAATCCTGTTTTTGCCATTGACTACTCACTGTTCAAAAGTGAGTTTAAAGCTGTGTTTGATCACCCTGCTGATGGACAAGATGCGTCTAGCCGTTTGCTAGTTATCCGCCAGGGGTCACGTTCAGTGGCTCAGTACACGCTGCAGTTCCGGATCCTTGCTGCCGAAAGCCGTTGGAATGACCATGCCCTCCTTAGTGTCTATCGCAAGGGGCTGAGTGATTCTGTTAAAGATCTCATTGTCCGTGACAGCCCGACGACCCTCAACGAGCTCATATCCCTGGCTCTCAAGATGGACACTCGACTTCGGGGGCGCAATGCAGACCGGACCCAACGACCCAGCCGCTCTGCTTCAGTGCCTCCTGTTTCACCGTCTTTCACGGCAACTCCTAACCCTCAAGTGCTTATGCTTCCCCCGACTCCTTCTTCTTCCGGGGCTGGGGAGCCGATGGAGATTGACCGTTCGCGGCTCTCACGAGCTGAGAGGGATCATAGGAGGAGCAACCAGCTGTGTCTCTACTGTGGAGAGTCAGGACATTTCATTCGAACCTGCCGACCCGCCCAAAAGAACCAGCTCGCCTGTAGGGGCTATACTGGTGAGCAAAGCAACTTCCCCTGAGCCCAAGAATAGCCCCAACCGTCTTTTCCCCGCTACCCTGGCCTGGGACCAAGAGACACTGTCTGTTAGTGCCCTCATTGATTCTGGTGCGGACGAGAGCCTTATGGACATTTCCTTAGCTCACCAGGCGGGAATCCCTTTAGTTCCCTTAGACCGCGCTCTGTCTCCCCGGGCTATCGACGGGCACTCCTTGGGTACCATTTCCTATTCTACTGAGCCTCTCACGCTCACTCTTTCTGGTAACCACTCTGAGTCCATCCGCTTTTTCGTTCTTCACGCTCCTACGGCCCCTCTGGTGTTGGGTAGACCTTGGTTGGAGAGGCATGAACCTCACATCTCCTGGGCTTCTGGTCGGATCTTGGGTTGGAGCACAGCATGCCATGCGAACTGTCTGCGCTCCACCCTGTCTCCTCCCAGTGGTCCCAGGCTCGTGTCCTCTCCTCCTGATATCACTGGTGTCCCCCCTGCTTAACATGACCTTGCCCTGGTGTTTAGTAAGGATAAAGCCCTGTCACTTCCCCCTCACCGGCCATATGATTGTGCTATCGACCTCCTCCCTGGAGCGTCCCATCCAAAGGGGCGGCTCTATAACATCTCCCTTCCGGAGAAGGAGGCGATGCGCAATTATATTGCAGAGTCCCTGCTCTCAGGCATTATAAGACCATCGTCTTCTCCCCTTGGTGCAGGCTTCTTTTTTGTGGCAAAGAAGGATGGCGGCCTGAGGCCTTGTATTGACTTCCGCAGGCTTAATGACATCACGTGAAGAATACGTATCCACTCCCTCTTATCAGTTCCACTTTTGAGCCACTTACTCACGCCCGGGTGTTCACTAAGCTAGATCTCCGCAACGCCTATCACCTAGTCCGGATCAGGGAGGGCGACAAATGGAAGACGGCCTTCAACACCCATCTCGGCCATTTTGACTACCTGGTTATGCCTTTTGGCCTCTCCAATAACCCGCGGGAGTTTTCCAAGGCCTCGTGAATGATGTGCTAAGAGACATGCTAAACGTCTTTGTGGTGGTTTACCTGGTGAAAGCCCTGCTGTCCAGGAGAGTTCCGACACCATCCTTCCCCCTGCCCGGGTAGTGGGTGTTGTCACCTGGGCCATCGACTCGGTGGTGAGAGAGGCCTTACAGGCCCAGCCAGACCCGGGTAATGGCCCTCAGAAGAGGCAGTTTGTTCCTGATGCAGTCCGGCCTCAGGTATTGGAGTGGGGTCACTCCAGTCGTGTTGCCTGTCACCCTGGAGAACGCCGGACAGCAGTGTTCATCGGCCAGAGGTTCTGGTGGCCCACCCTTAAGAAGGATGTCAGGGAGTTTGTAGCCGCCTGCACCGTCTGTGCCCGCAGTAAGGCTTCCCATCGCCCTCCGGCAGGCCTCCTGCAACCCCTTCCCATTCCGAGTCGGCCCTGGTCTCACATAGCCATGGACTTCGTGACGGGGCTCCCCATGTCCCAGGGCTGTGACACCATTCTGACGGTGGTCGACCGGTTTTCTAAGGCGGTCCATTTCGTCTCTCTCCCCAAACTCCCTTCTGCTGCTGAAACGGCAGACCTCCTCACGCTCCATGTCGTTCGCCTTCACGAAATTCCCTCTGACATCGTTTCCGACCGTGGTCCCCAGTTCATCTCCAAGGTGTGGCAGGCCTTTTGCAAGGGAATTGGGGACACAGCCAGCCTCTCCTCTGGGTACCATACGCAGTCCAACAGACAGGCGGAGCGTGCCAACCAGGCAGTCGAGGCGGCTCTTCGCTGCGTTGCCGCCAGCAACCCCTCTTCCTGGGCCAAGTACCTAGCTTGGGTGGAGTATTCCCTTAACGCCATGGTGAGCTCTGCCACCGGTATGTCACCCTTTCAGTGCTCGCTGGGTTACCAACCTCCTCTGTTTCCCCAACAAGAGCTGGAGGTGGCAGTTCCGTCCACCAAGGCACACCTCTGCCGATGTCGTCGCATCTGGAAGGCTGCCCGGGCTGCTCTGCTCCGTGCCTCTGCGCGTACTCAGCGTAGTGCCAACCGACGGAGGGTGCGTGCCCCTGTCTACCAACGTGGCCAGAAAGTTTGGCTGTTGGCCCGGGACCTGCCCCTCCAGACGTCTACCCGCAAGTTAAATCCCCGGTTTGTTGGCCCGTACACGGTGAGCCGTATAATTAGCCCTGTTGCAGTCCGTCTGGATCTCCCTCCATGTGTCCCAGCTTAAGCCTGTGGCCTCCAGCACCCTGTCTCCCCCGGCTTGACCCTGTTTGGACAGTTCGGAAGCTACTTGCAATCCGTCGTCGGGGGAGAGGTTTCCAGTACCTCGTGGACTGGGTGGGCTACGGCCCTGAAGACCGTAGCTGGGTGCCCCGGTCCTACCTTGCGGACCCCTCCCTATTGGATGACTTCTACCGGGACAATCCGGGTGCTCCGGGACGGTCGTCCGGTGCCTACCCTCAGGGGGGGGGGGGGGTACTGTTGTGCCACAAGCTCCTCCTCAGCCAGCAGCCAGCACAGGTGGGGCTGATTCCAATCAGCCCAGCTGCTCCACAATCACCGTCAGAGACTGCCAATATAATCTGGTGAGAGCCGGCGCCCGATGCTTGGACGTTGCCTACTGTGCTTAGTGTTACCTGCAGTTTAGAACCAGTTTCCTAGCGTACCTTAGCGTTGTGCATATTGTAGATCTTCTATTTTTGTTCTAACTTTGTTCCTCTGTTTTTGTTCCAGGCTCCCTCCACAAACCCAGTGTCTCCCAGCTCCACCCCTCCTTCCAGGATTCCCCTCATGCTCCTAACAAACAAAGTTTGAAATAAATTTCCTTTTGTTCACTCCTGTCTCAGTGTCTTTGCCTTTGGGGTCCCCGGCACATTTGGCTACTACACTTTGAGCGTAACAACTTCACCACTTTTCAACCCATCTTCATATAATAGGTCCTCATTAACAATCATGATAAAATACCACCATTCTTTTCTATTCAGTCTGTGTCTCATAGGAGGGCTGTGGGCAGTTCGGAAACCCGTCCACCAGTGACATCATCGTTAGGCAGATCTTTTTTAAACAAGATGTTTTTTTTTTACAAAAACGATTATTATCGTGAGAACGATGGCTTCCTTTTTCGCATTGCAACTTTTCAGGACTAGAAAGCCTGCAGTTTCTATTAGCTTGGATTCCCCAGTGATGATGTCACTGGTGGACGGGTTTGTAAACTGCCCACAGCCCACCTATGAGACACAGACTGAGTAGAAAACAATTGTGCCATTTTATCACGATTATTAGTGAGGACCTATTATAATGAAGATAGGTTGAAAAGTGGTGAAGTGGTCCTTTAAGTTAAACAACACGAGCAGTAGAATCCTAGATCTCTTCCAGCATCATGAAAACAAGCTCCATGAAAACACAGGCTAATCAAGCATGTCCACTTCACTGGCTCTCTGGAGCAAACAGAGCACATACCACACATCACACACACTTGCAAGCACTCATGCACGTCACATACACACAAGCGTTCTGCATACACATGCTGTGTGTGCATCTGTGTGCGTGTGTGTGTGTGTGTGCGTGCATGAGAGAAAGAGAGATAGAGACAGACTGGATAAGAAAAGGAGCTTCCCTTTCTGCTGCAGAGAAGCAGGTTGTTTTGTGACGTGCTGATTTGCATGTAATATGCTTTGTCACCGTTCACGGTGACAGTAGAGACGGGACAATGAGAGAGGGAGACACACTGTGTGTGTGTGTGTGTGTGTGTGTGTGTGTGTGTGTGTGTGTGTGTGTGTGTGTGTGTGTGTAGAGGAGAATATGAGAGCGCTCAACAATGAGCGCGGCGGCCATATATTCAATAGTAATACAGTCAAATTATTGAACCTGTGAGCAATTCTCATGCTGTCACCATCTGTGTAAGAGGGAATTGACACGGTTGTGGCATGCAGGCAGGCACGCAGGCAGGCAGGCAGGCAGGCAGGCAGGCAGGCAGGCAGGCAGGCAGGCAGGCAGGCAGGCAGGCAGGCAGGCAGGCAGGCAGGCAGGCAGGCAGGCAGGCAGGCAGGCAGGCAGGCAGGCAGGCAGGCAGGCAGGCAGGCAGGCAGGCAGGCAGGCAGGCAGGCAGGCAGGCAGGCAGGCAGGCAGGCAGGCAGGCAGGCAGGCAGGCAGGCAGGCAGGCAGGCAGGCAGGCAGGCAGGCAGGCAGGCAGGCAGGCAGGCAGGCAGGCAGGCAGGCAGGCAGGCAGGCAGGCAGGCAGGCAGGCAGGCAGGCAGGCAGGCAGGCAGGCAGGCAGGCAGGCAGGCAGGCAGGCAGGCAGGCAGGCAGGCAGGCAGGCAGGCAGGCAGGCAGGCAGGCAGGCAGGCAGGCAGGCAGGCAGGCAGGCAGGCAGGCAGGCAGGCAGGCAGGCAGGCAGGCAGGCAGGCAGGCAGGCAGGCAGGCAGGCAGGCAGGCAGGCAGGCAGGCAGGCAGGCAGGCAGGCAGGCAGGCAGGCAGGCAGGCAGGCAGGCAGGCAGGCAGGCAGGCAGGCAGGCAGGCAGGCAGGCAGGCAGGCAGGCAGGCAGGCAGGCAGGCAGGCAGGCAGGCAGGCAGGCAGGCAGGCAGGCAGGCAGGCAGGCAGGCAGGCAGGCAGGCAGGCAGGCAGGCAGGCAGGCAGACAGACAGACAGACAGACAGACAGACAGACAGACAGACAGACAGACAGACAGACAGACAGACAGACAGAGCTTTATTGTCACATCACAGGTTTACAGAAGTGAAGAAGTGGGTGAAATTCCTTTTGGTGCATGGTTCCTAGGAGCATTAGTTAAGGTGCTAGAAAAAACTACAACTAAAGGCGTCAGTGCGTTGTACTACATGGGATTAGGTGCAACATGGCAGTGCGTGGCAAAGGCCTATAATCCACATAAAGTAGACTGACACAGGTGTAATCCATGAGGAAGAGAAGAAAAAAGTCAAGTCACATGTCTGCAGTGGATTAACCCATTCTGACCTGAGATCAGATTCATACGAGGTTTCCACTGGACACACGCTGGTCTGACGAACCCATTCTGACCTGAGATCAGATTCTAAAAATGTCAGTCGTTCTTCGATTTTTTTCAAAAATAGCAGACCTACAAGCTCGTATCGCGCCACTCGGTGGCGCGATATGAGCTTGTAGATCTGCTATTTTTCAATAGCTAAAGCATAACATGATGCCAACACCAAAATGGATGCCCGGTCAGAATGGGTTAAATCCACAGAGGACCAAAAGTTTTCCATTTTCCCTAGTAGAAATACACCGGTCTGAGACCAGCTACACCACCTGCCATCGGGCTGCTGAACAAGTTTAACCCATTTAGGCCTGACGTCGAAATTAAAAAGATGTCTTTTAAATCCTGACAGTTTTCTGAAAACCCATGTTTCTGTATCAGTGGTGCTCAATATTTCATGTCAAGGACCCCAAAAATTATATGTAATTGGCCACCGACCCCCATCTGAAAATATGTTATTCGAGGAACCCCTCAGAAGCAAAGATTTGAGTTAAATCGAGCGAGATTTGAGTTCGCTCTGAAAGAATATATATATTCAAAGATTTGTACCACATCTTCACGTCTTTTCAAAAATAGCAGACCTACAAGCTCACCGTGGTCGGTGTAGTGAAGTTGAAAAGCTTGTGACTTTGGTGGTGCTTGTCCTTGATGATGCGCTGGGCTTTGACTACACAGCGCTGTTTGTACAGTTCCTGGCGTGCGGGGAGCTATCTTCTTCTCCCATGGTGCACTCTGCCGATCACACTACTCTCTCTCTGTAGGCTGATATATTTGCTCTGACAATTGGTCCCTTTTGAAGCAAAGCATTGACAATTGGCCAACTCTGGTACTGAAAGTTACACAAACGAACACAAGGACACGTGGATATGGGCCTGCTTGGGAAGTCCAAGCCTTGTTTTTATTTATTTGAATGTGTATTTCCACAAAAACAACAGATTTGTATCAACAATTTGTAACTTTATGAACCGGGGACAGGCCGAAGTGACAACAACTACACTACGGAAACTCTGTTTGCCGTTTTCTTCCACTGCCTTTGCCTCCTTGTCTATCATTCATTCCCAGGTCTGATCACACAGACAAGTGTATGCCTGAATGGCATACAGTACACTAACACCTCCCTCCCTAAGACAGGTGTTTAAACCTTAACCAAGAACCTAAGTCTAAAAGACGACGAGTGGTACCGATATATCTCACCGGGCCCGAGGACTATCCATAGGCGTTCCTGCTTAACTGTCCAGCCTTTTCAGTTTTGACGTACAGAGAGGAGCAAATCTGGGCACTTGTACGACGCCAGCAGGAAGTTGACAAGAAGCTGCAGCATGCCTACACGGAGGTGCAAAGACTGCAGCTGCTCAAACAAGAAACTTACAGTCTGCTAATGCGACAAGAGAAGAAGAAGAAGAAAAGAAGAAGAAGAAGAAGTAGAAGAAGTAGAAGAAGAAGTAGAAGAAGAAGAAGAAGGAGCAGAACGTATGCCAGGTGTGTAATGTGACGGTCCCCTTCGGTGGAGCACAGCAACACAACATAGGCAAACTAGAAAAAGTGCCCATCGGGGCACAGGTCTCCACCAGGGCAGGTCAGGTTGTGGCCTCCTGGTGGCGCTATACTAGGCCAATGTGAATAGGGTGAAATTTCGTCTTACGCCTTGGATGGCAATTGGATGATTTGAGGCATGTGTTTTGCAAAAATCCACCTGTTGATGGCGCTATAACAGGCCAATGTGAAAAGGGTGGGTTATATTCCTCAGCCTAGTAGGAACGTCTGTGAAATACTTCATGTAAATTGCATGCTCCGTTCATGATTTGAGGCTTTTTGTTCAAAACGGGCCAATCCTGCAAACTTTGAAAGTCATTGTTAGCAAATTAGGATGGAATATGAAATATCGGACAGATGCGTCTTGAACACATGACTATAGAGATACTGTGTAACGATTTGCGGGATTTTTGGACAGGATCTGGAGGAGTAATATAAAAAAATTTTTTTTTCAAAAGTCGGCCTCCTGGTGGCGCTATAACAGGCCGTGTTGGAATATTTGGGGCCGAGGTTCATCGTTGGCATTCAGGGAGTGTGTGTGCAACATTTGGCATCGACGGACGGACACACACACACACACACACACACGGTCGGACAGAGTGCAAAACATACTCCACCAAGCCTTCGGCCTGGTGGAGACAAAAACACCAGAACAAACTCAACGTCATTATTTTCCACTGGCCCCAACGGGCAACAGTTGAAAAGCCACAGCTCAGGGAGCCACTGTCGGTGAGGAGGTGGAGTTGAATGATGATCAGACCTGGGAATGAATGATAGACAAGGAGGCAAAGGCAGGGGAAGAAAACAGCAAACACAGACAAGTGTATATTGTCATATTGCGCCTGACCATCCGACCATCCTGCTCCGACTTTTTTATGAACTTGCTCCGCGATACTTTCAAAATTGCCACGTTCCATTTCGGCTCCGCTACACTCACATGCTCTGTTTTTGAGCGGTGCCTCTGCTCCATTACGCAGCTATGTGTGTCCCTATGTATGCGTGTCCCTGTTTCTGTCTGAGCACGGGAAGCTGCAACACGGTAACTCTGTCATTTCTCGACCGTTTCGGACGCGGGAAGGCTTTCCGGAACAGGGCCTCCCCCCCCCTGGGCGTGTTCCTGGGGGTCTGGATGTTCTGGGGACCCCCACACGGTAACTGCATGTCATTTCTCAAATATTGCTTCCAAAAATAATCAAAGTACAGTACAGAGCACAGTAGAGTAACAATACATGCATAGTTGCACCGCTCAGTTCACACAGGTGTGATTTTGAGTTATAAAAGCAGAAATAACTAAACCGATTTTGTGAGTACATTTGAGATTATTGTTCTGTGCTGGTATGTTGTTGATTCAGTTCATGTCCTTTTTTCCCTTTTGCATGTTTTTGCTGGTTTCTTGTTGATTCTGTTTGTGTCCTTTTTTCATTCTGTGTGGTGTCTTATAAGTGTGTGTGTTTTTGTATAAAGTGCACTTAATCTTGCAAAAAAACGGAAAACAAAATATTGAAAGAGAAGGACTCTCAGCGGCGAGGGGAGCAGATTATTCTTCCAGTTCCAAGGACACAGACGCACAGAACAGGCTCAATGCCAAACCATATTTCTCCATGAACCATTGTAAAAGCATCGCCGAGGGACATTATATAAAGAGCCGAGATATAAAACCTAGCTGGAGATGTGGGGAGACTACTTTCTGTACTGTACTTTCTTATACCATGCTCTTTCTACTCTGAAATCCCGGCATTTTTCGTTGGGTGGAGCTGCGAAAGACAATCAATAATTCCTCGGGCAGACATTCTGATAATTTATGCAGGGGGAAATCATCATCCATGCTGCTGTCAAACCCTCAGTACTTGACTCAAAGTATGGATAGGCCTAGTCCTGGTGGAGTAGACGTAAAAGTATAGAACATTTGAAATACTACTCATGTAAAGCAAAAGTACCTCAAAATTGTGTACTTAACTACAGTAATTAGTTACTTTCCACCACTGGTTGCTGACAAATCCGATCGATAAGTCCTCCAGTGGACATTCTTTATGTGGGAGGAAAAGAAACCCACGGCTGTCCGTTCCTCTTCTACAGTATAAACCTCTTCTATAGTTAAAACCTCTTCTACAGTTAAAACCTCTTCTACAGTTAAAACCTCTTCTACAGTTAAAACCTCTTCTACAGTTAAAACCACGGCTGTCCATTCCTCTCCTACAGTATAAACCACGGCTGTCCATTCCTCTCCTACAGTTAAAACCTCTTCTACAGTATAAACCACGGCTGTCCATTCCTCTCCTACAGTATAAACCACGGCTGTCCATTCCTCTCCTACAGTATAAACCTCTCCTACAGTATAAACCACGGCTGTCCGTTCCTCTCCTACAGTATAAACCACGGCTGTCCATTCCTCTCCTACAGTATAAACCACGGCTGTCCATTCCTCTCCTACAGTTAAAACCTCTCCTACAGTATAAACCACGGCTGTCCGTTCCTCTCCTACAGTATAAACCACGGCTGTCCGTTCCTCTCCTACAGTATAAACCACGGCTGTCCATTCCTCTCCTACAGTATAAACCACGGCTGTCCATTCCTCTCCTACAGTTAAAACCTCTCCTACAGTATAAACCACGGCTGTCCGTTCCTCTTCTACAGTTAAAACCTCTCCTACAGTATAAACCACGGCTGTCCGTTCCTCTTCTACAGTTAAAACCTCTTCTACAGTATAAACCACGGCTGTCCGTTCCTCTCCTACAGTATAAACCACGGCTGTCCGTTCCTCTCCTACAGTTAAAACCTCTTCTACAGTATAAACCACGGCTGTCCGTTCCTCTTCTACAGTATAAACCTCTTCTACAGTTAAAACCTCTTCTACAGTTAAAACCTCTTCTACAGTTAAAACCTCTTCTACAGTTAAAACCACGGCTGTCCGTTCCTCTCCTACAGTTAAAACCTCTTCTACAGTATGAACCACGGCTGTCCGTTCCTCTCCTACAGTTAAAACCTCTCCTACAGTTAAAACCTCTTCTACAGTTAAAACCACGGCTGTCCGTTCCTCTCCTACAGTTAAAACCTCTTCTACAGTATGAACCACGGCTGTCCGTTCCTCTCCTACAGTTAAAACCTCTTCTACAGTATAAACCACGGCTGTCCGTTCCTCTCCTACAGTTAAAACCTCTTCTACAGTATAAACCACGGCTGTCCGTTCCTCTCCTACAGTTAAAACCTCTTCTACAGTATAAACCACGGCTGTCCGTTCCTCTCCTACAGTTAAAACCTCTCCTACAGTATAAACCACGGCTGTCCGTTCCTCTTCTACAGTTAAAACCTCTCCTACAGTATAAACCACGGCTGTCCGTTCCTCTTCTACAGTTAAAACCTCTCCTACAGTTAAAACCACGGCTGTCCGTTCCTCTTCTACAGTATAAACCACGGCTGTCCGTTCCTCTCCTACAGTTAAAACCTCTTCTACAGTATAAACCACGGCTGTCCGTTCCTCTCCTACAGTATAAACCACGGCTGTCCGTTCCTCTCCTACAGTTAATCAAGAGGAAATCAATATGCAGCCCATGGAGAGTGCACGAGGGGGAGACGGGCCAGCGTAGGCAGACACTCACTGGTACACAAGTATCTTCTAGATTGTATAATAGTCCCAGTGGAGCCATCTGTAAGGATGCTGCATCCAGATGGAAATCTGTATAGAGAAAGGAGACACATTGGTCCTCTCTCTCTCTCTCTCTCTCTCTCTCTCTCTCTCTCTCTCTCTCTCTCTCTCTCTCTCTCTCTATTCAATTCAATTCTGCTTTATTGGCATGACAAGCATTCTTATATTTCCGAAGCATAATGGTGCAAAATAATAATCGCTCACCCTCATTCTCTCTCTCTGTGTGTGTGTGTGTGTGTGTGTGTGTGCGTGCGTGTGCGTGCATGTGTGCGTGCGTGTGCGGGTACATGTGTGTGTGTGAGAGAGAGAGACAGCAGAGACTATAGCGGCAGTGTCGACCTTCACTGATGAAACGAGGTTATACATTCATTTCATCCGACTCAATTCCATCCTCTTTAATGTTTGCAAAATAAATATTGATTCTTTTCAACCCGTAATTTAATTTCCCACTATGGCTTTTTGCCTTTTTTATTCGTTTTTCTACAGCCAAGCAACCCCCGCATAGCATTCATTACATTAAAAGTGACCAAAAAAACGCATTCTTTCATCTGAGAAATATTGCCGACCTTTCCTTAAGTCAGCAAGATGCTTGGGAAAAAAAAAATAATAATAATTTGTGCTTTTATCTCAAGTAGATTGGAGGCAGACTGCAATGCACTCATTGCAGGTCTGCCTATAGGAAGTCTATTGGAAGGTTACAGCGTATTCAGAACTGGGCTGCTGGTTTTCTAACGAAGAACTAAAAGAGAGAGTCAAGGACCCCCAATATTATTATTATCAGTATTGTGTATTTGGCCGTGTCGTATCTGGACAATAATTTTCATACTATATCATACATGTTCGTGACCAAATGGTACTTAGGTCTGAAGTAACTTGATTGTCTAATCTAGTCTGTCTGTCTGCAAGTTTAAAGGCAATCACGCATAGTCACAAGTACCTTGGCTGGTCAGGTGTGAGAGGAAGTTAGCATACTATTGTCTCAACAAGAGGTCACTTGATTATGTATGCATCTGCTATTCCTATGTATGTAAAATCAACCAACACCCAGAAACCTCTGTTTGATGGAAAACTGCATATATATGTCTGTAAATACAATGTTAAGGGAGTCTTGGGTGGCAGGCTGACGCACGGTCAGTCTGCTGTGGGCTCCGCGGCTCACTCAGGGGCGCGGGAAGCTCTCTGTCTTGGTCTGTTGCTTCTTCAATAAATACAATCCATGGATCTTCAGTTCACCTCTCTGCCTGCGTGTTTCTTCATACGATCGTCTGATGCTTTGGCCTACAGTCTGCAGTTTGCTATTTAGAGAAACTCATTCAGCCTTTTGTCTCTAGTAGTTTAGTTAGTGTAGTGGGAGTAAAATATACTTCAGCCGTAACCAGTAATCCTAACCAGTCTTGTGATCATGTCGGCCAATGACTCTCAGTCTACAATAGAGTTGGCCTACCCTAGCAATAGTTTAAAAAAAAATCTTATTTTTCTTTACAGTGTTTGAAATGCATTATGTATTGAATGAATGAATGAATGAAATATTTATTTCCGTGTCATGCCACTTTGGCCCATCCCATATGGGATTATATGACACGTTTCACAGAGTACACTGAATACAACGGACACTACAGTCCTTCCTGTTCATACATATTTGTACATTGTTCGATCAAAAAAAGAAAACTAAACTAAAATAAAACATAACAAGGCCATTTTTACATGTAAATGGCCCTCCTCATTGACCATGCAGGCCTTTTCAAGAAATGAGGCAAATGAAAAGGTTTACTTTTGACACAGGCGCTTCAGGCTCTCGAAATCCTCCAAACCATACAAATTCATGGTTTGGGTCCATCTTATTGTAGCGGCCAGCCATGGCGTCAGCCAATGGGACTGTCGTGGGGGTGGGACTGGCGACTGGGAGTGACGGGTTGCTCTGTGTGTGTAGTTAGGTTGAGAGTGCATGCTTGTCTAACTTGAATGTGCACAAACTGGCTGCTGTTATACGAGTGATCTTGGAAGTAATAAAGAGGGATCTTTATCATTGTGACTACGTCTCTGCCTCCGGTTCCTGAGATCGTTACATTATTAAGAAGTCTCTCCCTAATGGAGTTGTAGAATGGGCAATGAAAAACAAAATGCATTTCATTTTCGATTTGCTTTAAATCACACGTATTTGTATGCTGTCCTCTCGTGTCTTGTGTCAGTTTTTGTTCAATGTCCAGGGACTACGGATGAAAATGAGCATCTCTGCTGATACTTCCCCCCCCCCCCCCACCTCAGGGACCCCATACACAATTTGTGTTCTTAAAATGATCTGCTGTTTGTAGAAAAACGGTGACATAGGCTATACGCACTCATAGCTAACACCTACAATAACATTGAATGGGTTAATAACCCTCTGGGTTAATATGGCATCACAATCTGTTTAATAACCACTGGCCCTATTATATGCGGCGATGCGTAAACATTGTTTAACTATACTTGTACCCCCACTTTACACTTACTTTTGGGGACCCCCACTGTTTCATACAGTGGACTTTTTAAGTACTTTACTTGTTCATTGCTTGTTTTTAACTGCTTTGGTTTTTACTTTCTTTAATGAGCACTTCACGCTATAGCAGTGATAAAAATGAAAGAAAGCAACCAAAAACAACCGAGCGTGGCCAGTTAGCCACAGTGCTGCCGAGGCACTGTTGAAGTGTTGCTCAAACCACACGGCATCAATAATTAAAAGAGTTGAAGTTCAATAGCAAAGGGAATTAACTTAACTTTCCTTCGTTTTTTTTTGTTTTCTTTTTACATAACATAGCAGAAATTAAGAGGAGAGAGAGAGAGAAGGGGAGTGGGCATGCGGCAAACCAAAAACAGCCCCCAGCCTTTAGCTAGCAGAAGTCAACCAGCTACATTTTCTCAGCGATGCGATACAAAATCACAAATGATTTACAATCGTCGGGTACGCGCCGGCTCACAGCTCTCTAACCTTTGGAGATACGGCGCTTTGAACATCGGGTTATAATGGAGGCTCAACGGAGCTGGATTTAGAAATCGCATCGCTGGTGGTGATGGAGGAGGGCTATACCCGGAGCCATGCTAAAAGGTAAACAAACAGTCGGCGTGTTCATATATGGATTAAACGGTTGTCTACGCTTATACGCGTAGCTGGCATACTGTAGGTCTCAATAGCCTAGCTATACGTATATGAACGTAGATGTCAAGAAAATAATTAAGTGTCCAACTGTCCATGTGTGAATGGGTGAAGTGGTCCTTTAAGTACAGTAGTTCATATACTTTCTACCACTGGAGCTGAGCAAAGGCGGAGGGGGGGGCAGCGGGGGAATATGGAGCTTACGAGTCTGTTCGTCCGACTTCCAATTTGCTCCGGCGGCACGCAGTCCAATCTCTCCGGGGGTCTTTGTCTGCTGTCCTGGCCCGGGCCAGGGGTCAACAACACCCAGAGGAAACACAATCAAAGCCGTGAAGTCAAAGTTCACAGTCAGTAATTCCAATTTCCATCTAACAAAAGCCCCGGCGTCCTGGCTGTTCTCTCTCTCCCTGACACGCTCGCCTCCATTCAGAGGGAGAGGCTTGTTCTCCTAGTCCAGTCGGTTCTCAAAGAGGGCTTCGGGGACCCCTCAGGGGGGTCCTTGAGAGGGTTCCAACTTCCAGGGGTCACCAGCAAGATTGATTGATTGATTGATTGATGTATTTATTAACAGATTGGAGAATTACAGTACATTTCAAGCACAACTCAATGCTAACTAACAATATTAACAAGACGTAAACCCTCTAGACTTAGTAAACGCATGCACGCACATGCATGCGTGATATTAATACAGAGGGTATATAATACATTGTTTACTGATGTGGTTCAGGTTTAATGTAACACAGGAAGAAGCTACTTTAATGTTATCCTCTCCTCCAGCTCAACATGACATGCTGCTCCTCCTGTGTGTGTGTGTGTGTGTGTGTGTGTGTGTGTGTGTGTGTGTGTGTGTGTGTGTGTGTGTGTGTGTGTGTGTGTGTGTGTGTGTGCGTGCATGCGGTGCAGTGGACTTGGCGTGACTAGTGATGACAAATTATGGAATTGGCAAGCTCCATTCAGGGGTGATGCCAGCTGCCACCCTGTGCCATTCTGTAGATCTGTCATATATATATATATATATATATATATATATATATATATATATATATATATATATATATATATATATATATATATATACACACACACACGCACACACACACACACACACACACACACACACACACACACACACACACACACACACACACACACACACACACACATATACTGTACACACACACACACACACTGCTGGTGGAATGGAAGTAACCTCCTTGAATGGATCAACAGTTATTTCGTCACAGGTTCTTGTTGATACCAACAATATTTCTCTTGAAAGGAGAAC
Organism: Protomyctophum parallelum; assembly: GCF_964188405.1. Lineage (NCBI taxonomy): Eukaryota > Metazoa > Chordata > Actinopteri > Myctophiformes > Myctophidae > Protomyctophum > Protomyctophum parallelum. The sequence goes on from NC_139697.1 coordinate 95,478,100, forward strand.
CGCATCCTGGTGGAAAAACGGAGGCAGCGGAAACAAAATAAGAGAGGGATCTATAATGTTACCCCCATCAAAAAGCCATTCAACTTTAAAAATGTGGTAATATGAAGAACCTTTGCAGATAGTATTTGTATTATGAAATGGTGTGACGAGACATTGCAAGTTTCTAATGGTTTATCTGAATTCAATTCATTCAGGCGACGACAGCCCTAGTGACAAAAGCTAATGACCCAGCTGACAACCCAACATCAACCATTTCAGTTGAGGACCATTGGGACCAAACAGGAGTTAGCCAGCAGAAAGAAAGAAGGTGCGCTAAGGTAAGCCTGTTACAAAGTAAGCCCCATGTCGACCAAGTTGTTTTTTCCATGTTTGAAGTATTTTTTGGGGAGTGCCGCGGAAACTATAGCAGCTTTGAGTACATTTACCTCCTACATCCTACCTGCCGAGAGGAAAAACGGTTTCAACACGAGGCTTAGCAACAATGTATCATAAAACAATAATATCGAAACCTTTATTTCAGGGGAATCCAATTTAGACCAGGGTTTCTTTTTCAATTTTGCCGTGTATACAAGAAGTAACATTTACAGCAATGATTTTACATACACGACATAGACACAAGGTACAAAAAGATATAATACAAAAACACACAAAACTGAAAACAGTCAGTCTTTTGATGAGCATGTAATTCTTTTTGAGTGGTGCAACGACTCCCTTACGGAGCTATGTGTGCGTGGGTGGCTGGGTGCGTCTGAGCACGAAAACAGCATGGTTGTTTTTCACCACCTGTGCGCAACCTAACACACACGCACATATTAACTGTATATGGTGATTTTGGGTGTGCCAGTACAGTACAGTACAGTACAGTACAGTACAGTACAGTACAGTACAGTACAGTACAGTACAGTACAGTACAGTACAGTACAGTACAGTACAGTACAGTACAGTACAGTACAGTACAGTACAGTCTTCCACCTTCCCACCCTCTTCCCTCTGCACCTGTTTACAGGAAATCAAATCCTGCATGGTTCACTTCAAACTTCCTCAAACTCAACATGATAAAACCGAGGTAGTCCTCATTGGTTAAAAATCAAGCAACCCAGTTTCACCCTCACCATAGACAACTCCTCGGTTTCCCCCTCTCCTCAGTCTGGGTGTCGTCCTCGACAGCACTCTTTCATTCCAAACCCACATCAACAACACCATCTGGTCGGCCTACTTCCACCTAAGAAATATCAACCGCCTCTGCGCCTCAACTCACTCCAAACAGTGCCACAATCCTGGTTCACTCTCGCCTGGATTATTGCATTTCCCTTCTTTTTGGTCTCCCCCAAAAACTCGTCCATAAACTCCAACTAGTCCAGAACACTGCAGCACGTATCATCACCAGAACCCCTGTCATCAGTCACATCACCCCTGTTTTACACCAACTCCACTGGCTCCCCATAAAATACCGTATCGACTATACAATCCTCCTCCATACATTCAAGGCCATCCATAACCTCGCCCCCCCCCCCATTCTGTACATGTCCAACGTCAATATTCCCACCCGGTAACTTAGGTCTGCCTCCTCCATCACTCTGAAAGTCCTCCCAGCCTGTCTGTCCACCATGGGGTCAAGAGCCTCTGGAACTGCCTCCCCCCTGAGATCAGAAAGATGGACTCTATCAGCACATTTCAAACCCATCTCAAAACCCACCTGTTCAGGCAGGCTTATGCAGGCTGACCTGTGTTTAGGCAGGTTTATGCAGGCTGACCTGTGTTTAGGCAGGCTTATGCAGGCTGACCTGGGTTTTGTGCTGCAAGCTGTACTATTATCTCTGCTGTCAGGAGGAAACCTCATAACTCCAAAATGTTCATTTTTCAGGAAATGAAGAAAACCATATATTTGTATAAGCCTTTAACCTTGTATTTTTATATAACCTTTATATTTTTTATTATCAAAACACAGTTAAAAGCACAAAAAAATATAATTATTATATATTTTTAACTGTGTTTTGTATTAACTGTTTTTATCTTGTTGTACGGCAACCTTGACCATTATTACTTCCTGATATGAAAGAACAATCAAGATCTATTGGATGTATTCTTATATATAAGGGGTTCTAGGTCAAGGGTTCCCAAACTTTAGACCCAGAAGATTCATTTGTAGTCCTTGACAACCCATGTAACACAACACAGAAGTGCCAGGCTGAGAAAAACGTTTTTTTTTTTTCAGATGACACGAGAACTGTGCCAGTGCAGCATGCCCCCTCAACCTGACCCCCTCTCTCTAAAGGCCGATTTTTTCATCATTATTAGTGGGGAGTTATTATATGAAGACAGGATGAAAAGTGGTGAAGTGGTCCTTTAAAAGAAAGTACTTGAGGAACTGGTTGGAATAACGTGTTCCTTCCACGCGCTACGTCCAACCAGGGAAACTCCCCCCCTGTCAGGTGTAAAGGAGCAACTTGGACACTCAGGCATGAAGGAAGCATCAGTTCAAGTCCGTTGCTCTCCCCTTGTCCCCCATATACGGGGACTAGGTTGTTGGAGGGTGTGTAGAGCCCAGGATCACATTAGATAATTGACACAGGGGTGAAAAATGGGTTACAAAATCGTGGGATAAAAATGTATGTATTAAAAAAAAAAAGCAAGTACTTGAATTCAACTCAAGGACATGTGATTCATTCACTTGTAGTGGAGAAATAGTTGTATTTGTAATACATGTTTCATTCGGGAATGGAAGCCTTCCATTACCTTCCCTCCCTCATTCAATGTTCTCTTTAACAGACCCTTCAGTGGGGGGACGGGGGGACGACGACGACGACACAATTTATTGTCTCCAAATGCCATGGGTGTTGGACAATGATAGCATTTAATATGTCTCCAAATGGGTGTGGGATAATGCAAGGGAGGGACAGCAAGTGCATTTTCTGGCAACTCCTTCTGCTGCAAGGGGTGAAGGACATGTGCTTACCATTGGTAGGCAGCTCTGAATCCATATCTCCGTTAATTATCCAATTAAACAAGTTTAAATGACCTCCTAACTGGGGTACTTCCATTAACCTTGGCAGGAATGGATAACAAAGGCAAAAGAAGCCAATTAAATTTCAGATATACGTTTGAGTTCTGTACTCATGTCAATGCTCCCACTTTAAGGCCGATGCATGGTAGCCTACAATTTTGAACCAGAAATTAAATCAGTTCGGGAGGAGGTCCCCGACCTCATTTTATTTTGGCTGTATAAAAGTCCTTTCATACTGATGTACAGTAGCCTGTGCCAAAGTCGCTTGCAAATAATATTGGGTGTCCTTGACATGAAAATGTTCGAAAACCATGCACTGCTCTGAAAACAACAGACAGTGAATGGCCTGCTCTAGATCAGGGGTGGGCAACGTTGATGATGGAGAGCCACTACAGTACACTCACTCCAGAGGGCCACATTGCATAATACTGTCTGTCGGGCAGAATCCTCTTATCGCCGTATTTTAACTTTCTTTTGTAAATGAATGCCCTATTTCGTCATTCTGTGTCACACAAAAGGAGCACAAATAACAGATCTACAAGCTCAAAATGTGTCGCACTGCAGGGCCAGGCTATTTGAATTGGATTTCTGAATTCTTTTTTGGAAATCTTTGAATTGAAAAGTATTTTTTTTTATTTAATTTCAAATGCATTTAGCCATACTTAAATGAATGAACTTAAATACAAACTTAAATACATTGGACATATAAAAGACTAACATTTTAATACTAGTCATTAAGCTAATAATTAAACCGGGTTATGTTTGTTATGCATGTTTGGAATTGTAACAGCTGAAATCAATAACCTACGGGCCACATTAAGTGAAGGTGGGTGCCTCATCATGTGGCCCCTGCCCCCTGGGTTGCATGGGCACCAGTTGCCCATGGTGCTATAGGTGTCACGGTCCGCTCCTCGGACCCTGAACTTTGAGTATCATGTCAATATCATGGTCAGTATAATGTCAGTATCTTTGTATAGTATCATGTCTAGTAACATGTCAGTATCATGTCGGTAGTATCTTGTCTAGTATCATCTCAGTATCATGTCTAGTAGTAGTAGTATTTGTATGTTTTTGCCAGGGGGGCAGTCAGCCAGATATTTCGTGAAGCCTCATTTGAAATCGGTAGTTCATATAATGGCCTGTTGTGGCGCTGGACTCGACCCAAAAAGCCCCATAGCCCCATAGAGGCCCATGTATTTTGGCCCAACTTCACCTAGACTGTATTACCTTAATAAACATGGTCATGAATACTTTCTGCTTCCAGTCACTAGTTTAAAGTCTCATTTCTAATGTCATAATATTCTTTTTGGAAAATTATGGTCCCATTTATTAAAAAAATTACCATAAAGTCGCGCATGTTCTGATGGGCGTGGCTACCGATACAGTCTATGAACGGGATTCCCCTCCCACTCGAGTCAAAATAAAAACCAACGGAGAAGAAGGGGGGAAGTCCCGCCTCGTTGTCTGGGCCAGCCAATGGCCAGCTGGGCTAAAACGGATCTAGAAAGATGGCGACTTACAGTGCATTAGAATGCAAGGGATTTCAGGCTTCATTTTACGTTCATGTTAGACCCGGGGAACGCTTTGTCCATATTTTTTACAGTCTATGGCTTTTGCTCATGTGTTCCTGACTGTTTCTCTTTGGTTTTGGTTTTCTGTTACTCTGTTGTTGCCTTGGTTTTGTGTTTCTTATTTTGTAGTATTGTGCCTAGTGTTCCTGTCTTCCTAGTTACTGTTAGTTACCTTGTCTATCCTGCCTTGTAATTGTCAGTGTTTCCACTTGTGTCCTTTTAGTCCCCCAGCCTATCCTAATGTTGATTGTATTTTGGTTCCACCTGTGCCCTGTTATCCTGTGTGTATTTAAGTCCTGTGTTTGCATTATGTTCTTGTTGGTTCGTAGTTCCCTGTGGTGTGAGTTCCTGTATGCCGGTTTCTGTGTTTTTGTCCTGCCTTCTTTGCCCTGTTTATGGAAGAACCTCAGTTTGTTTTAATAAATCCTTCTAAGTTTATTGCTCTGTCTACTGTCGCCTGCATTTGGGTCCTCATCCGTACTCACTCGTAACAATAGGTGCTTATTTTGGGCTAATTTGTTTTTAATTGTAGTGAAGTAAAAGTACAAAATAATGTTGGTTCCGAGATGTAGTGGAGCTGAAGTAAAAGTATTGGAAATTGGAAATGCTCAAGTAAAGTACAAATACCTCAAAATTGTACTTAAGTACAGTACTTAAGTACAGTACTTAACTGTGCTTCTTGGTTAATCTGTGGTCCTATAGTGAGGCACGACTACACTGTCTCTCTGCATTAGATGTATGTGTTTACCGTGCTTACTCAATGTCGCTCTGGATGAAGAGTGTCTGCTGGATGCCTATATACCTGTAAATTGTAGTTTGTAAATGTATAAGCGTTGCAGACAACATCCCAGTGGTCTGAGTTTTCCGTTAAAACACAAATAAATCCAGCAAGAAACTCCTTTTAGACATTAACAAACAAACACAACACAACACACACACGCGCAGTTATAACAATAATAAAAAAATAAACTCCAAAGGCACCGCTCACTTCACATTGGTGTGTTTTCTTTCATTATCCAGATTTACTTCCTTCACACAAAGAAAAGTTTCTCTGTGCATTCCCTTGACCAGACATGAGGACATGGCTCAAGCATCTCCTTCACAGCCCTGCCCAACCACACACACACACACACACACACACACACACACACACACACACACACACCCACCTTCAACCTGTCCCCCCATCAACTCACAGCCTGTTGTGTTCCACTGGGAGATTCATTTATGTGTTGAATTCCCTGAGGTATAACTGTGTTGTTATGTTTCATCCTGCCTGCATGCGTGACGTGCATGTGTTGTCCAGACACAAATGAGACGCCGCTGTGAACACATATATCCTCCTCCTCCTCTCAGACTGCACTCACTCCTCAAACACTGAATACTGCAGCTTAAAGGTAGCCTACTTTTAGACGGGCATCGATTAACGCAGACGTTGTCGCCTGGATCAACGACAGGTCTGCTCCAGGTCTGCTCATGAGGGGGCACGGTGTCACAGTCTGTTCGATTCCCTTCCCGCTGGGGACACTGTGGGTGCTGGGGGCGTGTTCTCTCCTCTGCGTCATCAGTGCCCAAACCCGAGGCGGGGTTGGCGAAAGGTGTGGAGTTTGCATGTTCTCCCCGTGTCCCCTAGGGTATAGGTATACCCTCACAAAAAACATGCAGTAATCCTGGTCTCTAAACTACCTCCCCCTGGCCAGTCGGGGCTCCTGATGGAGGGGAAAGGAACTAACGTGTTCCTTCGACACGCTACGTCCAGCCGGGGAAACTCTCCCCTGTCAGGTGAAAAGAAGAAGCTTCGACTCCTCATGCATAGAAGGAAGCATGAGGTCAGTCCGCTGCCCCCCCCAGGTTTGCAGAGCAAGTGTAGCGCCTTGGATTACATTAGATAATTGACACTGGGTGAAAAATGGGTTGCAAAATCGTGGGATAAAAATAAATAAATAAAAAAGGTCTGCTCACGAGGGGTGCTGTAAAAAAAAGAAAAGCTCAACAGAATCCAGGTCTAGTCAGTCATGGGCATGTGTATGAAACGAGCGTGCGCGCTGCAATTTTGCGGGACCGCGCTCACGTAATTACGCTTGCGTTGTCGCCTCTCGACTTTTTCTCTGCACGTACAGAAAAAAACGCAGGTCTCATTGTCTCCACCAGGCCGAAGGCATGGGGGGAGAGTATGTTTTGCACTCCGTCCGTCCGTCCGTCCGTCCGTGTGTGTGTGTGTGTGTGTGTGTGTGTGTCCGTGAGCAGCTAATCTCGGCCACCGTTAACCCGGTCGATGCCAAATTTTGCACACACACACTCCCTGGATGCCAACGATGAACCTCTGCCCCAAACTTTCCACAACGGCCTGTTATAGCGCCACCAGGAGGCCGCTTTGTGCAAAACAAGTTTTTGCACAGTACACCTACAGATTTTGTCCAAACATCACGCAAATTGGTACACAGTCTCTCTAGAGCCATTCAACGAAACCGGTCTTTCAGATTTCTCAGACTCCATCCTGATTTACTTTTGTTGCCCTTTTATCCAACCACCAGATGAAGGCAAGCTGCAATGTCCTACATTCCTATCCTGGTGGAGACCTGTGCCCAGAAGGGCACTTTTTCTAGTTGAAAATGAATTACTTGTTCCTTCCACGCGCTACGTCCAACCAGGGAAACTCCCCCCTGTCAGGTGTAAAGGAGCAACTTGGACACTCAGGCATGAAGGAAGCATGAGTTCAAGTCCGTTGCTCTCCCCTTGTCCCCCATATATATTTGTTTTATTATTTTTGCAGTTTTCACCGCTTTGTCATGAAGTAAACAGTCAATTCCACCTTCGACTCTGTCTTCATTGGCTGCGGTTTATCTTGATGTTAAGTGGCAGTCCCATACACTGCCATAGAACATTACAGTGAAAAAGCATTGCCTCTCAAAAGCTTCCAAGTTGGTAGATGTTTTTCTTTTCTTAGGCTTACAGCTCTGAACAGTGTGTGTGTTTACTCTCTGCACTGCTGCATCAAAGATGGTGCTCACAGGAAGTGACTCTCATTATATACTGAGTTCTTCAAAATAAAAGCACATGTACACAGGATGACAATAAAGTAGTTGCAGGCTTTTCTAAAACGGACAGAAATACCAACATTGCTTAGAATTGCCTTAAAGGCAAGACAGGGGGACTAGGTTGGTGGAGGGTGTGTAGAGCCCAGGATCACATTAGATCATTGACACAGGGGTGAAAATGTGTTACAAAAATCGTGGGATAAAAAAATAATTACTAGCCGCGTTAAACGTTGCCCGTTTGAAAGGACCTTATAAGGAACCGACGACAGCCAGTGGAGGATAGCCTTGAAACCAGACAAATCTGCCACAGGATCTCACTCAAAAAATAAATAAAAATAAAAATAAACAGCTGCCAGTTAACTGTGTCTTTCCTCTTCCGCACTGGCCAGCATTCTGTTGTTTGGGAGGAGTGACTGGTGTTGACATCGCGGATCGTCTGACTCTGCCAAAACGGAACAGTTACCCTTAAAAAAAACACCTCCATTCAGTTTCATTGTAACTGAGATTTTCGATCATAATTCATAATTTTTTAATACAGTATTTAGCTATAACGAGCGCAAATGTCCGATGCTAATTGACAGTGCTACTATGCTACTACCATAGACCGCAGGGGAAAAAATGGCTACTCTCAGCCGCACAAGAGGAGATTAGACCCCATCCCTCCCAGAGAAAATCCCATAGCCTGGAAGGACGATCGGCCTGGCTCGGCCAATGATTGAACGACTCGTTCGAGTGACTGGTGGGTCCGTGCCATAGAGTATGGTCCGTACGGATCCTATAGTACAGGACCGAAATGACCGAAATGAACGAAATGAACGAATCTTTTTAGTGAACGAACGAACGACCGACCCGTTCACTGAAAAGAACGAAAGTTCCCACCACTATTGTTTATCAACAGTCTGGGGCTCATTCTGTTGTTCATCAACGGTCTGGGGCTCATTCTGTTGTTTATCAACGGTCTGGGGGCTCATTCTGTTGTTCATCAACGGTCTGGGGCTCATTCTGTTGTTTATCAACGGTCTGGGGCTCATTCTGTTGTTTATCAACGGTCTGGGGGCTCATTCTGTTGTTTATCAACGGTCTGGGGCTCATTCTGTTGTTTATCAACGGTCTGGGGGCTCATTCTGTTGTTTATCAGCAGTCTGGGGGCTCATTCTGTTGTTTATCAACGGTCTGGGGTCTCATTCTGTTGTTTATCAACGGTCTGGGGCTCATTCTGTTGTTTATCAGCGGCCGGGGCTCAATCGTAGATAAATATTGTGACTGTGTACTTTTGACAGTGCAGAAACATAATTGCCTTCCTTGATGAGCATCAACGACCATCATCACCTGCAGGGCACAGTCACAGACACACACACAGCTCCCCTCTACAGTCACAGACACACACACAGCTCCCCTCTACAGTCACAGACACACACAGCTCCCCTCTACAGTCACAGACACACACAGCTCCCCTCTACAGTCACAGACACACACAGCTCCCCTCTACAGTCACAGACACACACAGCTCCCCTCTACAGTCACAGACACACACAGCTCCCCTCTACAGTCACAGACACACACAGCTCCCCTCTACAGTCACAGACACACACAGCTCCCCTCTACAGTGCTCTACTACTGAAAGTGACAAATTTCTCTCCAAAAGCACTTGAATATGATGGAATATGACTAAAGCATTGTGACCAAACACACTTTGAACTGCGATAGCGGGCAAACCGTGCAACATATTCAAATTCCGTCTGAACCATGACAAAGTCAATGGCCTCGTGTGCTGTTTGACGTTTAAATCGTGTGTCTACGTAACAGTATGCCAGAGCATTCTGCCATTGCATGGCAGGCACCCAGAATAAATATAATTATAATTATAATATTAATAATAATATTAAGCTTTATTTATAGCACGTTTTAAGAACCAGTCACAGTGCTTTAACAGAAACACATATATAAAGACATAGCAAGGATGCACACAATAGAATAAAATACATTGTCAGTAATGCACAAAATCACAACAGAACCCCCCCCCCCTCTATTATGATAGCACTCATTGCAGAGTGTTTGTTCAGTAACAGTGTTAGAGAGAACTCACACAGGAAAGGATAAACAAGTTCAATTGGACGTGATGGCACGAAGAAAAGAGCCGACAAAATTGGAACTGGATCACTATCAAATTGAAGCTGCTAAATGGGTAGGCCTATACTCTCTCCTGATTGGATGAACCTTTGCCACGCACCTGAACAGTTAATGTACAACCCAGATTCGGCACAAACAAGGGACTAAATTATTTTCGCTCCTATGCCACCAAAATGTGGAACGCCCTAGCAACAGTCATTAAGACATGTGAATCCCTTGACTCCTTCAAAAACGCTCTCAAAGGACACCTACGGACGGCTGCAATTCGAAACTGGCCCCCGTAAAATCTGGATCTTTCACGGAAGTCAGTGACCTATAGTTCATGTCGTTCACCAAAAGGAACTGGTTCGCTGGAGCTGTTCGTTCATGACCGACACAACACTACGAGGGGTTGAACTCCGCAGTGGTGCATCCGGCTACATGAACACATAGGCTACAGTAGACCCCCATGTTTCCATGTTCTACATGAACACATAGGCTACAGTAGACCCCCATGTTTCCATGTTCTACATGAACACATAGGCTACAGTAGACCCCCATGTTTCCATGTTCTACATGAACACATAGGCTACAGTAGACCCCCATGTTTCCATGTTCTACATGAACACATAGGCTACAGTAGACCCCCATGTTTCCATGTTCTACATGAACACATAGGCTACAGTAGACCCCCATGTTTCCATGTTCTACATGAACACATAGGCTACAGTAGACCCCCATGTTTCCATGTTCTACATGAACACATAGGCTACAGTAGACCCCCATGTTTCCATGTTCTACATGAACACATAGGCTACAGTAGACCCCCATGTTTCCATGTTCGGGGGAGAGAAGCCGGAGGGCGAGTCTTTGTCCTCTCGGTGGGGGCTCCTCAGTGACAGGTGAACCAGTATGGGATAAAGCAGGGGTTTCGGGCTGGGGACCCCCGGGAATGACTTGGCCAATGTCTCGCGAGCCCCCACCCGCCACCAACCTTTATAATAAGAGAAAATATATTATAATTAACCCATTCTGACCTGAGATCAGATTCATACGAGGTTTCCGCCGGACACACACTGGTCTGATGAACCCATTCTGACCTGAGATCAGATTAAAAAAATGTCAGTCGCTCTTCGATTTTTCAAAAAATAGCAGACCTACAAGCTCGTATCGCGCCACTCGGTGGCGCGATATGAGCTTGTAGATCTGCTATTTTTCAATAGCTAAAGCATAACATGATGCCAACACCAAAATGGGTGCCCGTTCAGAATGGGTTAATAAATTAATACTGAAACCAGTTTATGCATGTACTATGTGTACTATACAGTATGTAAACTCTTCATTTCCATTTCCCAGCCATTCAGTTGCAAAAAAAAAAATAATAATTTGTCGACTCCCAAGTTGAGAACCCCTGGGATAAAGCAGCAGTGACAGCAGAGGCCACAGAAATGTGCATGGGGAGGAATCAATTAGCCCTTCGCTAAACCCCACCCCAAAAGTTTAGCAACCGTTGCTGCAAGACAAGCTTTCGTCATACCTCATAGCTGTGTGTTTTTTGCATGCCTGTGTTGAACACGTACACAGCTTAACGTCGGGAAAGTTACACGACTGACCCTGTTTCTCACCGTTTTCTCTATCATTTCCTCGTATTTCTAGTTTACTTAAATAATGTCATGCACATGTTGTCCAGTGCATAGCCTACTGCATGCAGGCCTGGTTGACTAGATTTAGAAGACATGTTGTCCAGTGCATAGCCTACTGCATGCAGGCCTGGTTGACTAGATTTAGAAGACATGTTGTCCAGTGCATAGCCTACTGCATGCAGGCCTGGTTGACTAGATTTAGAAGACATGTTGTCCAGTGCATAGCCTACGGCATGCAGGCCTGGTTGACTAGATTTAGAAGACATGTTGTCCAGTGCATAGCCTACTGCATGCAGGCCTGGTTGACTAGATTTAGAAGACATTTTGATGCTCTTGCTACTGAAATGATCGATTATTTATAATGGAGAAATCCCGTCATTTAACATGCATCTCAATGGGTGAGCTGCTAACGTGCCTATTGGGGAGGGACGATGACTTGACTATCTCCTGTTTCTGTAGTGTGAGGCAGCGTGACCTCCTGGACATGACGCTATAGTAAGGGTCAAAGCCAGGGACTTTACCCCTAATCCAACCCTTGATGCTGAGTGCCAAGCAAGGTGGCGCTGGGTATGACCCGGCCGGGGATCGAACCCCGGCTTCTCAGTCCCAGGGCGGACACTCTAACCACAAGGCCACTGAGCTGGTTGAAAAGGGGGGTAAGCAAAAGTAAATGCACAAGGTTCTTCACAGCATGATGAGTGAATGCATGAGACAGCGGAGGAAAATAGCATCTTTCTAAAGTCGACGTGCTATTAGTCAGAATCCATTTCGCCTCACGCTATCCTGTGAAAAACACATTGTATTATAGCGTGATCTTCTGTAAAGGTCAGTGAGCTCAGCTGCCTGGCATTCTGCCAGCCAAAATAACACTTCCAAGAGGCTTAGTAAAGTTTGTGCTACTGAATGGCTGTACCTATGAATTATTCAATAAATATTGCTCAGATTTTGGTAGTTAGGAAGGGGCGCTTTCTCACATCAGATAAAGACAACCTTTGTCACAAGACTGTACAAGTAACAGGTTTCTTTTAGGGGCGCTAGGCCCTCCTATGCCCAGCTTTGTGTTTTTTGTGTAACACGGAATGTGATGATTTAAATGGCTGAGCATAATGATGATAAAGGCGCCCCTCACTTCACACAAGTGTGATTTTTTTACAAGGTCCAATAAACATATTTACACATACTGTAGTACCTGAGATAAGATAAAGGTATACTTAACACCACCTGGCTTGAGTACTGTACTCATAACACAGAAAGACATTGACTTATTTGATGTAAGTTGTAATGTCCTAGTACCAGTGCTGCATTATGGTTCCCCCTAGTCTCACTGAAACCACTATATTCACCCTGCTCTGCCATGTGGTTTTAATGTGTATTATTGTTTTTTTTTAAGATTTTTTTTTGCGGCTTACGCCTTTTATTGTTTTTTTTTTTTTTTTTGAAGGGACAGACGTGTCAGGCTCGGGAGTCGAACCCGCGGCACACTGCGACTGGATTACCAGTCGGGTGCATGCCCAGACGGTTACGCCATCGCCTGGGCCATTATTTGATTTTCTGAACGCATTTTACACCTATCTGTTGATGATTTATAGCTGTGTCCTATCGCATGGTATACTTGTTTCAGCCATGTGTGTGCACTATAAATTAAAAATAAACTGAAACTGAACTGACCAGTCTACTACAGGCTTTATTCACTGCCCATAACTAAAGAATTGATGATGTTACAAAATGTTGTTTTTGGTTGAAAGAAAATGAAGGTCGTGCTGCACCCACTCACTTACGGTCCACCGTGGCCCGGGACCCATTGACCTTCAAAATAAGGGTATGCACTGGTATGCCGTACCACTGCGAACGGTGTGACAGGAACTTCAAAGAGTTACCCACCCTGAACACGCACCGGCGTATCAACCCTTTAACTGCACACAGTGAGGCAAGAGCTTCAATCAGTCGGACGCTCTGAGGACACACCGGCTTGTCCACTCTGGGGAAAGACCTTTCCACTGCGCGCAGTGTGAGAAAGTTTCAGTCAGTTGGATACACAGTGAGAAGACACCAACGTGTCCACAGGGGAGAACAGGTCGGGGTCTAAAGCCCAAACCACACTAATGGGTCGCAATGCAACTCCTTGCAACCAAACGGTTTGCGAGTACGCATGTACTGTAGACGCATGTACTGTACCTGCAAGCAGCCATTGATTGAATTGAACCAATTTAATCACTTGGGTCGACTTGCGTCACCATATGCGCCGATGTAGAACAGGACATATATGGCAACGCTGGGACGAACTCTAAAACCGTCTTGTTGTGTCTCGAAAATAGCAGATCTACAAGCTCACTACGCTTGGATATCGGCTATTTTCAGCATGTCTCTGCTTTCGGGAAGAAATCACCCAACTCCAGGAAATTAGAAATATAGATTTTTCAGGAAATTAAGAAAACCTTATAATTTTAAAGTGAAAATGGCCGATCTGCAAGCTTGTAGATTAGCTATTTTCACTAGTTCGGGTCCTGGGGAGACATCGACTGTCTCTTTTGCGTCTATAGAGCTAAAACGTTTGGAAGCCCTGTCTGTGAGGTCATCCATCTTTCTATGATGTATTTATGACCTAATGTATGATGACAGCGTTTGCTCTATAGGATTCAGCCTGATCTGACCTCATAGAAGGAAGGTTAAATCTAAGAGAAATTAATAGAAAACACATGTGAGAAGAGAATTATGTGGAGGTATTTCCCTCGCCAATGTTCCTCCGCCAACTGGCAGTGTAGCACGAGGAATTTGGCACTGATGGCCAGATTATCGCTGGACACACACACACGCACGTGCACATGCACACACATAGACACACAGAAACTAGCCTCGGAAACCCAGACGTTTTTATTTCCAGGGAGACACAGAAACAGACTGCACAGAACATTTTGTAGACTGCTTCCAGTTTTAGTCATCATAGCTTAGTTATTATTTTGTTTTTATTCAGTGAAAAAAGGTCTACATAATAACACTGGTACCCCCTCCTGTCTCCTGTCTACATGTTCAATAGAGCACGATAAGTAGGTTCCCAGGAATGAACAAAACCAGTATAGAATGGAAGCTAGGTATCACTTCTCTTCATTATCTCCAGTGTCAGTGTCCAGAGAGATAAAAACCGAGCATTTAATTATATTTACTGCATGGCACTTCCTTTTATTTTTATGTTAATTAAATTCACAATAGTGTGTCAATTGTCCCTGTTACTTGTTTTATGTGAACGTGAATGTGAGTTTTAATTGACTCGCTGTAAATGTTTTAATCTGGTGCACACAACGATTGGCACTTGCCCCGAAGGGTTTGCCATCACCTCACTCTGAAAGGCAGTGATTACACAAGTGACTAGGCAGAGGTTCCATCATTTAAGAGATTATGTTTTGTCATTACTGGAGACGGAGCAGTGGGGAGAGAGAGAGAGAGAGAGAGAGAGAGAGAGAGAGAGAGAGAGAGAGAGAGAGAGAGAGAGAGAGAGATATATATAGAGAGAGATAGAGAGATATATATATATAGAGAGAGAGAGAGAGAGAGAGAGAGAGAGAGAGAGAGACGGTATCAGTCAAGAATGCGGTAGTCTATCCCTGTTACAATGCGCTAGATCCGTGGGAGATGGATTGCCACGCATAGCAACACTTACCATCAGCTCCCAGTACTTAAGTTACAACAACATCTACCATCAGCTCCCAGTACCTACAACAACACCTACCATCGGCTCCCAGTACTTACAACAACACCTACCATCAGCTCCCAGTACTTACAACAACACCTACCATCAGCTCCCAGTACTTACAACAACACCTACCATCAGCTCCCAGTACTTACAACAACACCTACCATCAGCTCCCAGTACTTACAACAACACCTACCATCAGCTCCCAGTACTTACAACAACACCTACCATCAGCTCCCAGTACTTACAACACCGACCATCAGCTCCCAGTACCTACAACAACACCTACCATCAGCTCCCAGTACCTACAACAACACCTACCATCAGCTCCCAGTACTTACAACAACACCTACCATCAGCTCCCAGTACTTACAACAACACCTACCATCAGCTCCCAGTACCTACAACAACACCTACCATCAGCTCCCAGTACTTACAACACCTACCATCAGCTCCCAGTACCTACAACAACACCTACCATCAGCTCCCAGTACCTACAACAACACCTACCATCAGCTCCCAGTACCTACAACAACACCTACCATCAGCTCCCAGTAGTTACAACAACACCTACCATCAGCTCCCAGTACCTACAACAACACCTACCATCAGCTCCCAGTAGTTACAACAACACCTACCATCAGCTCCCAGTACCTACAACAACACCTACCATCAGCTCCCAGTACCTACAACAACACCTACCATCAGCTCCCAGTACTTACAACAACACCTACCATCAGCTCCCAGTACTTACAACATCGACCATCAGCTCCCAGTACTTACAACAACATCTACCATCAGCTCCCAGTACTTACAACAACACCTACCATCAGCTCCCAGTACTTACAACAACATCTACCATCAGCTCCCAGTACCTACAACAACACCTACCATCAGCTCCCAGTACTTACAACAACACCTACCATCAGCTCCCAGTACTTACAACAACACCTACCATCAGCTCCCAGTACCTACAACAACACCTACCATCAGCTCCCAGTACTTACAACAACACCTACCATCAGCTCCCAGTACCTACAACAACATCTACCATCAGCTCCCAGTACTTACAACAACACCTACCATCAGCTCCCAGTACTTACAACAACACCTACCATCAGCTCCCAGTACCTACAACAACACCTACCATCAGCTCCCAGTACCTACAACAACACCTACCATCAGCTCCCAGTACTTACAACACCTACCATCAGCTCCCAGTACTTACAACATCGACCATCAGCTCCCAGTACTTACAACAACATCTACCATCAGCTCCCAGTACTTACAACAACATCTACCATCAGCTCCCAGTACTTACAACATCGACCATCAGCTCCCAGTACCTACAACAACACCTACCATCAGCTCCCAGTACCTACAACAACACCTACCATCAGCTCCCAGTACCTACAACAACATCGACCATCAGCTCCCAGTACTTACAACAACACCTACCATCAGCTCCCAGTACTTACAACAACACCTACCATCAGCTCCCAGTACCTACAACAACACCTACCATCAGCTCCCAGTACCTACAACAACACCTACCATCAGCTCCCAGTACCTACAACAACACCTACCATCAGCTCCCAGTACTTACAACAGCATCTACCATCAGCTCCCAGTACCTACAACAACACCTACCATCAGCTCCCAGTACTTACAACAACATCGATCATCAGCTCCCAGTACTTACAACAACACCTACCATCAGCTCCCAGTACTTACAACAACACCTACCATCAGCTCCCAGTACTTACAACAACACCTACCATCAGCTCCCAGTACTTATACAACACCTACCATCAGCTCCCAGTACTTATACAACACCTACCATCAGCTCCCAGTACTTACAACAACACCTACCATCAGCTCCCAGTACTTACAACAACACCTACCATCAGCTCCCAGTACTTACAACAACACCTACCATCAGCTCCCAGTACCTACAACAACACCTACCATCACCTCCCAGTACTTACAACAACACCTACCATCAGCTCCCAGTACCTACAACAACATCTACCATCAGCTCCCAGTACTTACAACAACACCTACCATCACCTCCCAGTACTTACAACAACACCTACCATCAGCTCCCAGTACCTACAACAACACCTACCATCAGCTCCCAGTACTTACAACAACACCTACCATCAGCTCCCAGTACCTACAACAACACCTACCATCAGCTCCCAGTACTTACAACAACACCTACCATCAGCTCCCAGTACTTACAACATCGACCATCAGCTCCCAGTACTTACAACAACATCTACCATCAGCTCCCAGTACTTACAACAACACCTACCATCAGCTCCCAGTACCTACAACAACACCTACCATCAGCTCCCAGTACTTACAACAACACCTACCATCAGCTCCCAGTACCTACAACAACACCTACCATCAGCTCCCAGTACTTACAACAACACCTACCATCAGCTCCCAGTACCTACAACAACATCTACCATCAGCTCCCAGTACTTACAACAACACCTACCATCAGCTCCCAGTACTTACAACAACACCTACCATCAGCTCCCAGTACCTACAACAACACCTACCATCAGCTCCCAGTACCTACAACAACACCTACCATCAGCTCCCAGTACTTACAACACCTACCATCAGCTCCCAGTACTTACAACATCGACCATCAGCTCCCAGTACTTACAACAACATCTACCATCAGCTCCCAGTACTTACAACAACATCTACCATCAGCTCCCAGTACTTACAACATCGACCATCAGCTCCCAGTACCTACAACAACACCTACCATCAGCTCCCAGTACCTACAACAACACCTACCATCAGCTCCCAGTACCTACAACAACATCGACCATCAGCTCCCAGTACTTACAACAACACCTACCATCAGCTCCCAGTACCTACAACAACACCTACCATCAGCTCCCAGTACCTACAACAACATCGACCATCAGCTCCCAGTACCTACAACAACATCTACCATCAGCTCCCAGTACCTACAACAACACCTACCATCAGCTCCCAGTACTTACAACAACATCGATCATCAGCTCCCAGTATTTACAACAACACCTACCATCAGCTCCCAGTACTTACAACAACACCTACCATCAGCTCCCAGTACTTACAACAACACCTACCATCAGCTCCCAGTACTTATACAACACCTACCATCAGCTCCCAGTACTTATACAACACCTACCATCAGCTCCCAGTACTTACAACAACACCTACCATCAGCTCCCAGTACTTACAACAACACCTACCATCAGCTCCAGTACTTACAACAACACCTACCATCAGCTCCCAGTACCTACAACAACACCTACCATCACCTCCCAGTACTTACAACAACACCTACCATCAGCTCCCAGTACCTACAACAACATCTACCATCAGCTCCCAGTACTTACAACAACACCTACCATCACCTCCCAGTACTTACAACAACACCTACCATCAGCTCCCAGTACCTACAACAACACCTACCATCAGCTCCCAGTACTTACAACAACACCTACCATCAGCTCCCAGTACCTACAACAACACCTACCATCACCTCCCAGTACTTACAACAACACCTACCATCAGCTCCCAGTACTTACAACAACACCTACCATCAGCTCCCAGTACTTACAACAACACCTACCATCAGCTCCCAGTACTTACAACAACACCTACCATCAGCTCCCAGTACTTACAACAACACCTACCATCACCTCCCAGTACTTACAACAACACCTACCATCAGCTCCCAGTACCTACAACAACACCTACCATCAGCTCCCAGTACTTACAACAACACCTACCATCAGCTCCCAGTACTTACAACAACACCTACCATCAGCTCCCAGTACTTACAACAACACCTACCATCAACTCCCAGTACTTACAACAACACCTACCATCAGCTCCCAGTACCTACAACAACACCTACCATCAGCTCCCAGTACCTACAACAACACCTACCATCAGCTCCCAGTACTTACAACACCTACCATCAGCTCCCAGTACTTACAACATCGACCATCAGCTCCCAGTACTTACAACAACATCTACCATCAGCTCCCAGTACTTACAACAACATCTACCATCAGCTCCCAGTACTTACAACATCGACCATCAGCTCCCAGTACCTACAACAACACCTACCATCAGCTCCCAGTACCTACAACAACACCTACCATCAGCTCCCAGTACCTACAACAACATCGACCATCAGCTCCCAGTACTTACAACAACACCTACCATCAGCTCCCAGTACCTACAACAACACCTACCATCAGCTCCCAGTACCTACAACACATCGACCATCAGCTCCCAGTACCTACAACAACATCTACCATCAGCTCCCAGTACTTACAACATCGACCATCAGCTCCCAGTACTTACAACAACATCTACCATCAGCTCCCAGTACTTACAACAACATCTACCATCAGCTCCCAGTACTTACAACAACATCGATCATCAGCTCCCAGTACTTACAACAACACCTACCATCAGCTCCCAGTACTTACAACAACACCTACCATCAGCTCCCAGTACTTACAACAACACCTACCATCAGCTCCCAGTACTTATACAACACCTACCATCAGCTCCCAGTACTTATACAACACCTACCATCAGCTCCCAGTACTTACAACAACACCTACCATCAGCTCCCAGTACTTACAACAACACCTACCATCAGCTCCCAGTACTTACAACAACACCTACCATCAGCTCCCAGTACCTACAACAACACCTACCATCACCTCCCAGTACTTACAACAACACCTACCATCAGCTCCCAGTACCTACAACAACATCTACCATCAGCTCCCAGTACTTACAACAACACCTACCATCACCTCCCAGTACTTACAACAACACCTACCATCAGCTCCCAGTACCTACAACAACACCTACCATCAGCTCCCAGTACTTACAACAACACCTACCATCAGCTCCCAGTACCTACAACAACACCTACCATCACCTCCCAGTACTTACAACAACACCTACCATCAGCTCCCAGTACTTACAACAACACCTACCATCAGCTCCCAGTACTTACAACAACACCTACCATCAGCTCCCAGTACTTACAACAACACCTACCATCAGCTCCCAGTACTTACAACAACACCTACCATCACCTCCCAGTACTTATAACAACACCTACCATCAGCTCCCAGTACCTACAACAACACCTACCATCAGCTCCCAGTACTTACAACAACACCTACCATCAGCTCCCAGTACTTACAACAACACCTACCATCAGCTCCCAGTACTTACAACAACACCTACCATCAGCTCCCAGTACTTACAACTCCTACCATCAGGTCGCAAAAAACAATCGTCCCTGAACCTCCTGCATGACTTGCCGCACTCAAGCCATGCTACTCATACACTGAGTTGGCAGTGCCCGAGATCGAACCTGTGACCTTCTGGTCCAAAGGCTGTAGACTTGCCCAATAATGTGTGTGTGTGTGTGTGTGTGTGTGTGTGTGAGTGAGAGAGAGAGAGAGAGAGAGAGAGAGAGAGAGAGAGAGAGAGAGAGAGAGAGAGAGAGAGAGAGAGAGAGAGAGAGAGAGAGAGAGAGAGAGAGAGAGAGAGAGAGAGATAGAGAGAGAGAGAATGGCGTAGAACAACATCAGAATAGCGAAACAGGCTGCACGCACCTGGATGAAACATGCAGAGTGGAGGAGTGATGCAGCTGTCTGTCTGCCTCTGGCTGTTAAACCACTTACCGTTAGCCCTGTACACTTCATTCTATGAATATACCGTAAGCCCTGTACACCTCATTCTATGAACAGAGAGAAGAGCTAGCGCTGCGTGGAGGTCCGTAGCTGTCAGAAACTGACAGGTGCTCATTCCAGAGGGTTCACAAGTAGGTAGATAGATTAAAGGTCCTTCCCTTGTGGTAAGTGGGCCGATATCCAGAAGTGAAAAAGGGCACACAGCTGCTCAGTTGAATTTAAAACTTCATTCTATGTTGTACACTACAGTGAAGAGCATAAATAGCAGATCTACAAGCTCAGTTGTGAGGTCCACCTGTCCTCACAACCTGTCAATTTACAATTTAGCATTTAGCAGACGCTCTTAATCCAGAGCGATTTACATTAAGCAAGAACAAAAAGCATGGCAATACATCACATACATAAGGAAAGAAAAGGTACTATGTTTACCCAGGGTAACTGGACTAAGCTCAACAACTTGTTTACAGCCAGGCCCTGCTCATAGAACATAGAACATTTCATGGTAGGGGTTCATAAAACATGCGTAAGCTAAGAACGTAACAGTGGAGTATCTATATAATGAAACTATACTATACTATACTATACTATACTATACTATACTATACTATACTATACTATACTATACTATACTACCGGTCTGTCCACTATACATATAGCCTAATAAGGGCTCTATTGTTGTCAGTGCTAAACCCCTTATCCCTAAACCTTTTTGCCATTTTTACTATTTTGAAACACATTTTTGAATAGTTCAAATATCCGATCTACAAGCTTACACCGTGTTGATGTAGATCGGCTAGTTGAGTTCTAAATAGAAAAATAAATAAAAAGGCAAAGAAGTTTAGGGAGAAGGGGTTTAGCGCTGACGAAAATAGGGCCCTCTATGTCTTACTAGTACCTCTGTGCTGTTTACATTTTGTGATTAATAAAGTAATCAATCAATCTAGATGCGTCCGTGCGTGTGTGACTGTGAACATATTTGTGTAAAGAAATATCACACCCGTGTGACGTGAGAGGCGCTCTTATCATCATGACCTACAGGTAACATGTCGATTTGCTCGTCCACATATGACGTACATTCTCCATTCATTGTCAATGGGAATTTAACTATTTTTTGCGAAGTACAAATATAGTCGTAACCCCCCAGTTATGGGGTGTTGTATGCTCTGTATGTATATATTCGTACCCCCCCCCCCCCCCCCCCTTTTTAACATTGGCCCGGTTGCTATGCAACACCTCCGTCACCACCAGCTATGGGATCATTACAAGTCCTCTCATTTACCTCAGTTCAAAGCAGGACTTTCAAAGCTCCATAACCAAAGTTCGGATGTAATTTGTGACTTTGTCTCACATCGCTCCCGACATGTAAACGTTTCTGGCGACAGGTAAACGGTGTGCGCTAATGCTAATGATAGCCAATCCTTAGAGTGAGAGTGTGCAAGGGGGCTACAACGGGGATGAAAATGATCCTCTTAAAGCGAACACAGGCGCTGGCACAGGTTAACTACACTAATGCTACCACTTAGCGGCACATCAATAATTAGTCTTTGTGTGGGACAAAATTACATATTTGCTCGTCCACATAATATGACGAAAATTCTCCATTCATTGTCGATAGGATTTTGTGTAAGATGGAAATCTACATTAATAGATGAATATACAGTACAGGCTATCGAATCTTGCATGACAAGGAGACAGTTTTAGGTTTTCTGCCTTGCAGCATTTAAATGCATTTAGGAGACACACCTGCCATCAGTGCAGCCTGCAGGGCTCCTGTGTTGTCCAGTGTTATGCTAACTGTTAGCTCGTTATAATGTCATTATCCATGTTTGCCTGTTTGTGAATCGGCATCAGCCCTGCTGTTTGCGATCACATTAGAGAGACAACTAATGGAGTGCATCTCCACAGGTGACAATCAATGGCGGCATGCACAAATCAGCAGGGGGGCATATATATTATTTTCCAAAGTGGGCACTTTATTTTTCAAACACCCCTATGGTACAACAAACACTCGCCTATTAACGCAGTGATGCATTGAAAAAGGCTACAAGTAGGGTACAATTATGCAGCAGCACCAACAAACACATATAATTATGTTGAGCATTATAATGTATTCTGCATATTGTATTACCTTGTATTTCTATTAATTATTCAATTCATTTGAAATGTTATATATGTATAATAATCATGAAGGACATTAACATTTGTAAAACATATTCAAATATTGGTACCGGGCCTAGTAGTAGCAGTAGTAGTAGGGTATACTACTGGCCAATCTGGACTGGAGGGGCACAAAGTCTTGGCTGGGCATGGCCCCCCAATGGCTGGGCATGGCCCCCCAATGGCTGGGCATGGCCCCCCATCTGGCTGGGCATGGCCCCCCAATGCCCACCGGTAGAACCACCACTGAATGGGGGAATACGTACTTAAGTAGCATAATAGAAATACTTTGTTACGAGTAACAGCCCTGTTACTTGTTATGACAGTGGTTCTCAAACGTTCCGTGCCAACTCTGCCCACATTAAAGTATTAAGCCATTCTGACCTGAGATCAGATTCTGCCCACGTTAAAGTATTAAGCACTCTCATCTGAAAATGTTTCGTGCCAAGGATCCCCAGAAGAGAAAAGGTGGTGAAATTGATGAGGCAGCAATCAGCAATCAAACACGACTTAATGACACTAAAACGACTTTCTGATGGAATAAAAACATTCTTTAACATTCCAACTGTGTTAATGTGGCTAAAAACGAAAACCACCAAAAAAAAAAAGAAATCTATTTTGTTCTATAGTGAAGTTATACTATTGCCGACTTGTGGTTCAAATCACTGGCACTGGTCACAAATGTTTGGTCAAACCACGTGACTCCCATTGGAATTGCATTATGGCAGCCATTAATCATAGACAGAGCACAGAACATTTGTTTGATATGTGTGTATGAGGCCTAAGGCCTATAAGCACCTATAGGAATGTGGGGTGATATGTGGGGCGATATGTGGGGTGATATGTGTGTATGAGGCCTAAGGCCTATAAGCACCTATAGGAATGTGGGGTGATATGTGGGGCGATATGTGGGGTGATATGTGTGTATGAGGCCTAAGGCCTATAAGCACCTATAGGAATGTGGGGTGATATGTGGGGCGATATGTGGGGTGATATGTGTGTATGAGGCCTAAGGCCTATAAGCACCTATAGGAATGTGGGGTGATATGTGGGGTGATATGTGGGGTGATATGTGGGGTGATATGTGTGTATGAGGCCTAAGGCCTATAAGCACCTATAGGAATGTGGGGTGATATGTGTGTATGAGGCCTGAGGCCTATAAGCACCTATAGGAATGTGGGGTGATATGTGTGTATGAGGCCTAAGGCCTATAAGCACCTATAGGAATGTGGGGTGATATGTGTGTATGAGGCCTGAGGCCTAAGCGCCTATAGGAATGTGGGGTGATATGTGTGTATGAGGCCTAAGGCCTAAGCGCCTATAGGAATGTGGGGTGATATGTGTGTATGAGGCCTAAGGCCTAAGCACCTATAGGAATGTGGGGTGATATGTGTGTATGAGGCCTAAGGCCTATAAGCACCTATAGGAATGTGGGGTGATATGTGGGGTGATATGTGGGTATGAGGCCTGAGGCCTAAGCGCCTATAGGAATGTGGGGTGATATGTGTGTATGAGGCCTAAGGCCTAAGCACCTATAGGAATGTGGGGTGATATGTGGGGTGATATGTGTGTATGAGGCCTAAGGCCTATAAGCACCTATAGGAATGTGGGGTGATATGTGGGGTGATATGTGTGTATGAGGCCTAAGGCCTATAAGCACCTATAGGAATGTGGGGTGATATGTGGGGTGATATGTGTGTATGAGGCCTAAGGCCTAAGCGCCTATAGGAATGTGGGGTGTGTTTGATATGTGTGTATGAGGCCTGAGGCCTAAGCACCTATAGGAATGTGGGGTGATATGTGTGTATGAGGCCTAAGGCCTAAGCACCTATAGGGATGTGGGGTGATATGTGTGTATGAGGCCTGAGGCCTAAGGCCTATAAGCACCTATAGGAATGTGGGGTATTTGTTTGATATGTGTGTATGAGGCCTGAGGCCTATAAGCACCTATAGGAATGTGGGGTATTTGTTTGATATGTGTGTATGAGGCCTGAGGCCTATAAGCACCTATAGGAATGTGGGGTGATATGTGTGTATGAGGCCTGAGGCCTAAGCACCTATAGGAATGTGGGGTGATATGTGTGTATGAGGCCTGAGGCCTAAGCACCTATAGGAATGTGGGGTGATATGTGGGGTGATATGTGTGTATGAGGCCTAAGGCCTATAAGCACCTATAGGAATGTGGGGTGATATGTGTGTATGAGGCCTGAGGCCTAAGCACCTATAGGAATGTGGGGTGATATGTGGGGTGATATGTGTGTATGAGGCCTAAGGCCTATAAGCACCTATAGGAATGTGGGGTGATATGTGTGTATGAGGCCTGAGGCCTAAGCACCTATAGGAATGTGGGGTGATATGTGGGGTGATATGTGTGTATGAGGCCTAAGGCCTATAAGCACCTATAGGAATGTGTGTCAGGCATGATATATAAAGCCGTATTGATCCCTCTGGGGATCGCAACCATTCAATGAGAAAGAGGAAAAGAAAAGCCACGCGGAAGCAGGCCTTTATAAAGTGATTATTGTGTTTTGTTTAGTTTTTCCGTGTATCTACGTATGTGTCTTTGTAACGTATACTGTATGTACAATTCTGTCAAAAAACGAATACAAAGAAATATTGATATATAAGTGATTCTAGACAGCTCATTCTTCATAAGCCTGTGCTACAGCAGCCCTGTGTGCGTGCGTGCATGCGTGCGTGCGCGGGCACGCACGCATGCACGCACGCACGCACGCACGCACATTATGTGAGGGTTAGTTTGTGTCAAATGGCTTCAAGGAAAAAAAGGTTTGCAACCACTGGGCTGACACTCTGAATACACTGACTGACACATCTCATGTTTTGAGTAATTTACGTTAAAAGAGATATGTTCAAAATGACTGACTGACTGAATCATGGGCCATGGATCGAGGACCCAGCGCTTTGATTTCCTGTTATAGGGCATAGCAGTGGTCGGCCATTTTTGTGATGCGACAGATAGAAAACCCATAAATGTTTTCCATAGAGATTTCCAAAAATATGTAGGTATAGGCCAATACACAATTTTAAGCCTGGAACCAACCCTGGTGAATTAGTGACATTCTGACTAGCGTGCGGTTATGGTTAGGTTAGGGGCAGGGTTAGTAATGTGGTTATGGTTAGGGGCAGGGTTAGTAATGTGGTTATGGTTAGGGGCAGGGTTAGTAATGTGGTTATGGTTAGGGGCAGGGTTAGTAATGTGGTTATGGTTAGGGGCAGGGTTAGTAATGTGGTTATGGTTAGGGGCAGGGTTAGTAATGTGGTTATGGTTAGGGGCAGGGTTAGTAATGTGGTTATGGTTAGGGGCAGGGTTAGTAATGTGGTTATGGTTAGGGGCAGGGTTAGTAATGTGGTTATGGTTAGGGGCAGGGTTAGTAATGTGGTTATGGTTAGGGGCAGGGTTAGTAATGTGGTTATGGTTAGGGGCAGGGTTAGTAATGTGGTTATGGTTAGGGGCAGGGTTAGTAATGTGGTTATGGTTAGGGGCAGGGTTAGTAATGTGGTTATGGTTAGGGGCAGGGTTAGTAATGTGGTTATGGTTAGGGGCAGGGTTAGTAATGTGGTTATGGTTAGGGGCAGGGTTAGTAATGTGGTTATGGTTAGGGGCAGGGTTAGTAATGTGGTTATGGTTAGGGGCAGGGTTAGTAATGTGGTTATGGTTAGGGGCAGGGTTAGTAATGTGGTTATGGTTAGGGGCAGGGTTAGTAATGTGGTTATGGTTAGGGGCAGGGTTAGTAATGTGGTTATGGTTAGGGGCAGGGTTAGTAATGTGGTTATGGTTAGGGGCAGGGTTAGTAATGTGGTTATGGTTAGGGGCAGGGTTAGTAATGTGGTTATGGTTAGGGGCAGGGTTAGTAATGTGGCCAGATGGAATGATGATGTGTCGGAATAGCGAGCTTTGGAATGCTGGTGTGTATCCACCATAAAACACTTTATTTTGTGTCAAACATAATTTTGTATATTAATTCAAAAATTGCGTTTTTGTAGTTAGTTAGTTAGAGAAGAATGAAGCTGGCTCTGCGTCACGCACCCATAACTTAGAATGAACCTGGCAGGGCACTGACTGCGTCACGCACCCAGAACTTGAGGCAAGTACATTGACTCTATGGGAGCCAACCCTGCAGGGCAAAGCCAGGAGGAGAAAGGAGCGTAGCAGCTACATAGACGTGACAGCTTTGCTAACAACACTGCAGCTGATGTTAGATAGGAAAGTGTGGAGGGCAGCGATCCAGGCATCCCGAGTTGGTGTTGGCTAAACCTCACTCTCGCAGTAACAGTAACTAACTGCGTTTTTCTAAAATGTCATAACCCTAACCCAGAACCAAAATGTTTCATGGTCATGATTCTCTATGGGAAAAATACATATAATGTGTTTTCTATCTGTGGCGCCACATAATGGCAGCCACTGCTATGCCCTATAGATGGACATTGAAGAATGACCCCAATTAATATAAACAGAAAATAGCAAATCAACAAGGTCGCAACGCGGGGCACGGTGGCACAGTCGGTAGGACCCGCTGTGGACGCTGGGGGCGTGTTCTCTCCTCCACGTCATCAGTGCCCATACAGGACCTGAGGCGGGGTTGGCGAAAGGGCCTTTCCGTGTGGAGCATGTTTTCCCCGTGTCCCCTAGGGTAGGTATTACATCACAAAAACATGCAGTAATCCTGGTCTCTAAATGACATCCCCCTGGCCAGCTGGGGCACCTGAGGGGAAAGGAACTGGTCGGAATAACGTGTTCTTTCCATGCGCTATGTCCGCCCGGGGAAACTCCCCTCTGTCAGGTGAAAAGAAGCAGCATGCATAGAAGGGAGCATGAGAGTAGTATGTAAGGACACTATTATTCCCCAGAGACCCCGAGGTCCGATTTCGGCATTCTCAGGACACTCCCTAGGGACGAGGGGGCGGGGCCTAACCCTTTTTTTTTTCGATGACGTCATTATATTGATTTTGCTGATTGGAGCTTCCGGTATCTGAGGATCAGATTGCATGAGGACGGCAATTTCATCTGTGCCAGTTTGACAATCAATGATCATTAATTTAAACTATTTCGCAATTACAGTGGTACTGTATACATGCCAGTGAAACTAATTTTAAACCGACCTCTGTGACAGTTGGTTCTGCAAAGACTGTGTGTCTGTGTGCGAGTATTGATTTTGCATGCTTGGATCAATAGTTCGTATATGGGTCGTGACAGGGACATGCTTTTGCTGGGTGTGTGTGTGTGTGTGTGTGTGTGTGTGTGTGTGTATTGCTCTTACTCCCATTTTTGGGAAAATGTATTGAATGAGTTATAAGCAGACAAATTATAGCGATGGTTTTTAACAGCTTAGATTATTTCCAGTTTGGTTATAAAAGTCAGAGAGGAACTGATTATGCAACTATCAGCCTGCTTATCCCCATCTTACTAGGCCAGCTTTTTATTGATTTTACGCTTCCTTTCAACCGCAAGCAGTGGTCTCAGTTGTCTTACTGAGGAAGGGGGGACAGTGGGGAGGAATCATACAGAGCATATCTATTATCTCTTCAGAACTGGTGCGGGGAAGAAAAAAAAAACTCGTTAGGGATCAATGTGACAAAAACAAAAGAAGCTTGTCATTCATGAAGAGGAACCTGTGCAGGCCATTACAAATGGTGGACAAATAGTGGAGGTAGTAGACAGTTTTAAATACTTAGGCAGATATATTGACAGCAAACTCGTTTTCAGTGAAAATACTGAACAGATTTTTAAAACTTGTAACCAACGTCTCCACCTACTACGCAAGCTCAACTCCTTTAGAGTGAGCAAGCATATCGTGGAAACAGTCTATAAAAACCTGATAGAGGGAGTCTTGTGTTTTAACATGGCAATGTGGTTTGGCAATCTAAAGGTCAAAGGAAGAAGCAAGCTGCAGCGAATAGTAAATCTAGCCTCAAAAATAAATGGGAAGAGACACCAGCAATTAGGCTGTATCTACAATGAGATACTTCGTAAAAAAAGTATATTGCACCCCCCTTCTTGTGAGCAGGCTATGGGATAGCGGTATTGATTCTATCTGGGGTGTGTGGTCCTGGGATCAATAGTTCGTATGGACCCTGTCAGGGACATGCTTTTGCTGGGGGGTGTGTGAGTGTGGGTGTGTGTGCGTGTGTGTGTGCGTGCGTGCTGGTGTGTATGGTGAATTTTGCATGGTCCAGGGTGTCTTAATGTCTTGTTTAATGTATGACTTGTATTATTTTGGTACGTGGTGCTGTATTTTGTGACATTTGCATGGGTCAGGGTGTCTTAATGTTTTGTTTTAATGTATGACTTGGGTTATTTTTGGTATGTGGTGTGGTGTTTTGTGCCATTTGCGTGTTTCAGGTTGTCTTAATGTTTTATTTTAATGTATGACTTGGGTTATTTTTTGGTATGTGATGTGGTGTTTTGTGAGTTATGCATGGTTCATGGTGTCTTAAGGTTTTGTTTAATGTATGACTGGGGTTATTTTGGTATGTGATGTGGTGTTTTGTGAGTTATGCATGGTTCAGGGTGTCTTAAGGTTTTGTTTTAATGCATGACTTGTATTATTTTGGTATGTGATGTGGTGTTTTGTGACATTTGCATGGGTCAGGTTGTCTTAATGTTTTATTTTAATGTATGACTTGGGTTATTTTTTGGTATGTGATGTGGTGTTTTGTGAGTTATGCATGGTTCATGGTGTCTTAAGGTTTTGTTTAATGTATGACTGGGGTTATTTTGGTATGTGAGTTATGCATGGTTCAGGGTGTCTTAAGGTTTTGTTTTAATGCATGAGTTGTATTATTTTGGTATGTGATGTGGTGTTTTGTGACATTTGCACGGGGCAGGGTGTCTTAATGTTTTGTTTTAATGTATGACTTGTATTATTTTGGTACGTGGTGCTGTATTTTGTGACATTTGCATGGGTCACGGTGTCTTAATGTTTTGTTTTAATGTATGACTTGGGTTATTTCTGGTATGTGGTGTGGTGTTTTGTGACATTTGCATGTTTCAGGTTGTCTTAATGTTTTATTTTAATGTATGACTTGGGTTATTTTTTGGTATGTGATGTGGTGTTTTGTGAGTTATGCATGGTTCATGGTGTCTTAAGGTTTTGTTTAATGTATGACTGGGGTTATTTTGGTATGTGATGTGGTGTTTTGTGAGTTATGCATGGTTCAGGGTGTCTTAAGGTTTTGTTTTAATGCATGACTTGTATTATTTTGGTATGTGATGTGGTGTTTTGTGACATTTGCACGGGTCAGGGTGTCTTAATGTTTTGTTTTAATGTATGACTTGGGTTATTTTTGGTATGTGGTGGTGTATTTTGTGACATTTGCATGGGTCAGGGTGTCTTAATGTTTTGTTTTAATGCATGACATGGGTTGTTTTTGGTACGTGGTGATGTATTTTTGGTATGTGGGTATGTGGTTGGGGAATTTTTACATGGTTCATGATGTCTTAATGATTTGTTTAAGGTATGAGTTGTATTATTTTGGTAAGTGATTGTATGTTTTGTGGCATTTGCATGGTTCAGGTTGGCTTAATGGTTTATTTTAATGTATGACTTGGATTATTTTTGGTACATGGGGGTGTATTTTGTGGCGTTTGCATGGTGCATGGTTCAGGCATGCCGCGGGCATGTCTGTGGCCGTTTGAGCTGTGAGGTTGGGGGTTAATACTGAGTAATGTACGGTTAGTTCATGCTAGTAGGGTACATGTTTAAAGTAATCATGTATATCATATTGGCGTAACTAAATTTGAAATGAGTTGAGTGGACTATGTATTTTTAGATGAACACACTATGTTGTTCACCTACAATTATAGGGATCGATGACTAGAGTAGATTGACGGCATTTTACAATAGCTACTATTACGCATTATTGACATTTAAAGTTAGATAGACTATAGTCTATACTACATGGTAGTATCGGCATCCATGGATTTCCAGGGAATTCAACCCGAATCTGTAGACGGGATCTGTACACAAAACACAATGTTTTGTGTTGACAATAACTACGAGGCAATAACAGCCATCATACTAGTAAATATTATGTATACTAGTTAAATTATCTAAACTCTGTGATTTGGCATAGACATTTTTTCACGACACATAGGAAGAGTCTAAACTACATGCATAATAATAAAATATGGTTGAATGTTTCAAATACTGGATAGTTAGAATGGGTCATGCATGTTTTTAATACAAGCACCTTAACATCACCATGTCTGATGGTGCAGTGTGTAAATGTAACAGGTTATCTACATGGTGTATACTAAAGCATGTAATACTGATGTACCGATGTTTTTCCAAGAGTTCAGATCGTATAGTTTAGAAAATTGTGTAAGTCTATACTATACGAGGTCTTTAGATCATGGTCAGCACCAAATATCATACCAAAAGTCTGTATCTTATGTTTATCAGGTTTTATTTTGATCAGAAAATAGACAATTATGCAGATGAACATACACTGTAGCACAACATGGAGCAAAATGTACAAGACATTGAATTCACCAGGACATTAAATATACTCAGTCATCAACTATTTATAATGTATGTATATATATATATATATATATATATATATATATATATATATATATATATATAGATATATATATAACGATGCAATCAGGTCAATCATAGTGGCAATAGTTATGTCCTTGATTATTATTTTTTGGATCATATCAGGGTAAATCCTTCCAGTAATGCAAATAAGATGTACATAGCCTATGGATTCTTGA
Organism: Protomyctophum parallelum; assembly: GCF_964188405.1. NCBI lineage: Eukaryota > Metazoa > Chordata > Actinopteri > Myctophiformes > Myctophidae > Protomyctophum > Protomyctophum parallelum. The sequence continues at coordinate 95,509,803 of NC_139697.1, forward strand.
CATTGGCAGTGGTCCTACCTCAATACCGCTAGTTCTCAATACCTTAATAACCCCCGGTATAAAATCATCAGTCCACAACTTGTTCATTAAATCTTTAAAATGATTGTAGAAGTAATATCGGGGCGTAATATTCAAACACGTGTGCTCGGTTTGACTAGAATGGTCTATGCGGCAGCCGTTGCAATCATCCTTCATCTGTTTGGTTATAGCGTTTGCGAGTAGTTGACCAACATGTATTTTCAGAATATCTGTAAGATTTGTGGGGTTTGTCCCAGCAAACTCATCAGTTGTCAGTGGCCAATTCAGGGGGTATGGCGGCGAAAGCAATGGTGTGTCGGAGGCTGGAGGGTCATGGGGAGCAGTTGAATTTGGGGGTGATAGGTCTACCCTCTCAAAATACTCTGTGTCCCCCGCACCATAGCCCCAAAATGCCCTCTCAAAATGTTCATCGTTCTTCGGATCATAGTCGCAAAATGCCCGGGCATCATCATATTCATCGCTGTCCGTATCTGCAGTACTGATGTTATGCCACCACGGGGGGTGTATACATGGTCCATTGCGGGTCCATCCACCATGAGAGGTCCCTTCATTCGAGTTTGATTCTCCCAATGAAGAAGTAGAATCCTCCATGGTGCGTGAATGGCGCAATATACCGACAATAATGAGTTAGCATTTTACCTATAGTGTAGGAGGGGGTGGGCTGGTAGCTGCATTTGTTGGCCCATCGGTTTCTAGATCAGAGTGGGGCGTGGGTGCATCGTTTTCTAGGGCGCTGTACGAATCATGATTTACAGGACGGTTATCCATTGAGAATAATGTAGCGCCAGCTGGCTTTGGGGGATCACCGAGCGAGAAGCTACTATGTCTGGGATTACCGAACGAGAACCCCGTAGGTCTGGAATGGCTTGTCTGGTAATCCACAAGCCTCAGTTTCTTTTCATTGAAGTAGTCCAATGATCGTGAATCCACACGTTTGGCGCCTCTAAGGTAGCCTTCCAGTAGGTCCAAAGATTGATTCTCTATAGTTGTGAAGAAATCCAAGGCTTCACACATCACATGCTTTAGAATCCCTAAATCATCCACACCAACGGCTAGTTGGATTGGAAAGCATTTCTCTTTCTCCATGATACTCTTAGGTCTTTCAACTGGGGTACCACATTGAGATTTGTATCTTAGTAGCAACCATAAATTTGACCTAGAACAGTCAACGATGAAGCCCTCAGTGTCACCACGTGAGGGTATTTCAGAGCTCGCCCGTACAAATCGACATGGCTTGATATAGCCAGGGTTTATCTTTGTATCCAATTGCAGGTACTTACAGAACTCAAGAATAGGAGGGACCAATCGCTCAAATTCAGATGCATAGATGCGTATGTAAGGCAACCGGTCTTCAAAGATACTGTCGCCTGTTTCCAGTGTATAGAGTTCAATAAATCGCTGATTCTTGAAGGGAAAAAACGACAGACGAATTTTCCGCCCGTCAGATAAGGTCCAAACTTTCCTATTCTCATCTTGGTAGCAGGTAGAGTACATGTCGTCTTTCTTTCTTCACGGGCAGCTAGTGTCTCTATTGTAGGATTACTCAGTTATGCAGGGTTATTCTCCGTATTTAAGAACATCCCCGGAGAGGTGGAGCCTAAAGAATAACTGCCATACTAATCATGGCCGACCTTTGAGGTCAAACAGGGTTTTGTATACAGTACCGGATACGTTACACCCTCCCCAACAAAAGAAAGGAAGGATCATCACCAATGCATAATCCTAATTAGTTACATTAGTCGCAAAGTTTAGTATACTACCACCGTAAGAACCTAACTAGAATCTAACAACGTTAATAGTGTAAATATATATATATATATATATATATATATATATATGAAATAAAAACAACAATGAAGATATGATGATTTTTTTTTATTACTGAGAAACATAGCACGTATTTACACAAGTATGTTACACATTACATTTAATAGACATGTTCAGTTCATTCCCATTCGCTTTGGGGTTTCAACCAGGTAGAGGTGGGTTTCAACCATCTAGTTTTTAGGTGAAGCAGACGCTGAGATCGTCGACATGCCTTGGGTGCAGACAGAGGGGAGGGTACGTCCTCATCACCAGAGTCTGCAGGGGATGGTGGTGGATTGGAGTAATTCTCTGGTTCAGAGTTCGGTGCTCGGGAGGACGGGGTTGTAAGGGAGAGGTGTACAAATTCCGCATTTTCGGACAGTCCAGGAGTTTTCTTGCTCGTAGTCATGTCCAATGGTTCGATGCTAGCAAAATATTCCTCATCCGTATCGATTATTAACCCGTCCGACTCGAAGTCCTGCTCATCAATTCTCGACATATGGTTACTTAGCAGCTCCGCGGCCATGATCTCGTCCTCTGCCCTCTCTTTGTATAATTCAAAATCACGGGTATAGACAAATCTACCCCGTGTTGAATTATATTCCTCTAGTCTGAGAGGGGTAATATACGGGCTATATGACTGGTGCTCCACAGGTTCAACGGGGTTACGCGGTTTACCCATAGCCTCCATGACTAATACTGAGAGGAGATAGTTAATGACAAATGGTGTTTCCTGAGAAATTATCTCCTATAGCCTTATCCTCTGGTGTGAATAAGCCTTATCGTCTGGTGTGAATAAGCCTAACTCTCTTTGCTCTATACATACATCTAGATCTGAGCCCTCCCTTTTAATTAGTTTGTTCCTTAGCTATACACCCCACCCCTCTCAGTGATTATTCATGGTAGTGTCTACAATACATTTACACTGATACATTTCAACTAGGCTATTAACTTATGTTGTCGTCAGCAGTTTCAAACCAGTATCTAAAAAATAATGCATGTTTCTACATGTACATGTATCAATTTTTGTTAATTATTAGCCATACGATTTTGAACAATAATGATCAATATACATTATAATTTAAGCTTGGAGAGTCCACGGCATAGGCTATATAGAGTAGATGCATAGATGTAGATAATATCATTATTGTCGGTATATTGCGCCATTCACGCACCATGGAGGATTCTACTTCTTCATTGGGAGAATCAAACTCGAATGAAGGGACCTCTCATGGTGGATGGACCCGCAATGGACCATGTATACACCCCCCGTGGTGGCATAACATCAGTACTGCAGATACGGACAGCGATGAATATGATGATGCCCGGGCATTTTGCGACTATGATCCGAAGAACGATGAACATTTTGAGAGGGCATTTTGGGGCTATGGTGCGGGGGACACAGAGTATTTTGAGAGGGTAGACCTATCACCCCCAAATTCAACTGCTCCCCATGACCCTCCAGCCTCCGACACACCATTGCTTTCGCCGCCATACCCCCTGAATTGGCCACTGACAACTGATGAGTTTGCTGGGACAAACCCCACAAATCTTACAGATATTCTGAAAATACATGTTGGTCAACTACTCGCAAACGCTATAACCAAACAGATGAAGGATGATTGCAACGGCTGCCGCATAGACCATTCTAGTCAAACCGAGCACACGTGTTTGAATATTACGCCCCGATATTACTTCTACAATCATTTTAAAGATTTAATGAACAAGTTGTGGACTGATGATTTTATACCGGGGGTTATTAAGGTATTGAGAACTAGCGGTATTGAGGTAGGACCACTGCCAATGTCAAGAATCCATAGGCTATGTACATCTTATTTGCATTACTGGAAGGATTTACCCTGATATGATCCAAAAAATAATAATCAAGGACATAACTATTGCCACTATGATTGACCTGATTGCATCGTTATATATATATCTATATATATATATATATATATATATATATATATATATATATATATATACATACATTATAAATAGTTGATGACTGAGTATATTTAATGTCCTGGTGAATTCAATGTCTTGTACATTTTGCTCCATGTTGTGCTACAGTGTATGTTCATCTGCATAATTGTCTATTTTCTGATCAAAATAAAACCTGATAAACATAAGATACAGACTTTTGGTATGATATTTGGTGCTGACCATGATCTAAAGACCTCGTATAGTATAGACTTACACAATTTTCTAAACTATACGATCTGAACTCTTGGAAAAACATCGGTACATCAGTATTACATGCTTTAGTATACACCATGTAGATAACCTGTTACATTTACACACTGCACCATCAGACATGGTGATGTTAAGGTGCTTGTATTAAAAACATGCATGACCCATTCTAACTATCCAGTATTTGAAACATTCAACCATATTTTATTATTATGCATGTAGTTTAGACTCTTCCTATGTGTCGTGAAAAAATGTCTATGCCAAATCACAGAGTTTAGATAATTTAACTAGTATACATAATATTTACTAGTATGATGGCTGTTATTGCCTCGTAGTTATTGTCAACACAAAACATTGTGTTTTGTGTACAGATCCCGTCTACAGATTCGGGTTGAATTCCCTGGAAATCCATGGATGCCGATACTACCATGTAGTATAGACTATAGTCTATCTAACTTTAAATGTCAATAATGCGTAATAGTAGCTATTGTAAAATGCCGTCAATCTACTCTAGTCATCGATCCCTATAATTGTAGGTGAACAACATAGTGTGTTCATCTAAAAATACATAGTCCACTCAACTCATTTCAAATTTAGTTACGCCAATATGATATACATGATTACTTTAAACATGTACCCTACTAGCATGAACTAACCGTACATTACTCAGTATTAACCCCCAACCTCACAGCTCAAACGGCCACAGACATGCCCGCGGCATGCCTGAACCATGCACCATGCAAACGCCACAAAATACACCCCCATGTACCAAAAATAATCCAAGTCATACATTAAAATAAACCATTAAGCCAACCTGAACCATGCAAATGCCACAAAACATACAATCACTTACCAAAATAATACAACTCATACCTTAAACAAATCATTAAGACATCATGAACCATGTAAAAATTCCCCAACCACATACCCACATACCAAAAATACATCACCACGTACCAAAAACAACCCATGTCATGCATTAAAACAAAACATTAAGACACCCTGACCCATGCAAATGTCACAAAATACACCACCACATACCAAAAATAACCCAAGTCATACATTAAAACAAAACATTAAGACACCCTGACCCGTGCAAATGTCACAAAACACCACATCACATACCAAAATAATACAAGTCATGCATTAAAACAAAACCTTAAGACACCCTGAACCATGCATAACTCACAAAACACCACATCACATACCAAAATAACCCCAGTCATACATTAAACAAAACCTTAAGACACCATGAACCATGCATAACTCACAAAACACCACATCACATACCAAAAAATAACCCAAGTCATACATTAAAATAAAACATTAAGACAACCTGAAACATGCAAATGTCACAAAACACCACACCACATACCAGAAATAACCCAAGTCATACATTAAAACAAAACATTAAGACACCGTGACCCATGCAAATGTCACAAAATACAGCACCACGTACCAAAATAATACAAGTCATACATTAAAACAAAACATTAAGACACCCTGCCCCGTGCAAATGTCACAAAACACCACATCACATACCAAAATAATACAACTCATGCATTAAAACAAAACCTTAAGACACCCTGAACCATGCATAACTCACATACCAAAATAACCCCAGTCATACATTAAACAAAACCTTAAGACACCATGAACCATGCATAACTCACAAAACACCACATCACATACCAAAAAATAACCCAAGTCATACATTAAAATAAAACATTAAGACAACCTGACCCATGCAAATGTCACAAAACACCACATCACATACCAAAATAATACAAGTCATGCATTAAAACAAAACCTTAAGACACCCTGAACCATGCATAACTCACAAAACACCACATCACATACCAAAATAACCCAAGTCATACATTAAAATAAAACATTAAGACAACCTGACCCGTGCAAATGTCACAAAACACCACATCACATACCAAAATAATACAAGTCATGCATTAAAACAAAACCTTAAGACACCCTGAACCATGCATAACTCACAAAACACCACATCACATACCAAAATAACCCCAGTCATACATTAAACAAAACCTTAAGACACCATGAACCATGCATAACTCACAAAACACCACATCACATACCAAAAAATAACCCAAGTCATACATTAAAATAAAACATTAAGACAACCTGAAACACGCAAATGGCACAAAACACCACACCACATACCAAAAATAACCCAAGTCATACATTAAAACAAAACATTAAGACACCCTGACCCATGCAAATGTCACAAAATACAGCACCACGTACCAAAATAATACAAGTCATACATTAAACAAGACATTAAGACACCCTGGACCATGCAAAATTCACCATACACACCAGCACGCACGCACACACACACGCACACACACCCACACTCACACACCCCCCAGCAAAAGCATGTCCCTGACAGGGTCCATACGAACTATTGATCCCAGGACCACACACCCCAGATAGAATCAATACCGCTATCCCATAGCCTGCTCACAAGAAGGGGGGTGCAATATACTTTTTTTACGAAGTATCTCATTGTAGATACAGCCTAATTGCTGGTGTCTCTTCCCATTTATTTTTGAGGCTAGATTTACTATTCGCTGCAGCTTGCTTCTTCCTTTGACCTTTAGATTGCCAAACCACATTGCCATGTTAAAACACAAGACTCCCTCTATCAGGTTTTTATAGACTGTTTCCACGATATGCTTGCTCACTCTAAAGGAGTTGAGCTTGCGTAGTAGGTGGAGACGTTGGTTACAAGTTTTAAAAATCTGTTCAGTATTTTCACTGAAAACGAGTTTGCTGTCAATATATCTGCCTAAGTATTTAAAACTGTCTACTACCTCCACTATTTGTCCACCATTTGTAATGGCCTGCACAGGTTCCTCTTCATGAATGACAAGCTTCTTTTGTTTTTGTCACATTGATCCCTAACGAGTTTTTTTTTTCTTCCCCGCACCAGTTCTGAAGAGATAATAGATATGCTCTGTATGATTCCTCCCCACTGTCCCCCCTTCCTCAGTAAGACAACTGAGACCACTGCTTGCGGTTGAAAGGAAGCGTAAAATCAATAAAAAGCTGGCCTAGTAAGATGGGGATAAGCAGGCTGATAGTTGCATAATCAGTTCCTCTCTGACTTTTATAACCAAACTGGAAATAATCTAAGCTGTTAAAAACCATCGCTATAATTTGTCTGCTTATAACTCATTCAATACATTTTCCCAAAAATGGGAGTAAGAGCAATACACACACACACACACACACACACACACACACACACCCAGCAAAAGCATGTCCCTGTCACGACCCATATACGAACTATTGATCCAAGCATGCAAAATCAATACTCGCACACAGACACACAGTCTTTGCAGAACCAACTGTCACAGAGGTCGGTTTAAAATTAGTTTCACTGGCATGTATACAGTACCACTGTAATTGCGAAATAGTTTAAATTAATGATCATTGATTGTCAAACTGGCACAGATGAAATTGCCGTCCTCATGCAATCTGATCCTCAGATACCGGAAGCTCCAATCAGCAAAATCAATATAATGACGTCATCGAAAAAAAAAAGGGTTAGGCCCCGCCCCCTCGTCCCTAGGGAGTGTCCTGAGAATGCCGAAATCGGACCTCGGGGTCTCTGGGGAATAATAGTGTCCTTACATACTACTCATGAGGTCAGTCCGCTGCCCCCCCCCCCCCCCCCCCCCCCCCCAGGTTGGCAGAGGAACCAGGATTAATTATTAGATAATTGACAGTGGTTGAAAAATGGGTTGCAAAATCATGGGATAAAAATGTATAACAAAAACAAACAAAAAACAAGGTTGCAACGCGCCGCAGTGGTCATTTTCAGCCATAATGATTTCCCCACAATGAGAGAAAAAGGAGAAGACACCGGCCTAGAGCCCTGAGGGACTCCGGTAAACCATGTAGGGTTTAGGGTGGTTAAGAAGCTTATCTGTACGGCTTCCCCGGCCAATAACACAACCGTGAACAAAAGAGCTTGTTGGATGTGTGCAGCTGCAGGGCTTTGGACAAAAACAGGCACATTCACAGTCGCCCATAGATGGATTCTTCTCGTTTATAATGCCAATACAACAACAGGACACATTCCAGCGGCACACTTCCATGTGGGAATCTATCCGTTTTATCATTGGTGTACAATTCCCAGGCTATTTCATGGCACCTGTTTGGTGCCGATTGGACTTTGGAAAGGGCATGGCATAGCTTCAGAAACAAAGGATTTAAGGGGGCGCGGTGGCACAGTCGGTATAGCGCTGTCGCCTCACAGCTAGAAGGTCCCAGGTTTGAGTGCGGGAGATTGGGGTATACCCTCACAAAAACATACAGTAATCCTGGTCTCAATATACTGTTATCAGGGATACTGCAAATCCCGATAAACCGCAAATGCAATGCTATAAACGTGGCTAATGTCAAGGTTTTAGATAGCCTGGGATCACAGTTCTTCATCAGCAACTATTAGGAAACACACCGCACAGTCCACCAATATTCTGAAGTGGATTCGGATGTCTCTTGTGATGCATTTCACTCTATAAGTCAGCAGAGGAGCGTTAGAGAGAGCTCTCGCTCTGGACCAGTGTTGTTTTTGGCAGCAAATTTTGATTTTAGTTTTAGTCATAGTCTCTTTTTTTTTTTTTTTTTTTTTTCTTTTTTTTTTGCGGCTTACGCCTTTTATTGATTTTTGAAGGGACAGACAGTAGGCTGACAGGAAACGGGAGAGAGATGGGGGGATGACATGCAGTAAAGGCCGTGTCGGGTCCGGGAGTCGAACCCGCGGCACACTGCGACTGGATTACCAGTCCGGTGCCCAGACCGTTACGCTACGGCCTGGGCCATAGTCTCTTGAATAGTTTAGTTTTAGTCACATTTTAGTCACCTGGAATATAGTGTTATAGTCTAGTTTTAGTTGACTAAATAAATATCATAGGATTTTAGTCGACTAAATCTAGTTGATTTAGTCGACTAAAATGTATTTTGGCGGGCCTTGATGCTGTCGTAATGGCCGTTTTTAATAAATAGCGATCTACAAGCTCACAACGTGTCGCAGTGCAGCGCGTCGTGAGCTTGTAGATCGGATATTTTAGTCATTTTCATTTAGTTTCCATTTAGTTTTCGTCAGTGGAAAAAGGTAGTCGACGAACGCATTTTTTCGTTTTAGTTTTGCAGGCCCTTTGGAGTGAGGGTGGAAATGGCCCTCTCTCAACATCATCAAAGTTGACCACCCCTGTGCTAGAGGTTCACAAAAAAGTATATTACCCCACACACGCACACGCACACGCACACACACACACACACACACACACACACACACACACACACACACACACACACACACACAAGCTGCAGTATACGGGAGCGTCATCCTCTTTGACTCTACGGTGACCTGACACCTCCACACAGCCGGTCACTGCTTCACATGGTGGAGCGCAAACACCACCTGATGACAACACATGCACACGCGTGTAACATCCGCTCGTAAAGGTCACTCCCATATCAGTTCTGCCTCATAGGAAGAGGGAGTGACACAAGCGAGTGAGAGAGATAACGAGAGAGAGAGAGAAAGTGAGAGAGAGAGAGATGAAGTCAAGCCATGAAAGGTCATTCCTGACAGGAGGATATGGAGTTCGTCAGTGGCAGGTGTGACTGCACCGCTCGGCACCCTGGGATACCCCCCCCCCCCCATGTCCTAAATAATGGATGACTGCTGAATTATAGAGAGACACCAACACATACCGTACAGGAAGAGAGAGATGTACAGTACAGACCAGACACACACGTCACTATTTTCATTTTCCACACAATTTATCTCACACACGCACACGCACATGCACACGCACGCGCACACACACACACACAATAACAAATAGACAATCTACAAGCTAGGTCAGCTTACAAGTACTGTAGATCAGCATTTTCCTTTTTTTATACAACAACGTCTACAGGGCTTAAGAGGTTAGGAAAATGTGCACCTCCCCTTGTCTTCCTTAAACGTAACAGGATGAACTAGAAAAAGTGCCCTTCTGGGCACAGGTCTCCACCAGGATGAGCAGATGTGAAGAATTCCAGGCAAAGGTTTTTCCTTGGCCTCTAGGGAGTTGGCATACAAAGTTATCCACAGATCCGTGCAGTTTTCGGTGAAAACAGTTTTCGGCCAGTTATAGCGCCACCTTGAGGCTGAGTTGAAATTGTTCATGTGGCATTTCGTCCTCGGCCTAGTGGGAATGTGGGTGCACAATTTCACGGAAATCACGCGATGTGTTCATGATTTGCAGCATTTTGTTTGAAACTGAGCACTCCTGTGAACTTTGGAAGCCAATCTTAACCAATCAGGATGGAGTCTGAGAAATCTGAAAGACTGGTTTCGTTGAAAGAGAGACTGTGTACCAATTTGCGTGATGTTTGGACGAAATCTGTAGGTGTACTGTGCAAAAACTTGTTTTGCACAAAGCGGCCTCCTGGTGGCGCTATAACAGGCCGTTCTGGAAAGTTTGGGGCAGAGGTTCATCGTTGGCATCCAGGGAGTGTGTGTGCAAAATTTGGCATGGACCCGGTTAACGATGGCCGAGATTAGCTGCTCACGGACACACGGACGGACACACGGACGGACGGACGGACGGACGGACGGACGGACGGACGGACGGACGGACGGAGTGCAAAACATACTCTCCCCCCATGCCTTCGGCCTGGTGGAGACAATGAGTGCACACAGACAGCATGCGAAGCTCTGCTGAAAGAAGGGGAGAGAGGAGAGAGAGAGAGAGAGAGAGAGAGAGAGAGAGTGGTCGTCAGTCACGTGTCTGTCAGCCAATGGAGTGTGATAACAGAGTTGTATTGATGATGCCAATACAGAGACTGTCATCCTTCACAACACTGTCAGGGTGCATTCATTCATCCATTCATTCATTCACTCACTCGCTGCAGGTTGCATTAATTCCCGCTGAGCTGAGCTGTGCCTGCATATATAACTGTGCCAAAGGACAAGCTCATTGTTCCACAAGACAACAAACAAACCTCTATTGTCCTTATTATTTTCCAACTCTATTAATGACATAGTTTAATGTTGAAAGTGAGTGGTATTCCCCTTTAAAGGTACATTCAGTGATTTCACTTAATTCAAATATCACTTATTTTTTGGTTTTGTTGTGATAATCCTCTACTATAGAGTGTGCTGACCATATAAGGAGTTCCTCCCTGTCCACAGTTAACCAACCCCTGGGGGTCAAAAAACCTTAGGTTTCATTTTTGGCTCTCTATCCTGATTGGATGAAAGGCTTTGGGTCCCAGCCAAAAACGAAACCTAAGGTTTTTTGAGTGAAATCACTGAATATACCTTTAAGGTAACCAAAAGTTATTGAAAATAGGCGATGCACACACAATCTCACTATGTGACGCATCCCATTCGCATTAGACAATCTAACGGCAGAGCTCAAGGTTCTGAAAGTTGTTTTTAAACATTGGTCCCTAGTGTTCGTGCGTGCGTGCAACTGCGTGCGTGCGTGCATGTGTGGACTGTTCTGTAAATGCCCTACAAGGTTGCATAAGCACTGCATGCTTGGCCCCATATTAAAGGTATATTCAGTGATTTCACTCAAAAAACCTTAGGTTTCGTTTTTGGCTGTGGGACCCAGCCTTTCGTCCAATCAGGATAGAGAGTCAAAAACGAAACCTAAGGTTTTTTGACCCCCAGGGGTTAACTGGGGACAGGGAGGAACTCCTTATATGGCCAGCACACTCTATAGTAGGGAGGATTATCACAACAAAACAAAAAAATAAGTGATATTTGAATTAAGTGAAATCACTGAATATACCTTTAATGATCATTCTCACGTCCAGTTGTCTGCTGACGTGTCCACATGCACCTCCCGAGGTCTGGTGACAAAACCAGCCACACGTTGACCCTGTTGTGCCTGCATGGTGTGACTATAATGTCATGGCAGAGACGCCAAATTTGGGGCGGATTATTGGAGAGGATTATTGGGAGTCTGTCTCGCAAGTCAGTTGTGTTCATGACGTCCACCGTTTACCCACTTCTCGGGCAATTGACAGTAAAATGCCTGAGGTTGCGTGCACGCACCCGCCTCGTTGACTGCGCTGGCACTTTGGCATGGGGGGGGGGGGACACTGGCAGACCAACATGGAATGAATTATGTACTGGCCATATAAGGAGCATGTCTTGAGTGTACAGGTTTTGATGAGGTCAGATCAACATATGGAATGTCAGAAACAGGTCAGCTCCATATATGGAGATCTAAGGGTGGCAGCTCTTAGAGTGAGCTCTTCAGTGTACAGGGTTTGATGAGGGCCCAGGTAGGGCCGGGCCTTCATTTCCGGGCCTCTCTAGGCTGCCGGGTGTGGTTGACTGCACCAATAACCTTGGGGCAGGCCCGTGTAGAGTTTGAATGGACAGCTATCAGTCAAAAGAGAGACATCGAAGAGGAAGGATCAACGTATAAGGAATTTAGAAAAAGGTTCAGACATATATCCATATATGGAGATTTAAGGGTTTGATGTTTGAGGTCAGATGTAGCGTTTCTGGCCAATATTGATGACGTCAAGGATCTCCATATATGGGCTTAACTCCGACAGCATCCGGTCGCATTTACATCACGTGATGTCACCATGACCTGGGCACCAAATGTGGGCTGAGGTCACGTCATGTCACCATGACCTGGGCACCATATGTGGGCTGAGGTCACGTGATGTCACCGTGACCTGGGCACCATATGTGGGCTGAGGTCACGTGATGTCACCGTGACCTGGGCACCATATGTGGGCTGAGGTCACGTGATGTCAACATGACCTGGGCACCATATGTGGGCTGAGGTCACGTGATGTCACCATGACCTGGGCACCAAATGTGGGCTGAGGTCACGTGATGTCACCATGACCTGGGCACCAAATGTGGGCTGAGGTCACGTGATGTCACCATGACCTGGGCACCAAATGTGGGCTGAGGTCACGTGATGTCACCGTGACCTGGGCACCATATGTGGGCTGAGGTCACGTGATGTCACCGTGACCTGGGCACCATATGTGGGCTGAGGTCACGTGATGTCACCGTGACCTGGGCACCATATGTGGGCTGAGGTCACGTGATGTCACCGTGACCTGGGCACCATATGTGGGCTGAGGTCACGTGATGTCACCGTGACCTGGGCACCATATGTGGGCTGAGGTCACGTGATGTCACCGTGACCTGGGCACCATATGTGGGCTGAGGTCACGTGATGTCACCGTGACCTGGGCACCATATGTGGGCTGAGGTCACGTGATGTCACCGTGACCTGGGCACCATACAGACCTATGGGGGCTTGCCTGGGGTGACCAACCAATCATCACACACTGACGGGAAATGCTAGATTATCCATAGTTAACTCCAGTGTGACTATTTCTTGATACTGTGTTGATCCAAATCTCACCCAGGAATCAATATGATTCCGCTAATCTAAGCTTTACCGCCTTAATCCCGGAGTCCCTATTTATTATCAACATTTAAAACAAAACGCTCCCTCACCACCACCCACACACGCACACGCACACGCACACGCACACACACACACACACACACACACACACACACACACACACACACACACACACACACACACACACACACACACACACACAATTTTATAAATGTGAAAAAGAAATTGCTCGTCTACAGGCTCACAATGTATCACATTATAAGCGATGCCAAAGTGGAAAAAAAACAGCTAGGGCTTAAGTGGATACAGCCCCAGTGTCCCAAAGCAACCCACCTCCCTCATCAACATAATTCCTCCATCAGATGGAATATTCATTTGATCATCACGGGCGTCATTAGGAGATGTGGAGAAAGGATTTCGCAGATGTATTTTTTTCATGCATAATAATATTATTCCACCTGCTCAATGCACTGCATCTCCAGGGCCATTTGAATGGATCCATTAACCCATTCTGACCAGACCTGAGATCAGATTCTAGAAATGTCTATTACATCCTGACAGTTTCATTATTAATCCATTCTGACCTGAGATCAGATTCTAAAAGTGTCTTCGATTTTTCAAAAATAGCAGACCTACAAGCTCGTATCGCGCCACTCGGTGGCGCGATATGAGCTTGTAGATCTGCTATTTTTCAATAGCTAAAGCATAACATGATGCCAACACCAAAATGGGTGCCCGTTCAGAATGGGTTAAGTCCTCGCTGTGGGCAGATATACCTTTCTCTCAATATTTCAACGTTTATATGTTTTTTTCTTTGTTTTTCGTTGGAAAGAAAATGTAGGCCTAATAATACACTTCCTCGTATGACAGTGGCTTGCAAAAGCAGTGGAAATAACAACCCCCAATGACTCGGAGTGTTCAACTGGAACCAAATGGAACCTTTACAGGTCCATTTGGTTCCATTTGTACCCTCTCAGACCAATTCTCCACCGGTTGGGAACCGGTTCTTTTTGGGTTTTTTTGTCCATGAGACTCCAAAATTGGAACGTTAATTGAGTACTATAGACGAATAACAGTCTAAGTCCAAAATTAGTAGGTGTTCCCGCATAATTAACTTCCGGGTATGAAGATGATGTCACACACATACCCTCTATTAGTACGAGAGGCTAATCAGCACTTGACCAAAATGGAACAGAGCCTTAAAGGCCTATTCGTAGTCTGGATTTTCGGTGGTGAGGTGACCACCGCTCCGGTGGCGAGGTGACCACCGCTCCGGTGGTGAGGTGACCACCGCTCCGGTGGTGAGGTGACCACCGCTCCGGTGGTGAGGTGACCACCGGAGCTGAAATAACGTTGAGCGGTGGTGAGTAAAAATAGAGAGAAGGGCTGTGGCAGTGGTTTGCTCTTCACCGCGGCTCAGTGACGTCATGTTGTAGTTCGTGGTCACCTCACCACCGAAAATCCATACTATGAATAACACTTAAGTGTATCATTGATAACACCTGTGAGGCCCCATTAGTTTCCAATATGGCTGCTGTGAGTGTGTATAGACTAGAGCATTAACTTCCGGGTTCCATTTTGGGACCTGAATTCCAAACGTTGGATTTGAATTAGCTGAAATTGTGGCCTCAGAATGCGTCTGTATAGAAACTGGTTGACGTCACGGCTCCCATTAGACACTGGTTGACGTCAGGGCTCCCATTGTCCATATTTCTTTGGGGTTTTTTAGGGTTCTATCCGACTGAAGACAGAAATAGAAGAGATAAGTGCTGGCTGTTTGAGACGGATGGTTTCCCTGGAGAGCGTGTGTGAAAATCACTTCACCTCTGGAACATAACACATTCGTCATCCTGGGTTTTGGACCATTTGTGTAGCGGGAGAACGTAGCTTCTCCTGGAGTAAATGGTGCATTTATATAGCGCCCTTCATCCAATGTGCATTATATTCACAGTGTGAATATAATTCACACACACACATGCATACACCGGCGGCGAAGGGAACCATTCAAGGCACCGACCTGCTCACTGGGAGCAATTTGAGGTTCAGTATCTTTGCTCAAAGACACTTCCGACACTAACTCTGGGGGAGCCCGGGATCAAACTTGGGACTATAACGGCATGCAATTAAAAGTTGTTCATGTAATATCTTTATCTTATGCTCTGCTCCGAGGGTCTGTGCTCTCAGATTCTGTGAGTTTGCACCGGCAATCTGTAATATCACATGAGCAGATCGAGCCACACTGTCAAACTAAATGCAATGTCATTGCAATATGAAACGGTGGTAAGCTGAAGTGGCCCAATGAAATCCAAGCTCCAAGTGTAAATAAACAAACAAAATGCATTGGCAATTTGACACTGATGATAGTGTTGTCAAACAAGTCTATGAAGATAGGATATTATGAATTCTAAGAAAAAGTTCTGTAACACAATGTTATAGCCCTATACACTGCCTACAGTATAGAGCGTCGCAGCCTTTAATGACGACGGCAGGCCCAGGAAATTATTCCCAATGCATTTTTCCCATAGACATTTCAAAAGGTATTTATTTAAAGAAAGAAAAACAACAAAAAAAAGTGTTGTAACCTGCCGTTTTTTCGTCTTTCTAATTATTTGTTACTTACTAATTGTGTTTGTTGTCATGATTTGTCACGACAAGAGTTGGCTTTGTCCGCGGCGTAAACGTCTTTAAATAAATACTTTTTGAAATGTCTGAAATGTACTTTTACTACAAGTAAAACAATGTGAATGCTCATTCCACCAGCAGCAAATCTCACTTTGTGCATTTGGCAGGCAGTCTGCGTTTCTAAACTGTCCAGTGTGGGGGGGGGGGGTTTGTCCAGCCGCTGTTTAATCAAACGTGTCAGTTTTGTCTTTAATCTTTCCAGCTGGCGCTTTGCCCTTTTAAACCGACGTTTTGTTTTTCCTTTTCCCTCCCGCGTCGCCGCTTGAAGTTCCAAATTGCTTCTTTGACAAGCAGAGGACGTCCAGATGACGTCCGTTTGCTTGATTTGCAAAAATCAAGCAAAAAAAACCCCCAAACAAACAAACAAACAAAAAAAGTAATCACGTTGATTGCTTTCTGATAGGCCAACATGTTTTATCATCACAGAAAGACATCTGCTGACATTAAAGGGGTTTAACTCCCTCAGCTCTTGTCTGAGTCAGTTGTTCTGCTGGATATATTGTATTATATGTGTGTATATTACACACAAACCAACGTCGAACTGGTAAACGACACAAAAGCTTAGAATAACATTGCATAAACATAATACAGCACATAATCATGAATGAAATAAAGAAAATACAGTCCAAATAACATAGGAACAATATTTAACATACCTTACTGGCTGCTCTATAAGCATAATATGATATCATTAGTGCCCATGCCATGGCCATGAACGCAGCGATGCACAAACATGGAACTTCTGCATCACGCTGTCAAGTGACAGGTGTGCAACCATGTCTATCAGACTACAGACTTATAGCATGTTATGTAGACGGCACTATAATTGCATTGTATATAGTCATAGCACGCCATAGTACATATGTACTGTATAGCATAGTAGTATAATATATATAGCTTATATGTATAGTCTCATAATATAGATATTCCACTGTTACTTTCTTAGCTTACGCATGTTTTATGATAAATGCTTTTGTGATGTATTCCCATGCTTTTGTTCCTGATTATTGTAAATCGCTCTGGATTAAGAGCGTCTGCTAAATGCCTAAATTGTAAATTGTAAATTGTCTATCCATCTACCCGACACCAGACGTCCATATAAAGGGTTCCGCAATATGAAATACAAAACAAATAATTAGGAATAATTACAGCAGTTACAACTTGGACAATTATATTGTTGGACCACATCACCAGACCTCGGTCCATGTGGACAGATGGTGTAAAAAAAATATATATATTCAAATGTGTTACTTAAGTAAAAGTATCAATACCGCAATGTAGAACTACTCCGTACCAAAGTAAAAAGTACTGAATTAAAAATGACAAAAGTATTGGCATCAAAGATGTACATAAAGGACCACAAATAAAAGTACTCATTGTGCAGAATGGCCCCTTTCAAGTTTTCAAATGTATAAAAAATATATATTTTGAAAATAGCAAATATACTGCTATTTGGAAGCATTGATCTATATACTTTGAAATTAGTTCTGCATTTGGGTCCAAAACACATCACGGGTCCTGGCGTACTTGAAAAAGTTACGCATTCTGGCTTTCACAGTTCCTACCGTCCTGTTCCATCTTTTCCCCTCAAGGTCATAGAGTACAAAGCAGCGAATCAAACATCAGCTTAGAACACATTCAATAAAACTATATTAATAAAAGAACACTCTCATAAAAGGTTGTTTAGTGGACTCAATGTTAGAGGACACACTGCAGCTGTATGTGTATGTGTGCGCACGCGTGCATGTATACGTGCGCACGCACGCACGTGTACGTGTGTGTGTGTGTGTGTGTGTGTGTGTGTGTGTGTGTGCATGGTTGTGTGTGTGTGAGGTGATTCAGTTGGGAGTCAGGCAGCTTCCCAGAGTTCAATGCAGCTCAAGGCAAGGTCACTTGCTACGTGGTCTGGACAACACACACACACACACACACACACACACACACACACACACACACACACACACACACACACACACACACACACACACACACACACACACACACACACACACACACACACACACACAAGATGAGGACAAGTGCCTTTTACAGTACTTACTGTATTACAACATCCTATAAATTATGAGGCATATATAATATAGTCCATCTCTGTAAAAAAGAATGAATGGTGTTCATTGTAACGTATCAACTCAGAGTTTCTTTGATTCATAACTATACTATTGTTTCTGTTTTTATCAGTTAACCCATTCTAGGCGGGAACCCCTTTTGGTGTTAGCATTATGTTATGCTTTAGCTATTGAAAAATAGCAGATCGATGGGCCGTCAAAAACATCATCTTAGGTCAGAATTGGACGGATTGATCAAGAGTTGTTCACGTTTTAAGATTTTCAATCTCATCCACTGAAATGGAGAAAAGGGGCCACTTTGGAAATGACATTGAATGTTGCCCAACAGGCGCTCCCAGCCTGTGGAACGGTAAGAATACTTTCCATCGGTTCAATATTTAAACCCACAGACGCACTTAGACCACTAGATACTTTATACGTTCTTCAAGTTTTTCAGAAATAGCACAAATAGCTACTTTTTTTGTGACTACTGCACAATGACGTAGGCCATTAATGTGTGGTGGGAAAGATGAAGAAGAAGAAGAAGAAGAAGAAGAAGAAGAAGAAGAAGAAGAAGAAGAAGAAGAAGAAGAAGAAGAAGAAGAAGAAGAAGAAGAAGAAGAAGAAGAAGAAGAAGAAGAAGAAGAAGAAGAAGAAGAAGAAGAAGAAGAAGAAGAAGAAGAAGAAGAAGAAGGTTGAAATATGGAGATACAAAAATGACATAATGGTATGGTAATGGTATGTTGCATCTTGTTAAATGACTCATGGAACCAGAGGGAAGCAAAGTTGCCAACGCACTGAATGAGAGGTGAATACACTGAAAGTGATGTGGTGTTAATTTTACTCAGAGAGTTCAAATGCAAGCAAACGGAGCCTTATTGTCAGACAGGAACCTAAATATTGCCATATTGAAACACAATATTGTGAGTTTGTAGATCTGCTATTTATTTTATTTTGTCTGTGGGCAAATCTACTTATAGACCTATAGCGATGTCTGTCATTACTGCCCGATTCTCCTACGTGCAATTGATGTGATTTGCACACGGACATTGAACGTTAGCTAATAATATGCACCCCACTGCAAAGCCCTATTGTCACTTCACCAGGGGAGAGCCGGGACGAACAACACAACCCAAACCTCTACCAAACAGGTCTTTGCCTTTCAACCTAAATACAGTGGTTATTTGAAAATAACAGATCTACAAGCTCACAACACTTTGTCGTGCACGTGCCTCTTTGGCTTTTTTGCCTTTAATAGATACATAGTAGGTTGACAGGAAGCGCGTAGAGAGATGGGGGTGGGAGGACACGCAGCAAAGGTCGTCAGGATGGGGACTCGAACCCTCGACACGCTTGTCAGGCTGGACCACCAGCAAGGGTGTCCGGACCGCTAGGCCAGGCCGGGCCGCGTGTGTTACGCTATGTTGGACCCCAACAGGTATGGACTATAATAGTTTGAGCATCAATGATATAGCAACTCACGTTTTTTCAGAAAACTGTTAGGATTTAGAAGGTTTTTTTTAGAATCTGCCTCAGGTCTAAGGGCCGATTCATACTCCTATTTTAGAGCCCAATAAAAGTCGGTTCGGCTCTGTAGCCTATACAATGTGACGTCAATTGAGTTTCGGGGGGGCGGATACCATCCTAAAGTCGGCTCTTCGGTGCTACTGAACATTTCTGACAAGCCAAAATCATTTTGGCACTACAGAGGTAAAATAGGAGCATGAATCGGCCCTTATAATGGCTTAATAGCGTGGAGCAGATGGCTGCGGTGCACAAAACGTTGCCCGTCTGCCAAAAACCCTCAGACCTCCAGCAGACCATCAGATCAAGTGCACCGCATGCACCTGAAGGTCAACCGGTCAGTCATGCGGACATCACACAGCCTGCCAACACACCAGAGGAGCACAACAAACTAAACCAGTGGTCCTCGGCCAAATCAACAGGACTATGTTGTGATTGTAATCGTTGCTGCAGTGTTTGTTCAGTAACACTTTTTAAATAGCTCTTATATTGTGATATAGTAATATATTTGTCTGCTAAAATACCACCACCTCTCCTCTCCTTCTCATGCAAGTAATTGACAACATCTAAAGTCACAACACCAACTTTGATGAGGCAGTGTTGCATCGTTTAAAGTTTTATTAATTTCTTTAAAAACATATATTTCTCATTTCCTGAAAACATTCTGACGTTATGGGGTTTCCTCCGGACAGCAGAGATATATAACCCATTCTGAACGGGCACCCATTTTGGTGTCGGCATCATGTTATGCTTTAGCTATTGAAAAATAGCAGATCTACAAGCTCATATCGCGCCACCGAGTGGCGCGATACGAGCTTGTAGATCTGCTATTTTTGAAAAAAATCGAAGAACGACTGACATTTTTAGAATCTGATCTCAGGTCAGAATGGGTTAATCAGACCAGTGTGTGTCCAGCGAAAACCTCGTATGAATCTGATCTCAGGTCAGAATGGGATAATGTATTCTTTTGACCAGTTGTTGTACCATTGCTGTCATAGCCGCAGTGTTGATTTCGTCGACTAATGCTATGACTGAAAAATGTTCGTCGACTACCTTTTTTCACTGACGAAAACTAAATGGAATTGGAAACTAAATGAAAACTAAGGTACGATGACAAAAACTAAATGAAAACTAAGGTACGATGACAAAAACTAAATGAAAACTAAGGTACGATGACAAAAACTAAATGAAAACTAAGGTACGATGACAAAAACTAAATGAAAACTAAGGTACGATGACAAAAACTAAATGAAAACTAAGGTACGATGACAAAAACTAAATGAAAACTAAGGTACGATGACTAAATATTTTGACAATTTCTTCAACAAATAAAAACTAGACTAAAATGTATAAAGGGACTAGTGGACAAGAGCTCCAGTCAGTTTACACTTGGTTGCATGCTGAAAATAGCAGATCTACAAGCTCACGCTGCGACGCGTTGTGAGCTTGTGGATCGGCCATTTTCAGCAAGTGTAAAATCAGTCATTACAACGGCATCAAGGCCCGCCAAAACCCATTTTAGTCGACAAAATCACCTGTAGATTTAGTCGACTAAAATATTATATTTAGTCGACTAAAACTAGACTTAACACTAAAACATTCCGGGTGACTAAAATGTGACCTAAACTAAATGAAGTTTCATTCCAAAGACTATGACTAAACTTGTTACAGAGCTACATAAATAGGCATGTCTGCGCGCCATGCTTGAAGCCACGCCATCGCACCACTGGTTCTTTGACTGTGTGGTTTTGGCTCTGAAGTCAACCCAACCGAATAACCCAATATGATGTGTTTTTGCCACTATTCGGCTGAATATATAGTTCTGGTGGACGATTATTTGGTGCATCAATAATGCTTTTGGTCATCCCGCCTGGACAAAATGGGAGTGGATGTGTTTGTCCTGTCTTTGTTTGTGAAGTAAAAAATTAAATAGGCTATAATATAATACTCTGAACTGGTCCTTGAATAAATAAACTACTCAATAATACTCTGAACTGGACCTTGAATAAAGAAACTACTCAATAATACTCTGAACTGGACCTTGAATAAAGAAACTACTCAATAATACTCTGAACTGGACCTTGAATAAAGAAAC
This sequence comes from Protomyctophum parallelum, assembly GCF_964188405.1. Lineage (NCBI taxonomy): Eukaryota > Metazoa > Chordata > Actinopteri > Myctophiformes > Myctophidae > Protomyctophum > Protomyctophum parallelum. The sequence continues at coordinate 95,531,663 of NC_139697.1, forward strand.
TACTCAATAATACTCTGAACTGGACCTTGAATAAAGAAACTACTCAATAATACTCTGAACTGGACCTTGAATAAAGAAACTACTCAATAATACTCTGAATTGGACCTTGAATAAAGAAACTACTCAATAATACTCTGAACTGGACCGTGAATAAAGAAACTACTCAATAATACTCTGAATTGGACCTTGAATAAAGAAACTACTCAATAATACTCTGAACTGGACCTTGAATAAAGAAACTACTCAATAATACTCTGAACTGGACCGTGAATAAAGAAACTACTCAAAAGAAAACAAAAAAAATACCTTCCTCAGGTGTCTTCGACTGCTGCTTCTAAGACTGAACACTACAGTCACACACACACACACACACACACACACACACACACACACACACACACACACACACACACACACACACACACAAAGCAGTTTTAGTAATGAATTCTGTGTTGTGTTTAGTTGAGACATGACGGAAAAACACCATCAGGTATTAAACTTTATCTGGACGGACGGACGGACTGACTATGACGACTGACTGACGGACGGGCTGACTGACGGACTATAGCTGACTGGCTGACTGTGTTAGCTGTGTCTAACGTTAGTGATGGAACGCTGCTTGGGGGGCCCTGAACAAGCTGCTGTGGTGCAAAGTGCAAAGTAAAGAACCACCATTCTTCTGTGTGTTAGAATCTGGTCTCAGGTCAGAATTGGTTAAGTAACTTACTCAAGTAGCCGACTGTACCGAAGTATACATTTTGAGAGCCTACTGTATCTAAAAAGCTCACAATGCATCACTTTGCGACGTGTTATGAGCATGCTGGTCCGCTATTTTCAAAGGATTCTTTACAGTTGCAGTTTATATTTAGTATTAATTCTGGTACTCTAAGTGTATTTTGATGCTATTACCTTTGTACTTTTACTCAAGCAAAGTTTGAATACGGACCGTGTACTCGATAGGGTACAATATACAAACAAGGTCCTACAATAGGGTATTATTGATACTTTTACTTACTTATGTCTTCCATCACTGTAAAGCAGTGGCCCTCTCCATCGTCAAAGTTGCCCATCCCTATGGGGATTAAAATGTTGTTGTGCCTGTTCATTTGTCCCATAGGGATTTCCGAAAATATTTTATATTAATTAGTTTAAGCCTAGAAACAAGCCACCCAGGCCATGAACATACAACATTTTATTCTGTGTAAAACAATGTTTGAATATTCCATATATTTTTTGAGTGGCGCTATAGCCCCTCCTACCTCCCTATTAGTGTAGATGTTTGTCTTGAGCAAATGAGCAAAAAGTGTCTATTTCCGTCCTATACACAAAGATTAAATTCCCATTGACAAAGCATGGACAATTCTGCAGAATAGTGTCTGAGCTAATCGACGTTATACATTGATGTACAATGATGAGAGTTTTTATTTATGTTTTTTTTTGTGGCTTTCGCCTTTATTTTATATATTTTTATGGAGGGACAGACAGTAGGCTGACAGGAAATGGGGAGAGAGATGGGGGGGGGGGGGGAAGACATGCAGTAAAGGCCGTCGGGATCGGGAGTCGAACCCGCGGCACACTGCCAGACTGGATCACCAGCCAAGGCGCCTGGACCACTGAGCCACGGCCCAGCTGGCCACACAGGAGTTTTTCTTATAGCAAAAGTAGCTAATCTGCAACGTCAAAAGGGGTTGCAGATACATTGTGAGCTTGTAGATTGGTTATTGTTTCCTATTTGTCATTAGACAAAGTATATGGCTTAAGTACTTATCCACCCCCCCCCCCCCCCCCCCGCACCACCCCCTGTAAATTCCCGCCAAGGACAAATATTCATTTTAATACCACTAAAGGGAAATGCAGCCTATTATGTAGCCGCTTATGCAAAAGAGCGGGTGAGTATGTTCAAGGTTTTACACCCCCCCCCCACCACACACACACACACACACACACACACACACACACACACACACACTACATGACCCAAAGTGTCCTTGAGCAAGAGTCTGTTTTTGTGTTGAAGGAACCGGGGAGCCAGCCCGAAGTCTAACATAAGGGAAGATAGAGCACACACCTGTTAACTCTCAACGGTTAATTACCACAGCCTGTTCACTGGACAAAGTACTCCACCCCCAGTAAACAACTAGACAAAGTAGGCTACCCCTCGGCGCAAAGGTCTCCACCTGCAGGATAGGATTGACGTAACAGTATATTCATAATGCTTAGTAATGAATGCATGTTGTATTTAAATAAATGGCTGGCATAGCCTACATTATACATGACATGTGTACCGACTTGCGTGATATTTCGATACAATCTGAATGACTAACAAACAGTTTGGTGGTGCGCGCACACACACACACTCTCTCACACACACACACACACACACACACACACACACACACACTTTAAAAGTACAAATATCATTTGTCACGCATACGGGGGGCAAATATACAAATACTCAAGTAAAGTACAGATACGCTAAAACATGTACGTAAGTACGGTAAGTACAGTAGGCTACTTTATACGTTTCTAGTAGTAGTAGTAGTAGTAGTAGTAGTAGGCAGTGCTGTCTAGTGTGCAGATAAATGTGTTTAGTAAAGTAGTAGGCAGTGCTGTCTAGTGTGCAGATAAATGTGTTTAGTAAAGTAGTAGGCAGTGCTGTCTAGTGTGCAGATAAATGTGTTTAGTAAAGTAGTAGGCAGTGCTGTCTAGCGTGCAGATAAATGTGTTTAGTAATGATGTAAATTGTGTAAAATGGATTCCTCTTAACGAGTGTTTTCCACAAACACATCAGAACCCCTGCTGCTCTCTCACAGCTCCAGGTGTGAAGCATCTCCTTGATTAATGAACCCTGTTGAGAGGAACTAGGTCAACAATAATCCTAGCTGTGCGTGTGTGCGTGTGCGCGTGCGTGCGTGCGTGCGTGCGTGTGTGTGTGTGTGTGTGTGCATGCGTACGTGTGTGTGCGTGTGCGTGTGTGTGTGTGTGTGTGTGTGTGTGACTGTGTGTGCGTGTGTGCACTAAACTTATGGCTGCCAAATATCCCTATAAATGTGGTAAAACCTGTGAAACAGGTTGACCATTTGTGCATCTGTCGAAAGCTCTTACGACCTTTTTACCCATGCCAGCTTTCTTCAGTTTTCGGAGAAAGAAGAGGCGTTTGTTTGTTGTGCTTTCTTCACCACCCGCTCTGTCTGCATAGCCCAGGTGACGTCCTCAGTGTTACATGTGCACCCCCAGGAATTTAGCTCCGACCCTCTCTACTGCAGTGCATGCCCCCGAGTTGGAAGGGAGAATGGTCTGTGGGAGAGTCTCCTGTAGTCAAAAGATCAGCTCTTTAGTTTTGTCAATGTTGAGAGCCAGAGTTGTTCTCCTGACACCATTGTGCCCTGTGCTCCATTTCTCTTCTGCAGGCTGTTTGTGATCAAGCCCATGACTGTGAGTGTCGTCTGAAAACTTGATTCGAATTCCGTTTTCAACCCTTTTCACGCCAACGTCCATAATTCTACATTTAAGCCACAGACCACCATTTAATGACAAATGTTGCCTTTCAGAACCAAAACTAGTCTTAGAATATATTGTTGTCTTGAATAACATGCTATCCACAATTCAATGCTGTGTTGATGTGGTACCATAGGAGAGATAACAGAGAGAGAGAGAGAGAGAGAGAGAGAGAGATAACAGGCCTATAAATGGCCTAAACATTAACAATGTTAATGAACAAATTTCCTTCGGGATTAAGCAAGTATCTATCTATCTATCTATCTATCTATCTATCTATCTATCTATCTATCTATCTATCTATCTATCTATCTATCTATCTATCTTTGCCAAAATGGCAAGTGCATGGTATTCAACCCGTGCTTTGAGTTGCTTAGTGGATTGGATGATTGCACTCTCCCACAGTAATAAGGGGGCGGGAAATAAACATACAGTATTGGCCATTTTTACACTTTATTCATTTTACGCTCTAGCGGGTGGAACATCCAAAAGCAGCTGCAACAGCTTGGCAGCTGCAACAGCCTGGCACCATGCTGGTCACCAAACCTAGCCACATTTTGCTGTGGGACGGCATCCCATTCCTCAACCATGTTTTGTTGCAAGTCATCCAGCGTGGTTCTGTTGGCACGTACAGCGCGCCCAAGCTGATACCCACAAGTGTTCAAATGTGTTGAACACGGCAGGCCATTCCATCCATTCCACTCCAAAGTGCTGGAGGTAGGCTACTCTGTGATGATCCTGGCTCTGTGGGGGCGAGCGTTGTCATCCTGGAGGATGGCGTTAGGTCCCAGATTCTGAAGATATATGGGATAGCCGCTGGCTCCAGAATCTCATCCCGATATCTCACTGCATTGATATTGCCTTCAATAGTGACAACTTCAAGTTCTGTCTTGCCTGTGAGAGAGATACTGCTCCATACCATGCCAAGCTGTTGTGGCATGCGTAATTGCGTATGGATTTCCTAACACTGAGTGTAAAGTTAATAAAGTGTAAAAATGGCCAATATGCGTTTCCCCCCCCCCCCCCCCCCCCCCCTTATTACTGTGGGAGACAATCATCCAATCCACTAAGCAGCTCATAACAGGCTTGAATAACTTGCCATTTTGGCAATTATTTTGGAGGCGCTACCCACACATTGTTGCTGTGTTGCTCATTCCACCACTAATCAACGATTAAAATGATATAAAATACAATACCAATTGGTATTATTAAAGTGGAGACATAATGGACCAAAGTTAAGTTTCCGAACTTGTGTTGCAGAGTAGAGGAAACCCTGCACGCAAGGTTCAAGGTTGTACTTTATGTTACATCTTGTGTACAGGTACGTAAGAGTAAAACGTATATATTGTTTAGCTTCCTTCAGACAATGCAGCAGCATAGATAACATAACATTCAATACAACAAAAACAAAGCAAGCACAGCAAGGCGGTGGTGGCTCAAGGGTATAGAGTGGCTGGATGGTAACCACAAGGTTGCCTGTTCGAACCCGAGCTCTCCCAGCGTTAGTGTCAAAGTGTCCTTGAGCAAGACAACAAACCCCAAATAGTGGAGGATATTACTGAAACGATCGTTCACTTTATGGTACAAGCACCAAATTTGGTACACAAGTGCTTCAGAACCTACTCTCTCAGAAAAGTACGTTGTCCACTTGAAAAAACTAAACGGCTAAAAAACTACATTTTTCAAGATGGCCGCCAAATGAAAAGGGCCTTTTGTGGCGGTTCTGGACAACCGTGGGTCCGACCGACTCGAGACCGGGCACTGCACTCCCTGTGGGTGTGTGGAACGTGTGTGTCGAATTTGAAGTCGATGGGGCGAACGGTTCTCGGGTTATGTGGATTACAGATGTACAGACACACACAGACTTGAATATATGTCAATTAGCAATGCCCATTGGGGTTTTTTTTAGATGATGGGTAAGAAGAGAGAGATGTGATGTCAGGTGGTGTGGGCTAAGAAGTGGTCAGGGCTAAGATAAAGTATATGAGATGTACAGTAAGTGCAAAGAGAGATGGTGAGGGAGGGAGAAAATTATTTGTACCAATTGACCAGACAGTAGACAGTAGTGTAACAGGTTAAGGTGAGTATAGAGATGGAAATGTTCTAGCAAGAGAAGCCAATGTATTGAGAATATGGGACATAGTATGTGTCAGGAGTTATTTGTGACAGAAGGCTACCAGTGAGAGGGAAGATGTATACGATGGTAGTGAGACCAGCCATGCCGTACGGTTGGAAACGGTGGCACTGATGAAAAGGAGGCACAGCTGGAGGTGGCAGAATTAAGGATGCTATGGTTCTCATTAGGAGTGAAAAGGAAGGACATTATCAGAAATTACTGAATTAGAGGATCAGCCCAGGTTAGAAGGTTTGGGGATAAAGCAAGAGAGGTGACGTTGAGATGGTTTAGACATGTGAAAAGGAGGGATGAGGGTACATTGGGAGAAGGATGCTGAAGATGTAGCTGCCAGGTAAGAGGATGGCCAAAGACGAGGTTTAAGGATGCTGTGAGAGATGACATGAAGGTGGCAGGTCACAGAGGAAGATGCAGAAAACAAAACCAAATGGGGTCCATGTGTGGTCCAGCCCTATGGAATGTAAAATTCAAGCATGTGCTAATGAAAAGTATTTAAAATATATAGTTTTGATGCTCATCCTAGATCCTACTACTATAGGGGATGCAAAGCAATATGTCCGTTTATCCGTCCGACTTCTCCTACCAAATCACTCCGTTAGCACACATCTCTCTATGCACAAAAAAATGATGCATGCCACAGAAATCCATCTGCACTACATTGCATCCATGTCATATTTACTGTACAAATATTGCTTTTGTATGACATACTGTTATTGCACAACATTTCACTGTGACACAAATTACATTACAATTTCCACATTAACTGACCCCTACCCTTTTCCCTGCACACACACACACACACACACACACACACACACACACACACACACACACACACACACACACACACACACACACACACACACACACACACACACACACACAAACACAAACACAAACACACACACACACACACACACACACACACACACACACACACACACACACACACATGGTACTGTACAGTACACTACAGTATGTTACAGTACAGTATGGTCATAGGAGGCCTTAAGTATGTTTCACCAGTTTCAATTGAAACGGGCCTCCACCCTCAGGGGGGCCTCAACAAAATAATGATGTCATAGGTATATGGGGGCCTCATATTTGGTCTTGAAACAGGACTCCAGATTCCTAAGGCCGCCCCTGAGAACACACAAACACACCAAGCTGGCCATAGGGGGCGCTAGCTCCCCTCAAAGAGCCAGGATGCAAAATGCTTGTCATTCAGCCTCACTTTGAGTTGCTCAGTGGACTGTCTCTCACACAGCGATATGGAGAAAAATATCACACCCACGCGGCACTGTTATCACCACACATCACATTCCGTGCTCAGCCAGTCAGCTTGAGCACATTCCGCACACGTGCACACGCACGCACACACACACACACACACACACACACACACACACACACACACACACACACACACACACACACACACACACACACACACACACACACACACACACAGCCTCAAAATACAACACAGCTCAGTGTTAGGGAACGCTGTTGCAATTTACAATTTAGGCATTTAGCAGACACTCTTAATCCAGAAAAGCATGGGAATGCATCACATAAAAAGCATTTATCATGAAACATGCGTAAGCTAAGAACGTAACAGTGGAATATCTATATAATGAAACTATATTTAAACTATACATATATACTATACTATGCTATACGTGTGGAAGACCCATAGATCCATAGACCCCAAGGTAGCCGCAATTAAGTAATAAATATAGCAATAGAGTTCAAATGGTGCAGATAAAGAACAGCTGCACTAATTGGCGTCGTTAAGGTGTGCATGGCTACAGTTTGTGTCGCGTGTGATTTCACACCAGAAGATATATAAGAGGATGCACCGTGTTGAAAATGACTGTAGACTCGAGATAGAGAAGATAGAGACAGACAGACAGACAGACAGAGTGATGTTGTCTTGGACCGTTGCCAAAGCAGGAGGAACAAAGCGATTCAATCATGCTGCTGTAGCAGTGAGGAACAAACTGTACTCCTTTGGAGGCTACGGTTATGGAAGGACCTTCAACAACATGCAGGGACAGATGGATGTCCATGTCTTCAACACAGTGTCTTTATGCTGGAAGAAGTTACCTCCAGTGGAACCTGGAAGAGGGGACGGTCACCTTGAGGTTCCATCCACGCGCGACGGCCACACAGCTGTGTTGGTTGAAGATACAGTCTACATCTGGGGGGGCCAACCTTACTGCAATGTACTTTATGCATTTGATGTTGACTCCCACAGATGGTTCCAACCCAGGGTTTCTGGGACTGTTCCAGAGGAGAGGAGCTTCCACTCAGCCTGTGTGTTGGAGAAGGTCATGTTTATCCATGGAGGACACACCAAGCTGACTGGAAGCACTAATGACATGTACAAGTTGGACACCAGCACAATGGTCTGGACTTTAATTAACACCAGAGGAACTCCACCTCATGATTCATCAGCTCACTCTGCCACCATCATTGGTACCAAGATATTTGTATTAAGGGACTGGGTGGGGGTCTACAACAGCACCAGAGTGTTTGACACAGAGACAAACGCCTGGCTGGCAAACACACCTTCTGCACAACTTCTACCAGAAGGACGCTGTTGTCATTCAGCATTTACCTACAATGGAGAGCTGTACATATTTGGTGGCTGGAACGGTAAACAGAGCTTCAATGATGTGTGGAAATTCAGTCCAGAGACCTTGTCCTGGAAGAAGGTTGAGCCCAAGGGGAAAGGACCATGTCCAATGCGTGGTATGTGCTGTTGCATTGTGGGAGATCGTATCATCCTCTTTGGAGGAAGGAAAGGAGATCACACTATCTCTGATGAGCTGTTCATCTTAGACTTGAGTCCTTGTCTTAAGACGTTATGCAAGCTAGAAGTTATTCAGTACGCTCTAGACCAATCAGAACTCCCACACAACATCAGGTGGGAACTGGCAGCCATGGCAACCAACGACAACAGACGACAACAACAATAACAACCGAGACCACATTCCAGACGAAGGAACAGCAGAAAGATCAAGAAATGATGGATCAACATCTCATCCCACCTGATGGTGAGCCACCTCTCAGCATCACTTACTGAGATTCAAACCTCAGGAGACTCCTTCTCTCCAGACAGGCTCTCTAACCATTCAGCTAGGCATCAAACAATGACAATTGTTCCGTCCAACACAATGCGGTGGAAACACAAACCTGTGTCTATGTTCCGAACTGAACACGGTGGAACTCTCTTTATTGTATATTTATTTCTATGATATTTTTTTACCAAGGAGTCCTGAAAGGAAGAAGGAGAAGGAAAAAAAAACTAACAATAACAATAAAGGACCAATCCTTTATTGTTATTGTTAGTTTTTTTTTTCCTTCTCCTTCTGCCAAAATATATAATAACGAAACGGCCTACAGAAAAAACAAAACTCTTAAGGGCGACTGTGGCTCAGGAGGTAGAGCAGGTCGTCCAATGATCCATGGGTCGGCGGTTCGAATCCCGGCTCCTCCTGTCTACATGTCGAAGTGTCCTTGGGCAAGACACTGAATCCCAAATTGCTCCTGATGTGCTGGTTGGTACCTTGCATGGCTTCCGCTGCAATCAGTGTATAAATGTGTGTGTGAATGGGTGAATGTAATGCACAATCTATGTAAAGCGCTTTGGATAAAGGCGCTATATAAATGCACCATTTACCATTTTATCTGGTACACAGCAAGCTTAAAGGAATCAATCAACCAGCACGCCAGAGACCAGAATAATTCAAACCCAAACAAATAGTTAAAAATAGAACTACAAAACGCACGTTGGAGATTAAACAACAGATAACAGCCAGCACCAGCAACTGTGTTTATTTAATCACATGTGAAAAATGTGGCTTACAATATGTCGGAGAAACGAGTAAAACAATAGCTGCAAGGCTGAGACAACACAAATACAATATTAAAAAGACAACTAAAAGGATTGTTCAACATTACATGGCACATGGCATTGAAGCTCTAAAAGTATACCTGGACTTCAACACAATCCCAACTGGACAGTAGGACAAAGACGTTTTAATGAAAAACAGTGGATCAAGAACCTCAACACGGATTTTCCTGGAGGTTTAAACATGCCAAAATATTAGACAAGTTGTTTTGATTTTGTACCAAAACTCCACAGCCATATACAGTACATGCTAAACACAGCCAACAATCAATGGAAATAAGACTTTGAATATAGGGGACACATTAGCACATTCCACACCAAGCCAACCTGGGACACGAAGCAAGAGTGTACAGTGGACTGAAGTCCCCTCAGTCAACCCCCGCCACTCTTGGCCCTCTCTCTCTCTCTCGCTCACTCACTGCCTTGCTCTCTCCCACAATGTTAATGTTAGTAAAGTTACACCTATTTTATGTAAATAACATGGTAAAATGTGCAGCATTGGGAGGTAAAGGGGAGACACTTTAATTGTGAAGGGACGACAGGATGAGGAAAGGTGTTGTTGCTAATTGTCGAGAGTAATGGCTGCGTGTGATATTGAACAGTCAAACTATTCGTATCAATTTACGGCTGTATCAACAAAATAATGATGTCATAGGTATATGGGGGCCTCATATTTGGTCTTGAAACGGGCCTTCAGATTCCTAAGGCCGCCCCTGAGTATGGTAAAGTACAGTACGGTACAGTAACGTGCGGTACGGCATGGTACAGTATGATAACATAAAGTATGGTACAGTACAGTATGATGCCGTACAGTACAGTACAGTACAGTACGGTACAGTACAGTACAGTATGGTACCATGCAGTACGGTACAGTACAGTGCAGTACAGTACAGTACAGTACGGTACAGTATGATACCATACAGTAAGGTACAGTACGGTACAGTATGGTACCATGCAGTACGGTACAGTATGGTACAGTACAGTACGGTACAGTATGATACCATACAGTAAGGTACAGTAGGGTACAGTATGGTACAGTATGATACCATACAGTAAGGTACAGTACGTTACAGTATGGTACCATGCAGTACGGTACAGTATGGTACAGTACAGTACAGTACGGTACGGTACAGTACAGTACAGTACAGTACGGTACAGTATGGTACAGTACAGTACAGTACAGTACAGTACAGTACAGTACAGTACAGTACGGTACGGTACGGTACGGTACGTTACAGTACAGTACAGTACAGTATGGTACAGTATGATGCCCTACAGTGCCGTACAGTATTATACAGTAGTATGGTACAGTACATCACAAAGGTATATCCAAATATATGCTGAAATAATTTTGGTGGCCATCTTGAAATATCACCGCCATATTGGATTTTTGGATGGCTCGGTTTAAAAAGTTAAAGAGTTGACCAAAGGAATGTCACGGCAAATGTCACGCTTGTATCACCAAGCGAACAACCGTTCCAATGATCTGCTAATTGCACAAATTCTGTGTGTGTGTACGTCTGTAATCCACGTAACTCGAGAACCGTTCGCCCCACCGACTTCAAATTCGACACACACGTTCCACACACCCACAGGGAGTGCAGTGCCCGGTCTCGAGTCGGTCGGACCCACGGTTGTCCAGAACCGCCACAAAAGGCCTTTTTCATTTGGCGTCCATCTTGAAAAATGGTGTCCATTTTGTTTTTTCAAGTGGACAACGTACTTTTCTGAGAGAATAGGTTCCGAAGCACTCGTGTGCCAATTTTGGTGCTTGTACCATAAAGTGAACGATTCTCATGATATATTGACTTATATCCTCCACTAATTGTTCCTGGTCTGTTGGTTGGTGCCTTGCATGGTTTCCGCCGCCATCGGTGTATGAATGTGTGGGTGAATTGATGCACAATCTATGTAAAGCGCCTCGGATAAAGGCGCTATATAAATGCACCATTTACCAAACAAAGGGATAGAATAAAGAGTTCAAGAAAGAGCAATCAAAGAGTAAACCTTTTGTGAACAGCTTCACAGTAGGGTATGTTCCATATATACAACAAATCTAGTTTAAAAATGTGCAATTCAAGGCTATGCATAATTCAAGTTTTATTTATTCTCAAAATTACACTGAGTAACTCATTTTCAGTGTCGTCGAGTAATACAATCACAGAAAAAAAAAGTAGAAACATCACAATACATCAGAAGATCAGGAAAAGAAAAGGTATACATGTGACATTACATAGGTTTACAAAATAAAAAGCTAAAACTAAAACAAGCTAAAAACAAATTTCAAAATGATCTAAAAACAGTTAAATATAGTGTGAGAAGAGGACAAGGGGGGGGCCTATAACATATTCCTTTGCCCTGTTTCGCTCTGGTTCTTATCAGTCCGTTCAAACACACACACACACACACACACACACACACACACGCACACACAGTCTCACGATGATGTATTGTGGGTTTACAGCTATACTTAACCCATTCTGAACGGGCACCCATTTTGGTGTTGGCATCGTGTTATGCTTTAGCTATTGAAAAATAGCAGATCTACAAGCTCATATCGCGCCACCGAGTGGCGCGATACGAGCTTGTAGGTCTGCTATTTTTTGAAAAATCGAAGAACGACTGACATTTTTTAGAATCTGATCTCAGGTCAGAATGGGTTAATCAGACCAGTGTGTGTCCAGTGGAAACCTCGTTATGAATCTGATCTCAGGTCAGAATTGGTTAAAGTGTTAATGGTAAAAAAGCAAATTGCCGGCACCGGCACCGGCGCGGAGAGGCCCGGGGCTTATTTAGTTGTCTAAAATGTAACTCGTCCTCAGAGAGGCGAGAGCGCTGATGAATGTTGTGCATAAGTGTGACCCATATTCAGACACGCGGAGCGGCGCGTCCATTTGTTTCACTTGACACAACAGTTTCTGTACGTCCGCCGCGCGTCTAATTTGTATTGGAAAAATAAAAACAAAAACAAAACAAAACTGGCAACTTGAGTAATTTATATCTCCAGGCAACACGCATATACACACATATACACGCACGCACGCACGCACGCACGCACGCACGCACGCACGCACGCACGCACGCACGCACGCACGCACGCACGCACGCACTGAAATGGAATATGATATGATCCACCTACAGTACTGTACACGCATGCTGGTGGCTCTAACTATAATTATCAGTGACACACATATGCACGCATGCACTACTTACACTGTATACAGTACAGTACGAATGATGCATGTGTGCACATGCATGCACGTACGTACACATCACACATACACATGCACATACACACGCACACACCTATACACGCACACGCACACAGGTAATGGAATAATACTTGTATAGGACATGTTATGATGCCAATTTCATGAAGAGCATTTTCGTATGTGTTAACACGTGTGTGTGTGTGTGTGTGTGTGTGCGCGTGCGTGCGTGCGTGCGTGCGTGCGTGCGTGCGTGCGCGTGAGTGTGTGCGTATGGGTGAATGCAATGCACATAAAACGCCTGGATAAAGGCACACTATAAAACGCACCATTTACCATTAAATAAATGCTATATTTGAAAGAGCAATTTGCACAATGGGAGGAGCCTTTCTAGGGTGCTTAGGAATAGCTATACTTTAGTGCTTTTGAACTTTTGAATGCTCAAGACGAGTATATGAAAACGTACTAATTTCACTGAGCAACTGTCACATGTAGTTGAATTTGATCAGGAGCCTCTAGTCCATTCTGACCTGAGATCAGATTCTATAAACGTCTTCTACATCCTGACAGTTTTCTGATAAAGCTATTGTTGCGGCGGTTTAAAGGCCGCCGCGAGGAGCTAAACATGAGAATAAATAGACGCTTGTATGACGCGCACGCAATGAATCCAGGTCCATTCCAGTTGTTAGTTTGACCATTTATTCAGTCACCACACGTATTGAGTCACAACAGTTCCCAGGCTTTTAGCTATGACTGAACGTGGTTGTTACGGTGATAAAAGGTGCGTTTGATACGGTCAACAGAAATGTCTTCTCCCACGCTCACCTCCTCTCTCTATCCAACTTCCCTCACCCAAGTGACAGGTAACGCCATGCAAATAGAGTGGCAGCGCCCCAGCCCCGGTGACACGCCCACTACCTGTGCAGTGCCCATTAAAGTGACATACCTTACGTCAATCATAATAGCACATTAGAATGCCAACACATTACGGCTCCTACATTCCGGCCCCTAATTATGGGAACACAATAATTACAATCATGCATTAGGCTATGTAGGAGACAGTAAAGAAAAACGTAAAAGACGAGGTCTTCTTCTTCATGTCAAAAAACGACAAAAATCCGCCTAATAAAGTGATATAGTCCATCACTCACTGAGTCCAGTTTGGGGAAAACCAAAGTCATAGCTCGTGTGTGCAAGAATGTCAATCATGTGTGGCAGTGTGTGCAAAGGTCTATGAAGGTCAAGGTCAGCTGTAGTCCTCAGGGATCTTCTGCTTCCAGTAGCAGGCAAACCTTGGTGATAGGCCTGTCCAGACAGCTTGTCTTTGTTTTGACCTGCACACGACGCACCAGTCCTCTTCTATCTGGTGTAGTTTGCACAACCCTTCCAGTGAGCCATGAGTTGCGTGGTGCTGAGTCATCGACTATGAGGACGATATCTCCAGGAATTAAGTTGCGCTTGACTCTTGACCACTTCTGGCGTTCCTGAAGTAGAGGTAAGTATTCCTTGATCCATCTTTTCCAAAACAGGTCGGATATATACTGTACTTGCTTCCATCTGCGTCGAGCGTACACATCCTCCTTTAGAAAGCATCCTGGTGGCAACGATGGCTTGGTTTTAAGCAACAACAGATGGTTAGGAGTTAGTGCTTCCAAATCATTTGGATCCGTTGATGCTCTGGTAATGGGTCGGCTGTTGATGATGGATTCCACTTCGCAAAGAACTGTGTGAAGGCCTTCTTCATCCAGGTTTTGTACTTTCAGGATGGAATTCAGTACCTTTCTCACAGATCTTATCAGCCTTTCCCAGACTCCTCCATGATGTGATCCAGTAGGTGGATTGAACGTCCACTTGATTCCTTTCTGAAGTAGGGTGTCATTGATTTGAGCCAGATTCCAACCTTCCATTGCCTCTCTCAATTCTCGCTCAGATCCAACAAAGTTGGTTCCATTATCTGAGCGCAGTTCCAACACTTGTCCTCTTCTTGAAATGAAGCGTCGAAGGGCATTGATGAATGAATCCGTGTCCAGTGAGGGTGCTACCTCGATGTGGATGGCTCTTATCGCCAAGCATGTGAAGAGAACTCCATATTTCTTCACCATACTCCTTCCTCGCTTAACCTCGAAAGGTCCGAAGTAATCAACTCCGACATGAGAGAATGGAGGTTCATCTGGTGAGACTCTATCCTGAGGCAAATCTGCCATCTGCTGGTGCGCAGGAGTTGCATGCAGACGCCTACAGACAACGCACTTGGACAGAACTCTCCTTATAGCCACACTAGCACCAGGGATCCAATATCTTTGGCGCAGACACGATAGCATGTGGTTACGACCTCCATGTCCTACATCTTGGTGTACTTGCTGCAGAATGATGTCAGAAATGTGAAGATCTTTCGCCAATATGGCTGGATGTTTACTTTCTTCAGGCATCGCCGATCTACTTAGTCGTCCTCCAACTCTCAGAATACCATCTTCGAGTATTGGGTTGAGCTTGTAGATGTGACTAGATGCTTTCACATTTTCTCCTTTTTCCAGACAGCTGATCTCATCTGGAAACCTCTTTCTCTGACAGAAGCGGACAATTTCCATCTCTGCCTCTTTGACTTCCTCCACTGAAAGAGAACTGCCAGCCTCTTCCTTGACCATCTGCAACTCCTTTTTCAATTCTCTTTCCTGTTGTTCTTTATTCAAGCCCGATTGTGCAAGAGTCACACTCAATTGCTTCCTCTTCCGACTGAGACACAGTAGCAGGTTCTTAACCTTGAAGATCCACCCAACAGTCTTCTTCAGTCTGTTCCAAGAAGAAAAGTGATTGATCAAGCGGGCTACTGCATCAACTTCCTCTTCAGCCTGTATTGCGTTCACCGAGAGACTCGTCTTGACCTCAGGGTCGTCCGGTGAGATCTTTAAGGAGTCATCAGGGTTTACAGGCCATTCCTCTTCAGACCTAGTCAGAAACATAGGTCCAGAACCTCACATGTCATCCTTCAGGAGTGTTTCCACCTTGACTCCCCTGGAGGCCATGTCAGCAGGATTGCTTGCGGTGTTGACATACCTCCACTGAGATGGATTTGACATGCCGAGTATCTTTGAGACCCTGTTGGCTACAAAGGTCTGAAACCTTGAGGTCTCGTTCCTGATATACTTCAGTACTGAAGTACTATCGGTCCAAAAAATTGAGTCTTGAAGTTGCATTTGCAGCTCCTTCCTCCACAACTTGTCCATTCGACTTGCCACCATGGCAGCCGTGAGCTCCATACGAGGGATGGTTATGGCTTTCAATGGGGCGACTCGAGCTTTCCCCATGACGAAGGCACAGTGCACTTCTCCGTGGATGTTGTGTAATAACAGGTAAGTAACAGTTCCATACCCGTTTTCACTAGCGTCTGCAAAGTGGTGCAGCTGGGCAGAAGTCACTTCCCCAAAATCCTCCGGTTTAAAGCATCTGGGCACTTTAAAATCTTCAAGCTGACAGAGCTCCTTTAGCCAACTTGTCCAGTCTTCAGCAGCTGTGGCTGGTACAGCATCATCCCAACCCAGATCCTTCCTGCACAGGTCTTGAAGGATGATTTTGGCTGACAGCACCACAGGCGCCAAGAATCCTAAGGGGTCATAGATCGAACTGACTGTGGAGAGGATCCCTCTTCTGGTCAAGGGTTTGTCACTGAGAGTGAGCTTGAACATGAACGCATCAGACTGAATACACCACTGCACACCCAGTGCCCTTTCAACAGGAAGTGTGTCGTTATCCAAGTCCAGATCCTTCACCTCTTTCGCTCTCTCCTTTGATGGTATGGCAGCCAGCACGCTCCGTCGGTTGCTTATCCACTTCGTGAGTTTGAAACCCCCTTTAGCACAAAGTGCACGTATATCTTGGTACAGTATGACTGCCTCCTCTTCCGATGTCACTGAAGCCAGACAATCATCCACGTAGAAATTGTTGAGGATTGTTTCAGTCACGCTGGTTGCAAAATGGTTCTTATTATCCTCTGCACACTTCCTCAGAGCAAAACATGCACAACTTGGTGAAGATGTGGCTCCGAACAGATGTGCAACCATTCTGTGCTCTACCAGGTTCTTCCCATGGTCTCCGTCCGGCCACCAGAGAAACCTCAGCAGATCTGAATCCTCCGATGTCACCTTGACCTGATGGTACATGGCCTCGATGTCTGCCATGAGTACAACGGGCTCCTTCCTGAATCTAGTCATCACACCGATGAGTGTGCCGGTAAGGTCTGGGCCTTGTAGAAGCTGTGCATTCAATGATGTTCCTTGAAATGTAGCTCCACAGTCAAATACGACCCTGATCTTCCTCTTCTTTGGGTGATAAACACCATGGTGTGGTATATACCATACCCTGCCATCACTCCGTTCCAGATCATCAACAGGCACCCTTTCTGCATAGCCCTTGGAGATGATGTCATTCATGAAAGCAGTGTAGTCAGCATGAAATGAAACATTTTTATGAAACCTCCGTTTGAGGCTCAGAGCTCGCTGTTCTGCTACTCTCCTGTTGTTGGGCATGTTCACATCCCGTTTCCTCAAAGGCAGGCCCATGGTGTAATGGCCGTCAATTAGTTCAGCATACTTTGTGACGTACTCCATGAACTGACCATCTTCTCTTGACAAACCAATCTGCTCATCATCTTGACTGCATTCAGGGAAATCGACTTTTAGCTGCTGCTTCCACAGTTCATCAAGGTTTGCAACTGAGATCCTATTCACTGTGACATCTGGATGTATATACGCATTGTCGTTCCTTATGTCTCCTCTGAGAGGTCCATTTACTGTCCAGCCCAGCATTGTTTTGACTGCATATGGGCCACCATCTGCGCTTCGCGCCACTTGCCATGGTTCCAAAGCCTTGGGCACGTTGGTTCCAATCAACAGGTCAATGTCAGAGTCGATTTCTGTGATTTTCACATGTTTCAGATGTGGCCATCGTTGCAGGTCTTTCTGCCGTGGAATGTTGCCTCTATTTACTGGCATGGTCTTCTGTGTGTACATCTCAGGTAGGTCACATGAAGAATCACTGTCCAGACCAGACACTTCCAATCCTGCAACAATGTGGCTTCCAATAATTTTCTCCTGGCCCATCGTCCTAAGGAGTATGTTTGTTTTTCTTCCCCTGAGATTTAGCTTGTTCATCAGTCTCTCCGTGCAAAAAGATGCTGTGCTCCCAGGATCCAGGAAGGCGTATGTAATCAACGTCTCTT
The DNA here is from genome assembly GCF_964188405.1 of Protomyctophum parallelum. Taxonomy (NCBI): domain Eukaryota; kingdom Metazoa; phylum Chordata; class Actinopteri; order Myctophiformes; family Myctophidae; genus Protomyctophum; species Protomyctophum parallelum. Next base: position 95,549,638 of record NC_139697.1, read on the forward strand.
GTCCCTTCTTGGACTTGATTCGAACCGGTACAATGGCTAGTGTGCAGTCCTGCTCACCAGCCCCTGTTAAACCACTGGATTGAACAGTGATCAGAGCACTGCCCACTGCAGTCTCTGCTTCTCCTGTTACACGTGGTTCTCTGCCTTTTGAGTAATGAAGGAGGGTAGGATGCTTTAGATTGCATACCTTGCATGAAAGGCGCTTCCTACATTCGCGGGATACATGTCCTATACATAGGCATCCAAAGCACACACCATGATTTCTTAAGAAATCAATTTTCTCATCGTGCATCTTCTTCTCCAATTGATGACACAGATCCAACGTGTGTTTCCCTCCACAAAACAGGCAGACTGTGGCTCCATCTAAATTTCTTTCTTCCACTGTTTCAATGGTGGTGGCAAAGCTACTCCCCTTTGCCTTTGGACGAGTTTGGGATTTAGCTTTCCACGCCTCATTTCCTGCTGCTGGAGCATCTTGTATGTCCCCAAAAAGCGGATCACTTGCAATCTTCACTTCCCTCTCGATGAAGATGACAATGTCAATGAACGTGGCTCTTTGGTTGCTCATTTCCTGTAATTCACAGGCCTTTGTTCTCCATTTATCCCTCAATTTGTAGGGCAGTTTCTTAATGATGGTCATCATATTGGTAGGTGTGTTCAACTCATACATATAGTCAACCTCCTCCATGGCGTTGCAACAACCTCTCAGGAATAGACTGTATGCCTGTAGAGCCTTTACGTCTTCAGATTTGATTGCCGACCATGAAAGTGCTTTTTCCATGTAGGTGGAGGCGATTTTATGTGCATTCCCAAAATGCTCCAATAGCAACGCCTTAGCCTTGGCATATCCTTGATCATGAGCCATATGCTGACAGCTTCTGACCAGTTCCCTGCACTGCCCTCTGGTGTACTGCTCAAGATAATACAGGCAGTCTGTAGGGTTGTCATTGTTTGTTTCAATGCTGCGCTCAAATGCCCTTATAAATGAGTGATACTTTAGACAGTCACCATCAAAAGCCTCAATTTCTCTTTTCGGCAGGAATGACATAAATTGTTGTTGGACAAGCAGGGCTGTGATTTGGTTTTGTTGCTCCAAAACTGTTATGAGTTGATCACTGCTGCTTGTTGAGGGCTGATTCCTTGTTGGGTGAATGTTTTGTATGGCTGGGTGAATGCCATGCTGATGAACTCTATGTTCCATTTTAGGTCGTGTGCCTAAAGCATGTGAAGCTGATTTGGGCTTGCCACCTGTTGGCTTGTTATCAGGCACATATGACCTGGCATCTGCACTCAATGGTTTGTTCATTTTCCTTTTTTCTCTCTCCAAATATGAGTTCATGGCATTGGATGCAGGCCTCGATGCTCCACTAGCAACATAAGAGCCTTTCAAAACCTTTACTTTAGCCATTGAGGCTTCAACTGCCACGTCAAGTTCAAGTTGCTGTTTTTTCCTTTTTATCGCTGCCTCCTGCTCCTCTAATGCATGAATGTCCTTTAAACGTTGCTGTTTAGCAATCAGAGCTGCCATCTCAGCCTCTTCGGCTCTAATGCGGGCTGATGATGTTCTTGACACAGTGCTGGACAGCCTGGACTTAGTTCTAGCAGAGCTCGGCCTGCCAGACCCCCTGCTTCCAACATTCGACACACTGTCATTTGGACTGATCTCATCTTCTGCACAACTATCTGTATGTTTCTCAGAGTGGATTGACACCTGAGTCTGACCTTCATGTTGGTCAGTCACAATTGTGGAGGAGACATCATGTACAGTGATATTTAGCATTTTTAAACCAGTTTCAGAGAGCCATATTTGTCCATCTTCAATAAAACCATTATTGTTTCTGAGCACATTGTTGAACCATTCATTTTGTCTGGTTTGTTCCTCCTCAGGCAGTAAAGGAATCAAGGTTTGGTGTAACTGAGTGCATTCATGAACCATTTTCATCAGTCGGTCAAGTTGACATTTCACTTGTGTGGCATTTTCATCACATTGCATTTGGTCTTTCATTGAATTTGTCACATCCTTCATTCTGTGTACCATGACTCTACGTTCCTTTTGTAAAGTTTCAATTTTGTTTGCAAGTGCTTTTGCAGTGAGTTTGCTTTCTCTTTTTGTTTCATCCATTTTTGAACCATTGACGTTTGACATTCTCCACAGCAGCAGCAGTGCTCGGCGGCACACAATGATCGATCACTTTCACTTTCACTTCCACAGCAATACAATTCCAGTCTGTTTGTCAACAACCAATCAATTCACTAAATCCACTTCCTCATAGAAAACACCCAACAAAGCAACACAACACACAAGCAACAACAACACGTCCCCAATGGACAAGCGGCACTGCAGTAGTAACAACAACAACTACACAGTCAACGAGTCAAGTCAACTTCATGTTAATTTACCGCAGTCAATAGCCTACCGCTTCTGTTGCGCTCTGCTCAGTCTGCTGTGCTTTGCCGACGGGCTGTTTTCATGAATGAATGAGGCGGGCAGCTCCGGTGTCCAATACAACGGTGAAGTCCACTTGTGAATGAAAGCGTTGTCTTCCGTGTCACAAACAGTGAAGAACAAGTATCGCTGTCACGATCCAAAGCGTCCCAATGCGATCCAAGGAATCCACGATGTAAAGTCCATTTCCCACGGATCTACACTTCGATGGAACGACGTTCTGTTGACAATGTTGCGGCGGTTTAAAGGCCGCCGCGAGGAGCTAAACATGAGAATAAATAGACGCTTGTATGACGCGCACGCAATGAATCCAGGTCCATTCCAGTTGTTAGTTTGACCATTTATTCAGTCACCACACGTATTGAGTCACAACAGTTCCCAGGCTTTTAGCTATGACTGAACGTGGTTGTTACGGTGATAAAAGGTGCGTTTGATACGGTCAACAGAAATGTCTTCTCCCACGCTCACCTCCTCTCTCTATCCAACTTCCCTCACCCAAGTGACAGGTAACGCCATGCAAATAGAGTGGCAGCGCCCCAGCCCCGGTGACACGCCCACTACCTGTGCAGTGCCCATTAAAGTGACATACCTTACGTCAATCATAATAGCACATTAGAATGCCAACACATTACGGCTCCTACAGCTATGTTTCTATGTCAGTCGTTCTTCCATTTTTCAAAAATAGCAGACCTACAAGCTCGTATCGCGCCACTCGGTGGCGCGATATGAGCTTGTAGATCTGCTATTTTTAAATAGCTAAAGCACGACATGATGCTAACACCAAAATGGGTGCCCGGTCAGAATGGGCTATACTTTGACTCAAGCAGTGGCGTAAATGTACTCAAATACTGTACTTACTACAATGTAACTGCATGTTGAGGTATAGCGTACAGTATTTCCAATACTTTTTAATTCTACTCCACTGCACCTCAGAGGTGAATATTGTATACTTTTACTACAATACAATTATTTGAAAAGGTTTAATTAATAGTTACTTATATATTTTGATTAGTAACATTATTATTATTATTATTATTATACTGTAGGTCTACTATGTACATGTACATTAACCCATTCTGAACGGGCACCCATTTTGGTGTTGGCATCATGTTATGCTTTAGCTATTGAAAAATAGCAGATCTACAAGCTCATATCGCGCCACCGAGTGGCGCGATACGAGCTTGTAGGTCTGCTATTTTTGAAAAATCGAAGAACGACTGACATTTTTTTAATCTGATCTCAGGTCAGAATGGGTTAATAATGAAACTGTCAGGATGTAATAGACATTTTTTTAATCTGATCTCAGGTCAGAATGGGTTAAAGGCTATTTAAAAAGAAAAAGAAGATAAAGAGAGAAAATGGGACATTCTGCTTACTTTTTGGTACTTTAAGTAGATTTTGATGCCAACTTTTGTGCTTTTACTCTAGTGAATGTTGAATAAGTACTTACTTGAATAAGGACACCACTACCTGTGATGGTGGGTTCTGCTAATGCATTTCAATGGGAATGGAGCGGTTTTTAACGTTTGCGGATTGCTGAAAAAAAACAAAAACATAACACTCCATTCCCATTGAAATACATGATCCGCCCTCGTAACTACAATAAAAGTGTGTTTTGCGACCAGACTTTTACTATAGTACTTGTCTATTGATACTTTTACTTAAGTAAAACATTTGAGTACTTTTCTTTTTCCACCACTGGACTCAAGTACTGGGGGTTGAGTACTTTGATGAAATGAGGCATTGCAGGGAGAGAGAGAGAGAGAGAGAGAGAGAGAGAGAGAGAGAGAGAGAGAGAGCCAAGAGACCACTTGTGTTTAATGTTCATCCCATTTTATGCTTCTCTGCACGAGTCTCCTGGTGAGAGGACTCGCAGCGTGAACTTGTTGTGCAGTGAAACGGAATATGATCCACTTACAGTATGTACACGCAAGCTGGGGCTCTGAGTAATTAGCAGCGGCACACATATGCACGCATGCACTATATGCACTATATGCAAAATACTTACCCTTTATTTGTACTTAAGTAAAAGTATAAATACTGCAATGTAGAAATACTCCATTACAGGTAAATGTCCAGAATTCAAAATGTACTTGTGTAAAACACAATGTACTTGAAAGAGCAAACAAAAGTATATTGACATCAAAATCATACCAAAGTTAAATTGAAACAATAGCAACCCATCGAGCTGTCTTTACATGTCACCAACAATAGACCAGAACAACTGCAATAATGTTTATTTCTCCAATTGCACTTGTGGGGACATTCGGTCCTCACGAGTATACAGTAGCACACACACACACACGCGCGCGCGCGCGCGCGCTAACATACATTACTCATAAAGGATCAGGTCTGAGATGAACTGAGAGAACTGAACCGGTTCCCATTGGGAACCAACCGGTGGAAAAGAACTGAACCGGTTCCCATTTGGGAACCAACCGGTGGAAAATAACTGAACCGGTTCCCATTGGGAACCAACCGGTGGAAAAGAACTGAACCGGTTCCCGTTGGGAACCAACCGGTGGAAAAGAACTGAACCGGTTCCCATTGGGAACCAACCGGTGGAAAATAACTGAACCCGGTTCCCATTGGGAACCAACCGGTGGAAAAGAACTGAACCGGTTCCCATTGGGAACCAACCGGTGGAAAAGAACTGAACCGGTTCCCATTGGGAACCAACCGGTGGAAAAGAACTGAACCGGTTCCCATTTGGGAACCAACCGGTGGAAAAGAACTGAACCGGTTCCCAGTGGGAACCAACCGGTGGAAAAGAACTGAACCGGTTCCCATTGGGAACCAACCGGTGGAAAAGGGCTCTCAGTGTATTCTGGCACGCTGCATCCTGCATCCTGTTATACGATGTGGAGTTACAATGCGGGTGAGAAAGAGATAAGAGCTTTTGGCCCACTACTGTATACAGCGACCAGTCACTATACCTATACGCGCAGTACGTGCTGCGAGTACGGCAACACGCCGAGGGGGGAAACAAAATGTGCCAAAAAGTGCCAAGCCGACCCTCAAAATAACAATTTTCTCTGCGGCTCCGCCGCGTAATGACGAGTGGCTGTGTGTGCGTCCTCACAAACAGTGAAAATAGCCGATCTGCATGAGGAATAGCAGCGTTCTCGTCGGGAGGAGGGGCAACACAAATATCCTACGAGTATAGGGCAACCAAATGGTCAGCTATACGGCCCTGAGAGCGACAATATTTTCTATCAATTCATGATGGGCCGGCCGCATATCATGTGTACATTAAGTGTTGTGTTGTACCTGGTGTTTAACAGTAAAAGTGCAGTCATCATAAATTGATCCGTTATAACGCATGAAAACGGATGTAAACTAAAATGCAGGTGATTGAAGTCAAGACTGAATTCTCTCAAAAGCATACTGTGAACTTGTACTGTATATCTGCTATTTATATATATTTTATTATTATTATTATTATTATTATTATTGTTTTAATAAAACAAAATGTTAAATTTATGTTAATAAGAATAAAGGTGCACTCTGTATTGTGTAAGTCTGAATATACTTAACTTGCTGTACTTTTTTTTTTTTTTTAAAGCATGTATACTTTAAGTTAACTCAAGTGCAAATTGGACAGAGCAACATTTTCACTCGTAGTGGAGTGATGTTTGTCCAGCAGTGGAGCTGGAGAGGAGTCGAGTACCACTGGGCTATACTGGATGCGGATTTCCCAGTATTTCCACGTACAGCATTATATACTAGCAGTACTAGCTGTATTCAGGTCCTGTGTATTTCTGTCTTGCTGCATGCCCTGCATCCTGGATGCATGTTTAACTAGGGCTGTGCTTTTGGGTCCCGTCAGGAGAGCTTTGGAATAATCACATTAAACTCTTTCAACTCTCTGCCGGCAGCCATGCGTGACAGCAGATCCTCACTGCCTGCCGCACAGGAAACCTCGCATGTCCGAAACCCATTTTATTATGATGAGTTTGTAGTGAAGTAAAAGTACACATTTTGGCTCTGAGATCTAGTGGAGTAGAAGTAAAAGTACTGGAAATTGTAAATACTCAAGTAAAGTACAAATACCTCAACATTGTACTTAAGTACAGTACTTAAGTAAAAGTACTTTCCACCACTGTAAATCATGACAAGTTCTCTTAAAATCCTATGATATCAGTGGTTCGTTTCATTTCAAGGACCCCCAGAATTATTTTAAAGCCGGGGGATGATGGTCTTTGTAATAACTATCATACTTGTTTTCCCCACATTGCAATATTAGTATGCTTGTAACAAAAAGTATTTACTTTCGGACAGTGCAGTTCAACATTTTGTGCAGAGGAGAACAAGGTGAACTCAGCTGGGACAGTGCAGGCTGGGCATGGAGGCCACCTCAGGACATAACATATTCTGAGTGTCATGAGGTCAAACTGTGGGGGAATGGAGGCCATGGCCTTCATGGACTTTCCAAACTTCTTGCCCTGATGGGGCTGCTGGCCAAGTTGGGACGCAGTGAGTGCAGTTTTGAGGTCATTGCACTTTACCTGACTTCAATAGTTCATAGTTCTGCTTCATTGTTTGCCTCGTAGATGAGTTTACTCTACTACAATTTCTTATTCAAACTTTAGTCACTGGTTCATTTGTAGATGTTTTATTATTTCAGTGTATTATTGCGTCACAGTTAACTATGGTTGTTGTGTGTTGTCGCTGCCCCCTGGTGATCACTGATCGGGTAGGCTATACAGCAACTGGCCTAATCAGCATATGGTATATGATTGGCTAATATTGGTATGTCTGTAAACCTCGTCCTTCCAGACGCTTAGTAGCAAACAGTAGCGCGCGCTGGTTTGTTTTGGGAAACAGCAAAACGCAAAATGTCTTTTTCAAGGCAAAGATAAAGTAATTCAGAAGAAGAATGTCAGAACTCAGCATGCAGCACCAGTGCCCGCACGGTTCACACCACTGCAGCAACACTGACACGTTCAGCGGAGTGGCTGCTGTCTCTGTGCCGTCTGTGAAGACTCAGAGCCATGAGCCGGGACTCCCGGGGGGGGCAGCAACACCGCTGGGTAATCTACACACTGACTCCAGACTTGAGGAAAATACCCATATCGTCCAAAATATATATATATTTTGGCCGATCAGTCGTTGTCTGTGTATAGGCTAATTAATTGGTAAAAGTATGCTAAATAACTCATTTTTAGACCATCTGGGAAATAAATGAATAAATCCGCAGCGGCGGCCTCACTTCGCTCGGACGCGAGAGTCCCCCCCAATGCAATTCTATAGTCTACCCAGAGGTAAAACGCACCCTCCGCCTATGCAGTCAGTCAGTCAGTCAGTCAGTCAGTCAGTCAGTCAGTCAGTCAGTCAGTCAGTGTATCACTCAAAATCATTCCATATGTTAAATGGTAAATGGATATAAATGGTGCATTTATATAGTGCCTGATACCTGTCCATTTAAACTCTGCCCCAAAGTAATTAGTGCAGCGCGCCTGGCAGCCGGCAAAAACTAGGGTTCCCAACAGGCCAGAAAATTAAGGCCCGGCCCTACCTGGGCCCTCATCACACCATGTACACTCAAGACACTGCCACCACTGCCATCCTTAGATCTCCATATATGGAGCTGACCTTCTGACATTCCATATATGTTTATCCGACCTCATCAAACCCTGTACACTCAAGACACGCTCCATATATGGCCAGTGCACTCGCTTCTCGCCCCCAGGCGTCTTACGGTTAACATACAAATTACAATAACTACTTTACACTCTAATGTATTCTTCGGCTACTTGTAAAATAGCCAACAAGCTCAAAGTTTGACGCAAACTGCAAGGCAACATGTAAGCTTGCAGATCAAGCCATTTTTTAAAGATGTTGACACTTTTAGAACATTTCTGGAGGAAAAATTATACAATGGGACATTCTGCATAATACATTCTGCATAATGTATACTTATACTTTAAGTATGTACTTTTGTACTTTTATGCATGACATTGACCATAACACTGACGTGACACAGCCCTGGAAACTTCCTTTAGAAAAAAAAAAAAAAAAAGGAATAAGAAAAAAAAATAAGAAAATCCGAGTATACTTCTTCCACCACTGCATACATAAATATGCATGTGAAGAAAAGTATGAAATATGTATGGTCTGTGCTGGACACGCACACACACGCACACGCACACACACACACACACACACACACACACACACACACACACACACACACACACACACACACACACACACACACACACACACACACACACACACACACACACATCTTTCCTGGGTTTATTGGCGTACATGATAGCCAGAACTGCAGACCTAATGCTCCCATTTAAATGACGGATTCCCACGACTGGGCTTCTAATTTACATAAACCAGACAGTCGCACACGCGCACACACACACACACACACACACACACACACACACACACACACACGAAGGAACTGAAAGACTGTGGTGGGAAAAAAAACTACTTTTTGTATTTATCTATGAAGTAAAAGTATAAATACTGCAAGGTAGAAATATTACAAGTAAAATCCAGAATTCAAAATCCACTTGAGTGAAAGTGCAAAAGTATTGGCATCAAAATGTACTTTAAAGTACCAATAGTAAAATTACTCATTATACAGAATGTCCCATTTCACAAGTTTTCATGGGTTTTTAAAAACATCTTTTGACAATAGCAGATCTACAAGATCTCACACTTACACACTACGTATATCACACAAAGCATTGTGAGCTTGTAGAGCTTGTAGATCCTTTATACCAAGTGCTGAAAGATTGGTCGACTGTCTTTTCATCCGCCTGACTGTCTGTCTATGTACGTACTGTACATACAGTATCCCTGATTGGCAAAATACTCGTGCCTGTTTTTGTTGCATCATGTACAGTATCAGTAAATTCAGTATCACATTATTTACAGTACCCATTGTACCGTTCCATGGATGTACTACAAGATTCTAGCCTAGAATCGCTATAGCCGGCACCGCGTATATAAACACAAGTGGACGCGCGAACGCGGGAAGCGAACGCAGCTCGTAAATTGCAATAACAACAATTATAAATGTATAAATAAATTACGTACTTTGAGGTTTTTCTCTTTTTTTATTTTTTATTTTTAAGATTTTTTTTTAGTTAAGTTTTTTTAGTGTGTGCGTGCGTGTCTTTTTTAAAGTTTTCTTTAAGTTTTTTTTAAGTTTTATTTTGTAAGTTGTTTTTTAAGTTACGTTTTTTTTAAGTTTATTTTTGTAAGTTGTTTTTTAAGTTACGTTTTTTTAAGTTTCTTTTTGTAAGTTGTTTTTTTTTTTTTTTTTTTAAGATATTTTTTTGCGGCTTACGCCTTTTATTGATTTTTTAAGGGACAGATAGTAGGCTGACAGGAAACGGGAGAGAGATGGGGGGATGACATGCGGTAAAGGCCGTGTCGGGTCCGGGAGTCGAACCCGCGGCACACCGCGACTGGATCACCAGTCCGGTGCCCAGACCATTACGCTACGGCCTGGGCCGTAAGTTGTTTTTTTAAGTTACGTTTTTTTTTAAGGATTCATTTATTTTTTGTTCTTCTTTCTTTTTTCCTATGCAGGGGAAGTTAAGAGGCGAGCTCCTTTTCATGCTGTGTACAGTATGTGCAAGGCAGGGCCGGAATGTAGGTGACCGGAAATAGGCCAATATAACGGCATAAAACTGCCCCAAAACGGCTACAAAACAGCAAAAATGTTGCGTGCGCGTGAAGGGGGGCCCTTCTAGCTTCAGTGCCCAGGGGCCCTCAGTGGTGTTAATCCGGCCCTGGTGCAAGGTACATACAGATCTATTTCAAGTGTGCTCGTTTACATTCCATTCATTTGCAGGGCAACTTCACTTCACTGGGGATTACTTTCTTGTACAAGTTATTGTTGCAATGAAACGTCATTAAAACTTTGAATGAATGGGATACCGGTATGCCATATTTGGTAACCGTTGTGATTTACTGTGATTATACCATGGTACATTTAAGAGGGTCTCCGCCAGTCATCCTGCTGTGGCGTATTGCTTTTGCCTGTCTGCCTGCATGGGGTTAGTATGTGTGTCTATCTGTATGCTGCCTCAATGTGGACAAAGGGATCTCGGAATGTTCTGTGATGTTTTCTATGCCTATGTCTGTACAATACATCTGTATCGTCCGTCCGTCCGTCCGTCCGTCCGTCCGTCCAGACGGACAACGATCGACGAACAAATAATGCCTTCGGCCACAGCTTTTGCTAAACGTCACCAAAACCGTCACCCAATCAACTGTCGGACCTTCCCTTGTCGCAATGACCACGTGAACACAACATAGGGGATTAATAAATGACCCATACAAATGGGAAAGGATTAATAAATGACCCATACAAATGGGAAAGGATTAATAAATGACCCATACAAATGGGAAAGCCATCTGTTTTAGCCAGATTTTAGCTAGATTTTTTTCCAAAAACTTCTTAGGATTTAGAACGGTGGTTTAGAACAGTGGTTCTAAAAAAATAGCTGATATATAAGATCAAAGCATGTAACAGCATGTACACTAGCATAACAAGCAGCGGTGCAAGCTTGTATACATCTGCTATTTTTGAACATTATTCTTGTAAACATTTTTTTTTTAAAGCAAATCTTCTCTTCTGGTGGTTCCTGGCACAAAGCATTTTCAGACGGGGGACGGGGGACGGGGGGTGCTCCGACAGCACCATTCTGAGTGACAAAGATCTTCACAGTGAATGGAAACGATAACCTTTAACATGGACCAGTGAATATGTGTGGATACGACAGAGCTGCTTTATGTAAGACATTCCACACTACCGGTGGAATGTCCTTCATTTAAACTATAAAGAACATTTATTTACTCAAGTACTGTACCTAAATAAAATGTTGAGGTATTTGTGCTTTAGCCTACTTAATGAGGCATTTGTGCTTTACTTGAGTAATTCCATTTTTCAATACTTTTATACTAACACTCCACTGCATCTCATGAGGCAAATACTGTAGCTACTCCAGCACAATTCATTTTGCAGATTCAGATTCTTGTAAAAACATACAGAATTATCCAGATAAATAGTATTTCTACAATGTGGTATTACTATGTTTACTCAAGTAAAGAGTACTTCTTCCGCCACTGCTATCGTGTGCACCTATACACCTCAGCAGTGTTGCCAATTTTGCGAGAGAAATAAGCAACCAGGTCTATGAAAACAAGCACAAAAAGGAAGTGACTATATGGTATGAGCACTTTAAACCAATACTGCCATTTGAACATAGCCGATCTGCAAGCTGACAACGCGCCCGAGGAGCTGTAAGCTGCAATGCTCAAAACAAATCATAAAAAAGGAAGAAAGAAAAGTGTGGAATGTTTTAGATTTGAGTTTTTAGCAACATAACTATTTCCAGGAGTAAACTGACTCCGCCAGATCATGTTAGTAGTGAGTTCCTCCTCCTGCTCCCATCTGGTCTCTCTCGGGCAGAGACGATGAACTCTGAACCAGTGCTGAACGGAGCGATATGCGGGATCAACGCGAGACTGATGACGCATTGAAGCGGTGCCACAGCGCAAATGTAAACACAAGCTAACAAGACTATACATACAACTCCAATTCATTATGGATATATCAGATTTCTGTGCCCCTGCTTCGGGTTCATCGTTTCTGCTTGAGAGAGACCAGATCCAGGCAGGAGGAGGGAACTGAGAGAGACCAGATCCAGGCAGGAGGAGGGAACTGAGAGAGACCAGATCCAGGCAGGAGGAGGGAACTGAGAGAGACCAGTTTTCTGAAAAAGCTATGTTTCTATGTCAGTCGTTGTTTGATTTTTCAAAAATAGCAGATCTACAAGCTCATAGCGCGCCACCGAGTGGCTATGAGCTTGTAGATCTGCTATTTTTCAATAGCTAAAGCATAACATAATGCTAACATCAAAAGGGGTTCCCACCCAAAATGGAATAAACAACATAGAAACAATTAAGCCCCCACAGAACAACACAACCCGTGATTATACCAACCCATTTACAAGCGTACGTTACAGAAACAGCAAGCCCCAAAGTTGCTTAGAATAAGCGCGGACGTGGCAACGCTGAAGCACAGAGATATGCGTGTCTGCAGTGAGACCAGAGGCACCGTTCAGCCGTTCATGAATATTTCATGCATTTCTACTCATGCTTATTTATGTGGATGGTGTCGTTTGTTCAGTGTGACTGTACTGTCTGAGACCCTGTACTGTACTGTCTGAGACCTTATTGTACTGTACTGTCTGAGACCCTGTACTGTACTGTCTGAGACCTTATTGTACTGAACTGTCTGAGACCCATGATGCAGCCGCAGAACGTTTGTTAGTGTACTGTATGAGACCCTGTATTGTACTGTACTGTACTGTACTGTCTGAGACACTGTACTGTACTGTACTGTCTGAGACACTGTACTGTACTGTACTGTACTGTACTGTACTGTACTGTACTGTACTGTACTGTACTGTACTGTACTGTACTGTACTGTCTGAGACCCTATGATGCAGCCGCAGAATGGCTATACGAAGCACCGCCAGAAGTTCACCAGCAGGACAGGAACATGAAGCTGTGTGTCCCCAACGGAGGCTGTTTAAGTTTACCTGCAGCTATAGAGGAGTCACCGTCAGTCCCTCAGCCTCGGGGGAAGGGGAAGCCGCCCGCGGCCATGTGGCCTGCAATTCAGTCCAGTGATTCTTAAAGCAGTGGTGCTCAAACTTTGCTCACGTCAAGGTCAGCTAGGTCAAGGTCAAGGGTCAAGGTCAGCTAGGTCAAGGTCAAGGGTCAAGGTCAGCTATAGGGCCCCCCAAATTGGTAGGACCCCCGTCCGCCGAGTGACCCGCTTCAACCCGCTGTGACCCGCTTCAACATTTCCTAAACCTTTTAGATATTTTTTTTCAAAATATCAGATGTACTGTACGTACTGTAACAACATACGTTTGTTGTTTTTGAATAGACAACATATGGATAGAGTGGTGATGTATATTTTGATAACTTATGCCTCTCATAATTGTACACATAGCCTAACACTTCAGCCTATAGTTCACATGCAGGGAAGCCGAGTGAAGAGGTCATTTAGAATAGCAAGTCACTAAGATAGCCTATAGGGACATTTTAAGATAGTCAGTTTGCGACAGCTGTGAGATCCTGCTATATAGTGGACATTGTGAAGTTTTACCACACTGAAGAATGCTTTGAAAATAAGACCACCTGTGGTAACTTGTTTACGGAGGCAACAGAGCCTTAAGGGTCAACACACACACACACACACACACACACACACACACACACACACACACACACACACACACACACACACACACACACACACACACACACACACACACACACACACACACTAGAGATGTATAAGATGGGACAGAAAATCAGTTAGAACTGAGAGTGAGAGACAGCAGAGAGAGACAAGAGGGAACCTAGGCACTCTGCCTGGGACAAGGCCTCAATATGCAGTAACCATAGAACGAATGCTTGTAACTTGTAACTGATTGCTGACCAATAAATGGAAAGAAGGAAATATGCCTGCTTGAACCTCCTATTCATTTCAACAGCAACTTCAACAAAGGAATTAGGTGAATTAATCCACAGAGCCCTGTAAGAAAGACACATCAGTGGTTAAAATGATTATGTTGCCATAGTAACACAGGTATGTTATATTCTTTATACAAATGCAGTGTGGTTAGGATGGTGTCTCTGTCTCTCACCCCATTGTGTCGTGTTGATGTACATTGTGCAGCCTTTTAAAGCAATACCCGACTTGTGTGTGTAAAAATCACACCTCTGTCTTCAATGTTTGTGTAACACAATGTTTGTGTTTACGCAAACATTTGAAGCTGGCCATCCATTGTCAATGGCATTCAATGTTTGTGTTCACACAATAGGCCCATTTGTGTTTACACAAACCCTCATCTGGACATATCTCAACAACCAACAACCATAAAACAACAACATGCACACTCCCAGGCAGCCTACTGGTATTGAAGTATAAGTATAGTGTTGAGTGTTGAAGACTGCAGAGTGTAACAACAGCCATGTTTCTTCCAAATTACAAATTAGCAAGATAGCACCTCCCCATAGCATAGCAGCAGACAACATGGGCACAATCAATGGAAATCCATTCAGCAAAAATGACAATTCATTTATGACCTTTGATGTCTTCAATCGTGTAGTAATCCATAATCAAGGGCGGACGCTGTTGTGGAGTTGCCCAGTAAAGCTGAAGTCCTCAGGATACAGCTGTTGTAGGCCTACAGTAGGCTAGCTCCTCTAAGGACAGCTGACTTCCTTTCTTTCCAAAAACTTTGCAATAGACGTTGAGACATTGTGAGGCTAACATTTTATAGGATACTCTCAGAGAGGCTTCTCATTAATATTTAATCATAAACAAAGACTTTCTGGTGTGAAGAAAAACAAATTTGCTGCATTCTAGAAACAAGCACATGATGACAGGCATCAGGCAGGCATGACCAATCAATCTATGCAGGTACAGATGGACAAACTATAGGCAGTGCCAGTGACTTCGGAGTATAGGAAAAGATTAATAATAATAAACCCACTGCCATTTTGCTAAATTGAATGCAGTGATTGCATTCACATTATGTTATGCAATACTGTCATCATATGATATTAAAACATATTTTTTCATTTTTTCATGTTTGTGGCTGGGCCCAGTTCAGAGTTCAGACATAGGTGGGCCTACTGTAGGCCCAGGTAGGACCACCCGTGGATACTTGTCATAATTGGGAGGCCGTCCGTGTGTCCGTCCGTGTGTGTGTGTCCGTGAGCAGCTAATCTCGGCCACCGTTAACCCGGTCGATGCCTAATTTTGCACACACACTCCCTGGATGCCAACGATGAACCTCTGCCCCAAACTTTCCAGAACGGCCTGTTATAGCGCCACCAGGAGGCCGCTTTGTGCAAAACAAGTTTTTGCACAGTACACCTACAGATTTTGTCCAAACATCACGCAAATTGGTACACAGTCTCTCTAGAGCCATTCAACGAAACGGGTCTTTCAGATTTCTCAGACTCCATCCTGATTTACTTTTGTTGCCCTTTTATCCAACCACCAGATGAAGGCAAGCTGCAATCTCCTACATTCCTATCCTGGTGGAGACCTGTGCCCAGAAGGGCACTTTTTCTAGTTCAGTTTGGTTCTCAAACTTGATCAATGTCAAGGACTCCCAGATTGATACACATGCCGTCACATTTGGCCACGGACCCCGTCCTTGTGCCAGGGACCCTCAGAAGAGAAGATTTGTGTTCATTTATTTTCCCTCCCTCTAATTGGACATTTGTGTGACAGTGCTGCAGTCTGCAAGATTATCTCCAGACAGACAGACAGACAGACAGACAGACAGACAGACAGACACTGTTGCTGTCTCTGGGTGGAAACCTTGTATCTCCAGATTTTTTGTTTTCACAAATTAATGCCCTACTTCATTATATACATTGCGCAAACTTAGTGTAAATAGCAGGTCTACAAGCTCACGACATGACGCTATGTGAGCTTGTAGATCGTCTATTTTCATTATTTCCCTTTAACAAAATGAAATACCCCCCCCCCCCCCCCCCCCCCCTCTCTCTCATTAGCAGGCAACAGTGCAGCACTCTCTCTCTCTCTCTGTTTCTGGCACAACAGCGCCCCTACTGGTACTCATTATACTGGTGCTCATTAACCAACACATAGGCGGACACACAGGTGAACACAGACATTGCTGTTCCATGGAGTGGTTGCACCACTCAAAAAAAAGAATTTTTTTTCGTAACATACATGGTTTCCACCCGACATTTTAAACGAGTAAATATTTAGAAGCTTTATGCAGTTTCATGGTTATAACTTCCGAGTCGAGGCAGTCAGTACATCAGTGTGAGGCGATACAATCAAAGTACAATTTCACAGCTAGAAAGTAAAGCTCAGAGCGGAGAGTTATCACCCCCAGCTATAAAACACAGGATGAATCTTGTTAGCGTGTCTACTGCGCTGTGAAATGTGTCTTTGGGAGAATCAGCAGACAATGTGCAGAGATAATAAACTGTAGCGCCACAGCTTGTCGAGCAGATTAACTCCCAAAGTGAGGCCGACCAGGAATTCTACTGAGGGAAAGAACACAATGGGAGAAGTCTGTTCATTAATTTGTTCGTTCATTCATCATTCGTTCATTCATTCATTCATTCATTCATTCGTCCGTCCGTCCGTCCGTCCGTCCGTCCGTCCGTCCGTCCATCCATCCATCCATCCATTCATTCATTCATTTTCACTTAAGGGACGTAAAAGTAGCAATACCACAATATAAAAAGATATTCTGCTATTAAAATATTCTGCTACATAAGAGGCCAGTGCTTCTCGCCCTTTGTTTGTTGCCTGGGTGAACAACCTTCAGTCAGACGCTGACTGTGGGAATGAGTTCCTTCCATCTTTAGCGTACGACTTTACAGTTTTCTGAAAAACCTGTCAGTGGTTCTCAAACTATTTCCTGTCAAGGACCCCAGAAATGATATGAAATTGGCTGCCGACCCCCATGCGAAAATATGATGTGCTCTGAAAGAATATTATTAAAAGATTTGCACCACATTTTCCAAAGCAATTCAAGAATATCAGATCTACAAGCTTGTAGCGCTGCACAAGACAATGCTTAACCCATTCTGAACGGGCACCCATTTTGGTGTCAGCATCATGTTATGCTTTAGCTTTTTAAAAATAGCAGATCTACAAGCTCATATCGCGCCACCGAGTGGCGCGATACGAGCTTGTAGGTCTGCTATTTTTGAAAAAATCGAAGAACGACTGACATTTTTAGAATCTGATCTCAGGTCAGAATGGGTTCATCAGACCAGTGTGTGTCCGGCGGAAACCTCGTATGAATCTGATCTCAGGTCAGAATGGGTTAATCATGATTGTGGTTCACCCTGGCCTCTACCTTTTGCACTTTGGTCCGCTTGAGCGGACCCCTGTGACTTTCTCCATACAAGCTATTAGCAAGAGCTTGCAACTGAATAATAGCTGCAGTGGATCTGTGTGAACACAGGATCCATTTCCTTAACGGACATAACGATATAACTCTTAACGATATAGTCCTAAGAGCTGAGCGGTTCATTTTCTTTAATGTTATTGATTTCCACAAGCCAAGGTCATGGCGATGAAGACCAGCGTTGTGTGTCATTTATGCATTTGCCTCAATTAACCCATTCTTTGCGGGAACCCGCCTTTTGGTGTTAGCATTATGCTATGCTTTAGCTATTGAAAAATAGCAGATCTACAAGCTCATAGCGCGGCACCGAGTGCAGCGTTACGAGCTTGTAGGTCTGCCATTTTTGAAAAATCGAAGAACGACTGACAAAGAAACATAGCTTTTTCAGAAAACTGTCAGGATGTAAAAGACATTTTTAGAATCTGATTTCAGGTCAAAATGGGTTAATGGCCGACCGTCAGGCAGAAACCTCACATGATATCACCACCATATATCTAAACATCTTATTATGTTTCTAAATAAGTTAAAGCCCTACTTCAGCAAACGAGAGTGTCGCATTAAAAATACTGAAAATAGCACATCTGCAAACTCACAAAGTCCCGCGATGCCATGCGTTGTGAGCTCGTAGATCGGCTATTTTCTTTATATTTTTTTAATAGTCATGAAACAGGAATGGTTTTGGACATACAAGGTTTTGGCTGGCCGGCGAAAGCACCTTGGGTGCTCATAAAAACCACACAGCATGGACAGGGGGAGGGAGTCGTTTCTTGGCCCGACATGCTGACGAGTTTATCTAAATGACCTTGAAAGTCTTTAGGCATGAAGTTTATGAAGAGTACTTGGAAGTCTTACAGTATATAGGGCACATTCACACCAGGACTGTTTGGTTCGTTTAACCCATTCTGACCTGAGATCAGATTCATACGAGGTTTCCACTGGACACACACTGGTCTGATGAACCCATTCTGACCTGAGATCGGATTCTAGAAATGTCAGTCGTTCTTCGATTTTTCAAAAATAGCAGACCTACAAGCTCGTATCGCGCCACTCGATTAAATTAATGAAAAGAACAGCAAAATGAGTCGAGGATCAACGTGGGGAGATGATGAGGTAAAGGTGCTCTTGGAAAGGTTATTACATTTCCCATTCACTAGCTGAAACACGTAAGAACGCGGTGGTGGCGGTGGCTCAGGGGTAGAGTGCCTGGATGGGAACCACAAGGTTGCCAGTTCGAACCCGGGCTCCCCCAGAGTTACTATTGAAGTGTCCTTGAGCAAGACACTGAACCCCTAATTGCTCCCGATGTGCTGGTTGGTTGGTGCCTTGCATGGTTTCCGCTGCCATTGGTGTGTGAATGGGTGAATGTAATGCACAATCTATGTAAAGCGTCTTGGATAAAGGCGCTATAAATGCACCATGCACCATTTACCATTTTAACTGTCAGTGACAAAAGGAGAGAGCGGGGGATTGACGTGACCGCGCGGCAAATCAGTGCCATTAAAAAGAAAAACACGTCGTCAGTGGTACATGAAAATGTGCGATGCGCTCCGGAGAAGTGGCAGCTCGGTAGAGGAGAAGGACAAATTCCCCTGGTTTGACGAACTAGATAAAATATTGGGAACCAGGCCCGCTATAGCAACCCACAACATGTGTTGCTAGTGGCCGTCCGGCCAAGGGAAGAGACCCAAGAAGACAGCTCTTAGCGCCATGGGAGCTCTGTTTGGGAATGTTTATCAAGCCAAGAAGAATTATTATTATTATATATTTTTTTATTTTGTAAGTAAACACAACATAACATCTACTTTAACCCAGATACAGTACACATTAAATTATAAAGCTAATGAAATACTTGTTTCTATTGTGTTCCTACAATAGGTGGCGAGGGAGACCTCATACGACAATGAGACTTCACTACCCAGCAAGGCCAACCCACTGGAGTGGTGGACCACATCATGTGCCAAGTTCCCCCACCTTGCCCAGCTGGCACGGTGCTATCTGTGCATCCATTCCCGGGTATGTCGGTTAGGTCAGAGAGGGTTCTTTCCCCCGCCGGGATTAGCGGGATAATCGGAAAATAAAAAAACGCTCTGCATTAGATGGAGAAAATGTGGATGGCCTTGTGTTTTTGGCTAACAACCTGTAAGTCTCGCCAATGCTGCTGTTTGGTTCCTTCACTCCTGGCGCCGCCGGTTTTGGCTCGCTCCATCTGTCCGCCGCCGATTAGACGGTCGCCGGCCTTCAGCGTCTGCTAACGGCTAGAGGCATTCAATTCTGTCTGCTAACGGCTAGAGGCATTCAATTCCAAGCCCACCCGGGGCCACACGTTCCACCCACTCCGCCCACCAGCCTCCTCCTGCTTTCACAGCAGCAACAACAAGACACGTGCCCCCCCAGCACAGAGCCTCTCCACCCTCGATCCTTCCCTAGAATTCCTTAGGCACCATACTTTGGACACTGTGGCGTTCAAAGCCTCTCTCCCCCAGGAGAAACTCAATAGGATCACCCTCCTCCTGCCTGTCTCCCCCAGGAGAAACTCAATAGGATCACCCTCCTCCTGCCTCTCTCCCCCAGGAGAAACTCAATAGGATCACCCTCCTCCTGCCTCTCTCCCCCAGGAGAAACTCAATAGGATCACCCTCCTCCTGCCTCTCTCCCCCAGGAGAAACTCAATAGGATCACCCTCCTCCTGCCTCTCTCCCCCAGGAGACTCAATAGGATCACCCTCCTCCTGCCTCTCTCCCCCAGGAGAAACTCAATAGGATCACCCTCCTCCTGCCTCTCTCCCCCAGGAGAAACTCAATAGGATCACCCTCCTCCTGCCTCTCTCCCCCAGGAGAAACTCAATAGGATCACCCTCCTCCTGCCTCTCTCCCCCAGGAGAAACTCAATAGGATCACCCTCCTCCTGCCTCTCTCCCCCAGGAGAAACTCAATAGGATCACCCTCCTCCTGCGGAACTACCTGGTCACGCCCTGCTGCACTAAACGTCAACTCCTAGCCCTCCTCGGTCACCTCAATTTCGCCCTCCGCATCGTCCCCCAAGGCCGCCCCTTCATATCCCACCTCCTCACCACAGCATCCTCCGCACACTCCCTGCACGACCTCGTCACCATCTCCACCTCCTCCACAACATGGTCTCTCGCACGGGGCCCTGCAAGCTGCGCGCCCTGCAGCTTAAGCTCCACTAAGTTCCATTGTTAATCCGGGCCAATCATCGAAGGTGATTGGAACATTTTGTAACTCTGTTTTCGGAGCTCGAAAGTCGATGAATTTGTCCATTGTGGACAAATACATTATATGTTATATAAACCCACGTGCTCAACTTGGTTGGTGTTGTGTACTGTGTACTGTACTGTGGCGGTGCGCGCTCATTCACTGGGCACGCAAGCACAGAAAAGTGTTGTTCTTGAGTGTGTAAACGCGCACGCGAAGCGTGTGTGCATGGGGCCTTTTGATTTGGTGTAGCTCCGGCACTGCCTTCGAGCACCTGGCTGTTTAACACAATATGATTAGAATAATTCAACACATACTGGCTTTGATGATAGCCATTAGGGATTCTTTTCCCCCCCATGCCAGGACATTCTCCACAGAGGATCTCGCTTAACAACAGAGAATAACCTAATGTTCCCAGCATGCCTCGAGCTGCACTATCCTTTATCGTTGGTATTTTGAGTCGGACGTATAGCTTCAATCAGCATCCATTGTCCAGGGCCTTGATTAGCGGTGTGGAAAAGGCACAGCTGCTTTCAAAGTTCAGTCATTAATTACTAATTAGTAAATGACAGTCAACCGGCCATTAGTATGATTTACAATGACGACTTTACACACCATCAATAATCCATCTGAGAATATGTCGGCATGTTGGCGTCAGATCTAGGGGGAACTCTAGCTGCCATTGACAGCCCAAATTCCAACAGAACGTGACTAGCACGCAAACGAGGGACCAGGGTTGCCATGTTTGTTAAATATGATCTATCATATCTTTCCTATCTATAAGTTTAGCTTATAACAATCAGTCAATGGTAAATAAATTAACTATGAACACTAACTGTATAGCTATTAACTTTTTGGGCATGTTTAAATGAGTTAACCCATTCTGAACGGGAACCCATTTTGGTGTTAGCATCATGTTATGCTTTAGCTATTGAAAAATAGCAGATCTACAAGCTCATAGCGCGCCACCGAGTGGCGCGCTACGAGCTTGTAGGTCTGCTATTTTTGAAAAATCGAAGAACGACTGTGACATTTTTTAGAATCTGATCTCAGGTCAGAATGGGTTAATCAGACCAGTGTGTGTCCAGTGGAAACCTCGTATGAATCTGATCTCAGGTTAAATAAGAAAATATTAATCTGTTTTAATGTATTAAGCTTTGACTCTTAATGCAGTCTTGTGTATTTGTCACTATGTCAGATACATTACAAGTTATGACTAAATGTTTATACGGCCTATGACTGTACGTTGAGAGAGAAGTCATTATTTTTGTCTAATCCCGACAATGCAGTACGAAACGGCACGGCCTATCTGAGCACTGTCCAGCCACAAGTCCAAAACAGAGCAGTTGGTCAGCCCGTGCTGCAGTCTTCAGACCAGTTGGTCAGCCCGTGCTGCAGTCTTCAGACCAGTTGGTCAGCCCGTGCTGCAGTCTTCAGACCAGTTGGTCAGCCCGTGCTGCAGTCTTCAGACCAGTTGGTCAGCCCGTGCTGCAGTCTTCAGTCAGTTGGTCAGCCCGTGCTGCAGTCTTCAGACCAGTTGGTCAGCCTGTGCTGCAGTCTTCAGACCAGTTGGTCAGCCCGTGCTGCAGTCTTCAGACCAGTTGGTCAGCCCGTGCTGCAGTCTTCGGGAAATCTACCAGGATTTATTATAGCCTCAGCCTGTACGTGGTGGCTCCAGTGGCGTGCACAGATAGACACTAGGGGGTGCTAGAGCACCCCCTGCCCTTTTGACAATGTGCTCTTAAAAAAAAAAAAAAAAAAGGTTTATTTATTTTCTTAATGTGTAGTGTGTGGACCATGCGGTGACATTGATCAAATCTTGATAAAAACGCTTCTACTATATTATTTAGGCCCCCACAATCTATAAAGCTATGTTTCTATGTCAGTGGTTCTTCGATTAAAGAAAAATAGCAGACCTACAAGCTCGTAGCGCGCCACTCGGTGGCGCGCTATGAGCTTGTAGATCTGCTATTTTTCAATAGCTAAAGCACAAAAATGGGTTCCTGCCCCAAAATGCGCTGCACAAGGTGCCCTTTTTTTCACTTGAGCACCTGCCCCTCTAAATGCCACTGGGTGGCTCTCTATTATTCTTGGGTGTCCTTGTATTTCAGGTCAAAACTATAGCCCTTTTATTTTATTTACCGTCTTTTCCTTCGGCACTGTACCCTTTTATGTTTATGTGCTGTTTTATGTGTGGCGACTGCATAGGCATTATTGCTAAATCCGGTGTATTTACAGTACATTTTTAATGTAATATGCGCCGTTGTCCCGTCCAAATAAACGTATACATAAAGGTCAACTATAACAGTTTTGCTGTGTGCAGGTACTGTATGTATGACCGGCTGACTATGCTGCTCTTGGCAAATTACACTAGCGAGGCGAGCCAAGACGACCTGGGGCCAGAGTTTACAAATGAGTTTTCAAATGATTTCTTTTCCATGAGCGTTAAAACTGGAAAAGTATATCCATGTCATTGTGGCTAGAGTATAGCGTCCCGGGTACGGTAGCTACAGTGGGAGGTGAAGGACTGTGTTACTGTGTTTATTTGGGAATGCTTTGGGGCTTATGCTGTGGGACAGGACTGTTGCAGTCTAGCCCATTCTGAACGGGAACCCATTTTGGTGTCAGCATCATGTTATGCTTTAGCTATTGAAAAATAGCAGATCTACAAGCTCATAGCGCGCCACCGAGTGGCGCGCTACGAGCTTGTAGGTCTGCTATTTTTGAAAAATCGAAGAACGACTGACATTTTTAAGAATCTGATCTCAGGTCAGAATGGGTTAATCAGACCAGTGTGTGTCCAGTGGAAACCTCGTATGAATCTGATCCCAGGTCAGAATGGGCTAGACCTACTGTATAGTACCAGTCAGCCCCCCATTGGACAGCAGACAAGCATCCCGCCAGAAGTGGAGAGTGATCTGCATGGGTAAAAATACTTTCTCTAATTGTTTTGCATAGAGCAGCCTATATGGATGTAAATGGTTACAGCTGTTTTGTATTCTTGGGGTAAAGGTTTGGGCGGTGATGTGTGCAAATGTATTTCAAAAGGTCTAAATTGTATATTTCTTTTTCTTTTTGGGGAGCAGTTTTCAGCCTGCTGCTTTTGTATTTAATTTGCAATCTCACAGGCTGGTGCTTTAGGCCAGGGCCAGTTAGTTGTTTTTGCATGAGTAGTATGACTTCATGATTATCAATAGGAACGAATATTATGCTATAAGAAATGGGCACGAGAAATGGGTGTATGGGCGGATCCTGCCAAATAAGGACTCGTTCCGGGCGCCATGTTGTTTGTTTATGTCACGTCCTGTCCTAGGACGTACCACGCCTGGACCGCCGTCCCTACCTTTGCCCCTCTGTCGCCTCCCTTTCCCTGGCTGATTGTGAGACTGTGTCCACCTGTGCTTCTAAGCTGAAGAGACTTTTGTTAATGCATGGAGTTATATTAGGGACTCTGTGTTAGTGGTTAGGTTGCTCTATTATAAACTGTGTTTCCCAAGAGTGGGACGTTCTGTTATATATGCCCTGGGAGGGTTTTCTAAGTTATAATAAAAGTGCCTGAGTGCAAGTCGTTGTTGTCTGGATTATTCTGCATACGGGTCCAAATACTGAGGTGTTCCTGACAGTTTAACTTGCCCTGAGGCTACCGTGTTAAGTAAAGCTAGCGACCATGTCACAACATTGAGAGCTAGACTCACGACACAACGGATGAATACTTATCGGTAATGACAGAAGATGGATCGGGGCATTAATGCGTGGCAGAGAAATTCCATATACAGTAGAGAGAAGATGAACGCCAACGCAAAAGCACGCTACCTGGAAGAAGAAAAACCCTCAACTGAGTGGATTTGATCCATATGAACACACAGAGTGGGACACACTGACAGAGGATTATGATCAGTCAGCATTTATCACTATCTTGTTTATGTTATGTTTGCACCCTTGCTGACTTTAACAACCATAGATGTATGGAAAAAAAGAACACTGCCAAGCCAACTTGTGCCAAGACAACAAAACGGGCAGGACCAAGCCAACATAACTGTGGCGCACATCATGCAGACAGCCAGATAAGCCAAGCTCCCTCCCGCTCCGCAACGGACCCGGGGACAGAAACCGTTATTATAGAGCACTATTAGCCTGACCTAACGCTACCCCCCCAGTGCAGCACTGTTATTGTGTCGACCAGAAGCAGAAACCACTGGTTGCTGGAGTATACCATTCTAACAGACTGTCAAAGTTATTTCCACAGAGTCGGCACACGTTGGTTTTTTTCTTAGACGGTGTGGTGGGTAGCCATTCTCCTTTTTCCTTGCATAGCCTCGTTTGAATTCCACTGGTAATAATTTCCTCACAGTGTTATTTTGAGAGGTGCACACCGCTCAGAGACCTGACGTCACGTAATTTGGAGCGATCCCACTTTTAGACCAGTGCAGCCCATGCGTAAATCCAGGCTTTCATTTTTCGCGCAGACGAAATGAAAGCCTGGGTATCGAGGCTAGAGCACTATTAGCACACCTTTTGGCAACATCAAAGAGGACATGCGTTGCCTTCCACCTACGGAAGATGCCTTCCATTTACACCGTCACAGTTGGTTGTATGTGTGAAAGCGAGCACACACGTCTCAGCCAACCTATACCTGTGGCAAACAACTTCGACAGAGACAGTGTCAGTGCAATGCAGTGTTGTTTTCGTCGACTAAAACTAAGACGAAAAATGTTCGTTGACTACTAAATGGAAACTAAATTAAAACTATGCTATGGTGACTAAAACTATAAGACTAAATATACTGACAATTTCGTCAACAAATAAAAACTAGACAAAAATGTTAGGAAGGGACTAGTGGACAACAGATCCAGTATAAGTCATTTTACACTTGGTTGCATGCTGAAAATAGCAGATCTACAAGCTTGTAGATCGGCTATTTTCAGCAAGTGTAAAATAAGTCATTATGACGCCAACAAGGCCCGCAAAAATACATTTTAGTCGACTAAATCACCTGTAGATTTAGTCGACTAAAATCTTATGACATTTAGTCGACTAAAACTAGACTAACTAATACATTCCAGGTGACTAAAATGTGACTAAGACTAAGTGAAAACTATTCAGGAGACTATATGACTAAAACTAAAATAGAAATTTGCTGCCAAAAACAACACTGGTGCAATGGTAAGCTATAGTGGTAACCATGATGCTGAAGGATGCAAAACCTGCAAATTAACATATCAAATACTGCCACTACACAAAAAGCTTGTTTTAAGTGGGCTCAGTCGAAAACTATTGTGCGGCAGTCCGACCGATTACCAACACTATCCTAAACCCTATAACCCTAACCTCGCCACGCCTCAGTCTTAACCTTATACATTTCTAGTGGTCGACAAGGGGTCCCACAAGGTTCTATATTGGGTCCCTTACTTTTTTTCGATTTTCATTAATGATCTTCCCCAAAATAATGTCAGACTGTTCCATGCATCTTTTTGCTGATGACACGGTCATCCATTCATCACATTCTGATGTAGCCCAAATTCAAAGTTCTCTGCAAATTTAATTTTGGTCAAGAAATGGCGCGTTCTCTAATAACCTTATTACCGGTCATAATATTTGTAGGTTTGTATTTGACGTGTCCTTATCATACGGACCATTATGTATTATGTATGATTCATTTAACTGGTTATCACCCCAAGCTACTGTAGGAGACATTTTCATTCGTTACTTTTTGTGTTTAAATGTTTTTATTTTGTACAGTTCTTGAACCCATTCACATCAACTCATTCCCTAAGACACACTCAACATCTGTATTATTTCATTGTGCTCAGCATTTCTAGAGAAATAGGGAGACGTGCTTTCGAGTTCAAAGCACCAGCGTATGTCCTTTTTGTTTGTTTCGTGTACTGCATTGTTCTTGTTGTATGTTGTGCCTCGAGGACCCCCTTGAAAACGAGTTGCTGCAACTCAACGGACAATCCTCTAGCGAAATTTCAAAATAAAAGCCGGCCACATAGGTTGCTCAAGGACTGTCTAAAGAGGACGGGACGCGAAGACCGTAAGGGCGCCGCCATGTTGCTCACACGGTGCTCCATGGAAGGAAAGAAACATGCGCAATGGGCTTTATGCAGCCAACACTTCCTCGTTCAGCTTCCTTGGTCTGCAACTGCGCATGTTTCTTTCCTTCCATGGAGCACCATGTGAGCAACATGGCGGCGCCCTTACGGTCTTCGCGTCCCGTCCTCTTTAGACAGTCCTTGAGGTTGCTAACCCTGACCTCAGCTCTTAACCGGCCACGTAGATCGGACTACCGTATACTGTGACTTATAGGCCAACAAGTTGGCGTGCTATAAATGTATTTCTCCTTCACAGTGCTCAGGAACCATTTGTCTGCAGTCAGCGTTCCGTTTGTAATGCAGAATGCATGCAGCACTGTTAATCAAACACCCCCCCCCCCCCCCCCCAACCCCGACACTGACAGCCCCACCATTGGTTTTGATTTGTGGCCACGCAGCTCGCTGCGGCATCGGATATAAATTGCGACGGTGACAGAGATAAAGCAGCAACACATTTTCAGATTACAGTAATTAAACTGTCAAAGTACAAAGACGCAGTTTTTCAAACTGTGGAGACAAAGCGGGACCCCAGCGATCCGGCCCAGGACGCCATCATGACCTGGGTTTAAAACATGGAGGTGTGTTAGCCTATAGGCTACTGTACACACTGCCGAGTGGAAACCTTTTATGTCCAAAATGGTTCCCAAAGGAACCAATGTAGTTATTAAATACATTATTTAATCACAGTTCACAGGAGAAGTCCTTCTCTTGCCAGTTCATGGGAGGGAGAATACTAGCAATGAGAAGTAAATTGTTTGAATGTTCCTGTCTTTGGCAGTTCAGTTCAGAGAATTGTTGTTAAACGTGTCCAACATTAGCCCACTGTCTTTGGCAGTTCAGAGTTGCTGTTTTTGTATAAAAAAAAAAAAGAAGCTAAAATAGCAGATGTACAAACTCACAAGTCCTTCCAGAAGAAGATAAAAGAGCTCGTCAGTGCTCAACAAGTGGATGTCTATGGTGGTGGTTGTCTCTATTTTATATATTGTATTATTTAGTTCACACTTTTTTTTGACAATGACATTTAAAGGGCTGCATGTCACTGACATGACTAAGGGGAAGGCATATAGCATATCCTTTTTCCATTGTTCGGTTTGACGCAACTCGAAACATCAGTCACCCCTGCCAAACAAATAAAGAATGTGCAGACCAGTCGAGTGCTGGCCAGTTCATTTCTGAATTGCCCAAGTATCATATCTTCTCTCTTTCTATCTGATCACATTGCGACAGGTTGTGAGCTTGTAGATCGACATTTTCTTGCTACATTTGCACGACACTCTTGTTGTACAATGAAGTAGGGACTAGGGAGTAGGGATTAGGGAATACATCTGTGTGCGTGTGTGCGTGTCCGTTCTGCACCAGTGTGTGTTGTGCACCAGTGTCATGCACTGAAAGCTCACAGCGTGTGTTCAAAATATGACTTTACTTTATGGAAACATTGTGAAAATAGCTGATCCCAATGCCTTGCAAACTGCTTGTAGACCGGGAATTTTCACAATATTTTATCTGTGGAATTGAGTCAAACTAATAATGATTGCCTACAATTCCAAGTGGCTGTCGTGTCAGGGTTGGGGGTCCCCAGTTCAAATGTGATTATTATTTCCGCGACCTGAAAAGTTTGGGAACCCTTGAATTAGCCAATAGATACCTTATTACGGTGCATTGACCTTTTGTAATTAAAGTGAGCCTTGGCCCTTGGTAGAGTTTTTTTAGATTGGATATTTTAGCTGGGTCAAAGGTATAGCAGTTCTGTATGCATTAGAAATGTGTGAATAGTAATACGTGTGATTGTAATTGGATCTGCATCAACTAATCTCCTGTTGTTGAATTCTATGGGGGAAAAAAGGCAGAAGGATGTGTACGGGTGAGGAGGAACAACGGAGGTCAGAGCGTGGCCGAGAGGAAGCCATTTCCACGGGACGGACCCCCAACACACCGACACCATCTGTGAAAACAACTTTGACTGGAGGATCTGTGGCACGCATGGCACTGCTTACGGGAAAGGTAGGTTGAGTGTTCAAGTGTCTTTATGAGGGCATTTCAGACGCGATCCCATCTACACCTTTTATTCCTTACTTACTTTGAGGAAGAGTTTGGGCATAAAGTACTCTTAAATGTACTACAGATTATTGATCAATAGGTCATTGTTTTACTGACCCTTACGGTAAAAAAATTGAAAATGATTTCGATGAATCAATAAAGTTCTGAATTTAAAGATACTTTTTGCAATGTTATGTATCCGTTTTTTTGACATGCTGTCATTGTGGGAATAACGTATACATTTACAGTTTTATAATTTATTAGAAGGGGATTTATTTTAGGCATTGAAGATTCACTCTCTCTCACACACACACACACACACACACACACACACACACACGTTTGTTTAATCATGAACTGTTCTAACAATATGTTTGATGTATTTTCAAAGATTTTCAGACATTTTACCACTTAACCCTCAATACTTTTATTAAAAGACCTTTGGCTCTATACTTGTATACACTCTTTATTCCCTTTATCTACACCAGACCTCTTTGCCATAAATAGCCTGGATCTACAAGCTTGTAGATCGGCTATTTTCAATGTGCCCACACAATTGGGACAAGAACTTAGAAGTTGAGGCTTTACATTTAGTTTGACTCTAGTTCCCTCAAATAATGTATACAGTATAAGCAGCAGATCTACAAGCTCACTGAACTTGTAGATTGACACTTTTTTCTCCCCTTATATTATTTGACAGTCTGGCCAACGTTTCACCATTCATTTTATTATGGTGTGTTGATTGCTTCTAATGCACTCTTTATATCCCCTTTAAAGTCTTTCTTTTTTGAGGTATTAAAAAAGGTCTTAAAAGTCCTTAATCCATTTTGGGCAGGAACCCCTTTTGGTGTTAGCATTATGTTATGCTTTAGCTATTGAAAAATAGCAGATCTACAAGCTCATAGCGCGCCACCGAGTGGCACGCTACGAGCTTGTAGGTCTGCTATTTTTGAAAAATCGAAGAATGACTGATATAGAAACATAGCTTTTTCAGACAACACTAAGATAAAGTACTAGCATTCCATAAAAGAACACAGATGAGCATTAACGAACACAGAGGAGCATAAACCAAACAACACCTCGACACTGGCCAGAAACAAACAGAAGCACTCCTCACAGGGGAGTATAAATAGACCCGGTGATTGACAGGTCACAGGTGGACGCTATGGACTATTTACTCCTGATTGGCCGAGACTACAACAGGACACAGGCGATTGGCTGAGGCCTAACATGCCACAGGTGAAAACCATGACACAGGGAATGCACGGGTGAGACAAGACAGGCAACAGCTGCAAAGCACAGCAGGAAACAGTTAGCTTCAAAATAAGAGGTACTCAACTGTCAAATAACACCTACGTATCTACAACACAGAATCAGAATCAGCTTTATTGTCCCATCACAGCCCTTACAAGGTAAAAAAATTAAAATAATAAAAAGGTGAAATTCGTCTTTGTGAAAAAAAGAAAGGGAATAATGGGGGAGGGGGGGGGGACAAAAAATGAAATGTGATGCCTCTACAAAATAAAACAATGACACATTGTGTGTCTGTGTGTACATGCGAGGGTGCATGGGTGCGTGCGTGCATACATGCGTGCATGCATGCATGCATGCGTGCGTAAACAAAGAAAAGAGTATCTCTATGCACTTTCTACTGAATTGTGGGTAAGTGCATCAGTTTTGATTTTGCAAATTTAAATTTCGTTTCAGTCATTTTCAGTCTTTTCAATGAAATTTAATTTAGATTTAGTCATCTGAAATGTTTTTGTTTTAGTCTAGTCTTAGTCGACTAAATAGCATATGATTTAGCATATAACTAAATATACAGTTGATTTAGTCGGCTAAAAGGTATTTTGGTGGTGGTTTAATGGTGTCATAATTGCTGATTTTACACTTGGCTGTGAGCTTGTCGATCTGCTATTTTCAGAAAACAACACCTGAGCGCAACCAAACATAAAATGACTTGTCTTGTAGTTCTACTGGATCTCTTCGCCACCAACACTTTAGTGTAGTTTTTATTTGTTGATTACATTTTCAATTTAGTCATCATGGCTTAGTTTTTATGTAGGTTTCGTCAGTGAGAAAAGGTAGTCGACAATTTTCATCGTAGTTTTAGTCAATAAAATCAACACTGCATGCATGTATGTGGAAAAATACTGTTGTACGGGTCCATTTGGTTTCATTTTTCGCTCTCAAGAGTAAAGGATCTAATGAGGGTCCATTGGGTTACCAAAGGGCCATCATTTGGCTGCAGGGACCACCAGGGACCCCCTCCTCAAGGAGCACTGGGTGGTCCCCGGACCACTGCTTGAGAACCGCCGTCCTAAATGCCGTCCAGCAGGGTGTGTGCGGCGCCCTCTATGGCCTGGCTCAGGATGGACACGTGGCGGTGGACCTCCAGCCAATCGGTGGCCAGTCCTGACGACTGGGCGGCGACGAAGGCGTCGGCCAATCCCGGGAAGGTGGGCTGACCCGCCGAGCTCGACGCCCACAGGACATGTCTGGACACGCCCACAACAATGACACAGGTCACACAATGGCACATGTAGGTCACACAATGTGACAGGCACACTTAAACATCACGAGGCGGCAAGAGAACTCTCTTCCTGGTTTTTAAACAGCTGGTGGATGGAAATGGCGCACGCGGGCGGCTTCAACTTGTAGCGTGGGCGTGGCCAAAGCGTTTCCGGTTTTGTGCTCACGCTACAAGTTTTTGACGCACTAGCGTCATTTTCCATCCACCAGCTGTATAAAAACCCAGAAGAGACGCCAGAACTAGGCGTCGTTTTCTTGCCGCCTCTCGACGCAAAAGTGTGCCCGCACCCAATTTGACAGGTCACACAATAATTCAGGTCACATAATGTGACAGGTCACACAATAATTCAGGTCACATAATGTGACAGGTCACACAATAATTCAGGTCACATATGTGACAGGTCACACAATAATTCAGGTCACATAATGTGACAGGTCACACAATAATTCAGGTCACATATGTGACAGGTCACACAATAATTCAGGTCACATAATGTGACAGGTCACACAATAATTCAGGTCACATATGTGACAGGTCACACAATAATTCAGGTCACATAATGTGACAGGTCACACCATAATTCAGGTCACATAATGTGACAGGTCACACAATAATTCAGGTCACATAATGTGACAGGTCACACAATAATTCAGGTCACATAATGTGACAGGTCACACAATAATTCAGGTCACATATGTGACAGGTCACACAATAATTCAGGTCACATAATGTGACAGGTCACACCATAATTCAGGTCACACAATGTGACAGGTCACACAACACACATTGGTGCGGGGTGCAATGCATAGACATACTAACAGTCCGACAGGCATTAGTCCGACAACACCATCGCTCCCGACATGCGCGGCAGATATGGCCGCTTGCTTGCTTACCTCGCTATCATTACGATAAAGTTGCTGAATAATCCCTCGCGTTCACATTTTAAACGAGAGGCATGTTGTTGAAGTCAGAAATGAAGAGCTTAGTATATCAATCTGGTCAAAACCACGGAGAGCTCCTTAGATTAGGAGATACGAGGCATTCTTATCGGTAGAGGGCACAGTGGATTAGCCTAACTAAAACATTCTTATCGGTAGAGGGCACAGTGGAGTAGCCTAACTAAAAGTATTTTTCTTCCACTACAGACGAGAGGCTGGTCTGTATTTCATGCGAGCGCAGGAAGAGAAGACTAACAGAGCTATGGACCAGAGCTACATGTATTTAAACTAAGTTGACATTCACCTGAATGCGTATTTGTGTGGGAACGCCACAGGATCCAAGAAGGAGCGATCCAACAGCATGAGCTGGTCGTTGATCCTACGCACCTTCAGCGGCCTGAAGACAAAGACAAAAAGCGTATTATTTAGTTTTTTATTAGTTTCAGTGTCAGTTTTCGTCTTTCTAATACTTTGGATTATTTGGATTAGGTGCAGGGTTGTTGTATGGACATATAAAATGCCTTGATTTTGTGGGTGTAACTTTAGTGCACCATAACTATTTGTGCACATAAATACATTGTTAAAATGTGCGTGCGTGCGCGTGTGAGTGCCCGTGTGCGTGCGTGCGTGTGTGTGTGTGTGTGTGTGCGTGAGTGCCCGTGTCCATGCATGCGTGTGTGTTCTTACGTTTCCTTGGCCAGATCTGAATTTCGTATCAGCTGGTTCAAACCCTCGGCTGCAGAGCGGAACGACGCCACTGCTCTCTGTAGAGGCTCTGAAAGGAGAAAACAACACCACCTAGAGGCTCTGAAAGGAAACGTCTGGAATGACGGGTCACCCTATATCACAAGTCTCGCGTTGCCAGGCTGTCGCCTCTCGCATTGTTCAAAATGCTTCCGTATACATAGTCTGGAGCAACGGAAGCTCTGATCATGAGTAAAACATGAAACGGAAGTGAAGCCTCGAAATAGGCAAATTTATCATGAACATTAGGGAGGACCAATTATATGAAGATAGATTGAAAAGTGAAGTCATCCTTTGAGTTGAATTATGAGCCTCCTACCCATACTGATTGGTTTAGACACTGTATCCTACCCATGGACACTGTATCCTATACCCATACTGATTGGTTTAGACTTTAGACACTGTATCCTACCCAGTGAGATGCTGTGTTCAGACACTGTATCCTACCCAGTGAGATGCTGTGTTCAGACACTGTATTCTACCCAGTGAGATGCTGTGTTCAGACACTGTATCCTACCCAGTGAGATGCTGTGTTCAGACACTGTATTCTACCCAGTGAGATGCTGTGTTCAGACACTGTATTCTACCCAGTGAGATGCTGTGTTCAGACACTGTATCCTACCCAGTGAGATGCTGTGTTCAGACACTGTATCCTACCCAGTGAGACGCTGTGTTCAGACACTGTATCCTACCCAGTGAGACGCTGTGTTCAGACACTGTATTCTACCCAGTGAGACGCTGTGTTCAGACACTGTATCCTACCCAGTGAGATGCTGTGTTCAGACACTGTATCCTACCCAGTGAGATGCTGTGTTCAGACACTGTATCCTACCCATTGAGATGCTGTGTTCAGTCACTGTATCCTACCCAGTGAGACGCTGTGTTCAGACACTGTATCCTACCCAGTGAGATGCTGTGTTCAGACACTGTATCCTACCCAGTGAGATGCTGTGTTCAGACACTGTATCCTACCCAGTGAGATGTTGTGTTCAGACACTGTATCCTACCCAGTGAGATGCTGTGTTCAGACACTGTATCCTACCCAGTGAGATGCTGTGTTCAGACAGCTGTGTGTGGTAGAGGTCCACAGCTGTCTGGAGGTAAGCCTCCAGGCTCTCTGCGTAGTCGCTGCAGTTGAGCGGCAGGAGCAGGCTGTCGGCTAATCGGATCAGGACGTTCCCTGCCGTCCTGGCAACGGCCTGGTGACTGACGAACCCTGTGAACGCACGCACGCACGCACGCACGATAAACATTTTTATAAACGCGCGCTGATGAACATTTTATCAAATTATTGTGAGGCTAAATCTCATTAAATGGTGATCCGTGGCTTGAAAACCACCGAGTCACGAGTTAACAATAAAAGCAGTGATCCTCACCAGGGTCGATGAACTTCGAGGCGTAGTCGAAGGTGTCATACGCCGTGTGGTACGCGGGGTAAATTCGAGCCTTTGTTTTTGTCTGCGTAAAACAAAGTTCCCCGTGATGAGAGACATTCTATTTACTTTGTTCACTTTCATTTCGATGAGACAGACAGCGCCGAAACTCGAAAGCCTCAAAGGAGATGGCGAGTCAAGAGGTCACACTTTAACCTAAACAATAATTGCTTCTTTTCTATCAACTGCTCACCCCTTGAAGCCTTGCACTCATGGAAATGTATTTGTTTTTGTCGCATTGCTGAGCCAATAATGTGATGACCGGCGGAGAAGGGCACTATAGTCCTCTATTGACTGTTGACCCGGTCATCACATTATTGGCCCAGGAATGCGCTGATTTAAAAAGAATCTCCATGGGTCTTCATGGGATGTGCATCAACACGGCGTCACTGATCTTACCCGGTCGTAGGTGTAAGCGATGTCCATGGAGGTGATGCCCAGGTAATGGACGAACGCGGCGTAATCACTGCCCGCTCCGCTCAGTACGCCCACCCTGACCACACATATTTATTTGACAGGGACAAAGCTCATTAATCAACATGTCAGTTTTCACTGACAGTAAGTGTAGTGTGCCTGCACACAACACCATGCGTTGATGCCATGTCTGCATATGTGCAAGCACCCAACACTATGTCCATACAAAAACACAATACAGTACAATACAGGAACAGATCAACATGGTACAGTAGACATAATGTAGACATAATGAGCATGAGGGCAAAGCAGCTTCACATAAACCCACTGTATGAAGACCAGTGGTTCTCAAGCCTTTCAACTTAAAACACACATTGAGCAGGAACCCAATATGCAGTGTGGGGTCCCTGTTTCATCTCTTTCAGCTAAGGTGGTCCTTGGCCTGAAGAAACGTTGAAGACCCCTGGCATAAACGATACGTTGAAGAGGTGACAGTCAGTATACCTGGGGATGGTCCCGTGCGCGGGGCTGCTTCTGTTGTTCACTTTGACCCAGTTGTCATAGACAGACGCAGAGTCCAGTCCAGGAGCTTTGACCTGAACACACACACAACACATGATTATTACTATTTACCATGAAGCCTTGAATTCATGGGAGACTCTTTAGTTTTGGTCACAGTCCCGAGCCAATGATTTGATGACCAGGTGGCTACTCGGTCATCACCGGAGACGCTGGTCAACAAATGATTCATGGCTCCAGAATGAGACAAAAAAAACAAAATCTCCATTAATTCATCAAGGCTTCATGCGTCGTGTAATTGATAGAAAACAATTCATTATTTTGGATTTTGCTCAGAGTTTTGGACTATAGTCAAACTCAGTTCCCAAAGATTTTCGTAAAAAAGGTTTGAGAACCACTAGTGTAGTGTGTCATTTGACCTCTGACCTCCCACCTGTTTAGCGGCGGTGAAGACGGCATGGCCGAAGCTCTGAGCGTGGCGTTGGCTGAAGAGCAAAGCATTGTGGGTCAGCATTTCATGAATACTATACGAAACAGGAAGTCATCGTCGGTATAGAGGTTCTTACCAAACACCGATATGTCCACGTTGATGTATGCGACGGTGCGCTCGCTCAGGAGGGCAGAGTATTGCTGACGGACAGACAGACAGACAGACAGACAGACAGACAGACAGACAGACAGACAGACAGACAGACAGACAGACAGAGGACATGAAGTTAGTTGGTGTGAGTGAAGAGGAGACAGACAGACAGACCCCTGAAGGGAACAGGCGAAAGCAGAAGGTAGATTCGTAGAATAAGACTGTCACCTCTGCGTATTCTGCAGAGCCAATGAGTCCAA
Organism: Protomyctophum parallelum; assembly: GCF_964188405.1. NCBI lineage: Eukaryota > Metazoa > Chordata > Actinopteri > Myctophiformes > Myctophidae > Protomyctophum > Protomyctophum parallelum. The sequence goes on from NC_139697.1 coordinate 95,585,818, forward strand.
ACTCTTCTGCACCCCAGCTTCCAAAGATGATTGATCTCCGAGGTCTCCATTTTCCTGCCACAATAAATGAAACACATGAAGCCACAAACATAAAAAAGAAATGGCAATTAAATAAATGGCCGGACAAAGTAGTCACATTTCCATTTCTTTATTGGCACACAGTAAAAAAAGGAACGCTTACGGCGTCTGGGCTATGCAGAGCCCAAAACGTGTAAGCGTTCCTTTTTTGGTGGCAATGCAGTTGTTGTTGACTTTTCCAAGTTCGCGCATCTACTATTGTTTGTGTTCAAGAACTTCTTGTTAAATGTAAAAGCAAATAAAGATGTTAAATGGGTGTGTGTGGGCCCAGGCCGTGGCGTAACGGTCTGGGCACCTGACTGGTAATCCAGTCGCAGTGTGCCGCGGGTTCGACTCCCGAGCCCGACACGGCCTTTACTGCATGTCATCCCCCATCTCTCTCCCGTTTCCTGTCAGCCTACTGTCTGTCCCTTCAAAAATCAATAAAAAGGCGTAAGCCGCAAAAAAATATCTTAAAAAAAAAAAAAAAAATGGGTGTGTGTGCGTGCGTGTGCTTGTGTGTGTGTGTGTGTGTGTGTGTGCGTGCGTGCGTGCATGTGTGTGTGAGACTGACCCTGTTTCACCATGGTTCCCAGCACTCTGGTCAGCTCCAGCATGACCGAGGTTCCACTGCTGGGGTCGATGGCACCGTGCACCCAGCTGTCCCTGTGGTTCCCGTAGATCACATACCTGTCTGGAATATACCGTTTCAGTTACAGATACTGTCATTTCATTCATTTCTAGGGAACCCCTTTTGGTGTTAGCGTTATGTTATGCTTTAGCTATTGAAAAATAGCAGATCTACAAGCTCATAGCGCGCCACCGAGTGGCGCGCTACGAGCTTGTAGGTCTGCTATTTTTTGAAAAATCGAAGAACCACTGACATATAGAAACATAGCTTTTTCAGAAAACTGTCAGGATGTAGAAGACATTTTTAGAATCTGATCTCAGGTCAGCATGGGATAAGTCACTCACCTGGTTCCACACTCCCCCGGATCACCCCCATCACGTTGGAGGAGTTCTTGAGCTCTCCGCGGTTGTACACGTCCAGTTTCACGACACTGGGACAGAGGGGTTCGCGTTCACACAACAAAACACCATCTTTATTTTATTGTCTTTGAAAAAGGCTGTGCTTCACCCCCCAGACAAAAGTTGCCTCATTCAAATATGTACACATTTTATATGAATTTTATAATACACGCCACCTTCATACTGTATATACGAGCCCATTGTAACTTCAAACTTTTTTCAAAAATGTAACCGTAGATTCATCATGAACACACGTCCTTGGTTCTGGCGTCTGATATTGTCCTTTTAATTATTATTTCTTTCTACAATGACTTGTTTCAAATTCATTCGATTTTTGTAATTGTATTTTAATTTCATAATGTACCCCCCAAAATCTATTAATCTACTTGTTAATGTAGGGAAATGTAGTCCTACTATACCTGTTGCTGAAGGGAGGTGTAGTCCTATACTCTACCTATTGATGAAGGGAAATGTAGTCCTACTCTACCTGTTGCTGAAGGGAAATGTAGTCCTACTCTCCCTGTTGCTGAAGGGAAATGTAGTCCTACTCTCCCTGTTGCTGAAGGGAAATGTAGTCCTACTCTCCCTGTTGGTGAAGGGAAATGTAGTCCTACTCTACCTGTTGTTGAAGGCAGATGTAGGATTGAATCCCGGAGCTCCAAGGTTGTAGGTGCAGTTGAACGCTCCCTGCCAAGTGGTGGGGGCCGAAACTCCGCCCAAAGCACTGCAACAACCAATCACATGAAGGATAATTCAATAACAACCAATCATAGTGTTTGGGAGGGGGAGGGGGTGGGGTCATACAGCCCCAAATCCATTTCAGGAAGTAAGACTGTCTCTACACGTACCAGATCAAAGCATAGGCGTCCTCGAATCCGATTGGTTGGATTGGAATAGGCGGGACTCCGGTAATGTTTTCCTCTGGTATTCTGTAGGTGTCCTCTGCAAAACAGACCCGTGATCAGCCTTAATCTATCATGGATCTTGGATATAGAATACATTGGAGATACATTGGACCTATAGGACAGCATATCATGTTGTTAGCCAATAGCCATACCTCTGGCGGCCAGGTAAGGCGTGAGCATGTCTCCGTATTGGCTGGTGAAGGAGCCTCGCTCCACTCCGGAGGGGGGCATGTACCAGGAGTAAGGGTAGGTCTCGTTGAGGTCGGACATGAGGCCGTCGTTGATGTCCTGAGGGTCCGTGTAGACCAGTACCCCGCTCACGCCGTAGGGGGCAGCGTTGATGGCCTGCATGGTGGACACCACGAGCACATCTTTGAATAATATATATTCTTTCACAGCAAACGTTTTTTAACTCGTATCCTTGCTTCTGTGGGGTCCCTGAACAACACATTATCAGCAGTGGTGTGTTTTGATTGGATATATATGATGTGTACTGTAGTCATAGCACGTTATAGTACACATGTATATTGTATAATATATAATATAGTATAGTATGTATAGTTGACATAGATACTCCACTGTTACGTTCTTAGTTTATACATGATTCATGATAACTACTTTTGATATATGTGATGTATGCCATGCTTTTTGTTATTGCTTAAATGTATGCCATGCCTTGGTTTTTGCTTAAATGTAAGTCGCTCTGGATCAAGAGCGTCTGCTAAATGCCTAAATTGTAAATTGTATATCAGTGGTGTGTTTTAATTGTATATCAGTGGTGTGTTTTGATTGGATAGCAATGGTGTGTTTTGATACTAGGCCCATGTACCCACTTTATCAGCTCTTCCCGCTCCTCCGTATCTGGTGATGGCGATGGTTCCTCTCAGGTCCATCGTCTGGTTCAGATGCTGGTAGTCACTGACTCGGCCCTGGTTAGCATAGACCAGCTTCCCCTAGTATAGCACAATAACCTGGTTAGACCAGCTTCCCCTAGTTTAGCACAATAACCTGGTTAGACCAGCTTCCCCTAGTTTAGCACAATAACATGGTTAACATAGGTTACCACACAAACCACCCAAAAAATCGTTTCGTCCAATGGGCTCGACTCACATGCGCACAGGGTTGCGCATTGCCGTATGCGTCGCATATATGGGGGTGTCCTGCAGGGCTGTAGGCTGCGTAGGGCCTACCTGGGGGTGTCCCGCGGGGCTGTAGGCTGCATAGGGCCTACCTGGGGGTGTCCTGCGGGGCTGTAGGCTGCATAGGGCCTACCTGGGGGTGTCCTAGGGGCTGTATAAGCTGCGTAGGGCCTACCTGGGGGTGTCCCGCAGGGCTGTAGGCTGCCGTAGGGCCTACCTGGGGGTGTCCCGCAGGGCTGTAGGCTGCGTAGGGCCTACCTGGGGGTGTCCTGCAGGGCTGTAGGCTGCATAGGGCCTACCTGGGGGTGTCCTGCAGGGCTGTAGGCTGCGTAGGGCCTACCTGGGGGTGTCCCGCGGGGCTGTAGGCTGCATAGGGCCTACCTGGGGGTGTCCCGCAGGGCTGTAGGCTGCCGTAGGGCCTACCTGGGGGTGTCCTGCAGGGCTGTAGGCTGCCGTAGGGCCTACCTGGGGGTGTCCCGCGGGGCTGTAGGCTGCATAGGGCCTACCTGGGGGTGTCCTGTGGGGCTGTAGGCTGCGTAGGGCCTACCTGGGGGTGTCCCGCAGGGCTGTAGGCTGCATAGGGCCTACCTGGGGGTGTCCTGCAGGGCTGTAGGCTGCATAGGGCCTACCTGGGGGTGTCCTGCGGGGCTGTAGGCTGCATAGGGCCTACCTGGGGGTGTCCTGCGGGGCTGTAGGCTGCATAGGGCCTACCTGGGGGTGTCCCGCAGGGCTGTAGGCTGCATAGGGCCTACCTGGGGGTGTCCTGCGGGGCTGTAGGCTGCATAGGGCCTACCTGGGGGTGTCCTGCGGGGCTGTAGGCTGCGCAGGGCCTACCTGGGGGTGTCCTGTGGGGCTGTAGGCTGCGTAGGGCCTACCTGGGGGTGTCCTAGGGGCTGTATAAGCTGCATAGGGCCTACCTGGGGGTGTCCCGCAGGGCTGTAGGCTGCGTAGGGCCTACCTGGGGGTGTCCTGCAGGGCTGTAGGCTGCGTAGGGCCTACCTGGGGGTGTCCTGCAGGGCTGTAGGCTGCATAGGGCCTACCTGGGGGTGTCCCGCGGGGCTGTAGGCTGCATAGGGCCTACCTGGGGGTGTCCCGCGGGGCTGTAGGCTGCATAGGGCCTACCTGGGGGTGTCCCGCGGGGCTGTAGGCTGCGCAGGGCCTACCTGGGGGTGTCCCGCGGGGCTGTAGGCTGCATAGGGCCTACCTGGGGGTGTCCTGCAGGGCTGTAGGCTGCATAGGGCCTACCTGGGGGTGTCCTGCAGGGCTGTAGGCTGCATAGGGCCTACCTGGGGGTGTCCCGCAGGGCTGTAGGCTGCATAGGGCCTACCTGGGGGTGTCCTGCAGGGCTGTAGGCTGCGTAGGGCCTACCTGGGGGTGTCCTGCAGGGCTGTAGGCTGCGTAGGGCCTACCTGGGGGTGTCCCGCGGGGCTGTAGGCTGCGTAGGGCCTACCTGGGGGTGTCCCGCAGGGCTGTAGGCTGCGCAGGGCCTACCTGGGGGTGTCCCGCAGGGCTGTAGGCTGCATAGGGCCTACCTGGGGGTGTCCTGCAGGGCTGTAGGCTGCGTAGGGCCTACCTGGGGGTGTCCTGCAGGGCTGTAGGCTGCGTAGGGCCTACCTGGGGGTGTCCTGCAGGGCTGTAGGCTGCGTAGGGCCTACCTGGGGGTGTCCTGCAGGGCTGTAGGCTGCGTAGGGCCGGACGACATCAGGCTGGTCCTGGTCGGGGTTCGGGCCGTAACCTTTCTCCGTCTCTCTGGCGGTGTACAGCACAGCGCCGGACCCGCCCACTGGAACAAACACATGACCCTTCCTTCAAACACTTTACCACACTTTATGCCAGTGGCATTATTTCTTTCATGTGAAATGTTTTAGTTGTTGTCCACGAACTACATTTTAGTCAGCCACATTTATCAACTGTAGATTTAGTCGGCTAAAATCATATTGTAGCCTACAGTATGTAGTCGACTGAAACTAGCCTAGGGTAAAACACTTCAGATGACTCAAATCAGACTAAAACTTAACAGAATTTTGTTCAAAAGACAACGACTAAAACCTACAATGTGAATGTGCTGTGAGAATGGCCACTGACCCACAGTGACGCGGTTGGGTTTGCGGGGGTCCGGGAAGGACAGGTAGACCAGGTACTGGTCTGTCCAGACGTGGTCCAGCCCACTGTGGGGGTCCTTCCATCTGTCCAGCATGTACTGCACCGTGCGCTCATCTCCCGCTGTGGTCGCCATGTGGGGGGTCTTGGTCAGCTCTCTGTCCCAACACGCACGCACGCACACGCACACAAACACATACATGGATGCACATGCACGCGCACAGACACATGGACGCACACACACACACGCACACGACACCAGTGTTAATTTTGATGACTAAAACTATGACCAAAGATGTTAGTCGACTACCTTTTCACTGATGAAAGCTAAACAAAAACTGAACAAAAACTAATGGCTTTCCGCATATTTGTAGAATAAAACACTTCTATTTCCACAGTGCAAAGGAAAGCTATAGCTATAATGTCAACCAACCATCTAAGTTCTTTGGTACATTAACATTGCAACTTACGTGGCAGTTGATTTTGACAGCACAATGATTACACATTTAGTTTGAGTCGGGGTATTAGTATTTCTATATTGCAGTATTGATACTTTTTCCATTCAAGTCCTTTTACCCCTTCACTTCCCTTTGTAATTTTTGAATTAATATTTGAACATTTTCAGAAAACGTAGTTTAGTATTTTGAAGGTGTTTTTAGAATCAGCCTCAGTCCTAAATGGGTTAAGTAAAAACGTTGAGTACTTTTTTCCCACCACTGCGTCTATAGTGACAGTTGACCTCTGACCCTGAGAGGAAGAAAGACTGCAAAAGCAGACAACAGTAGCTCAGCGGTAGAGTGGCCGGTAAGAGCAGCTGGATGGGAACCGGAGTGAGATTCCCAGTTCGAACCCGGGCTCCCCCAGAGTTAGTCATGTCGAAGTGTCCTTGAGCAAGACGCTGAACCCCTCCCTAATTGCTCCTGATGTGCTGGTGGTTGATGCCTTGCATGGTTTCCCCCGCCATCGGTGTGTGAATGGGTGAATGTAATGCGCAATCTCTGTAAAGCGCCTATATCTAAATGCACCATTTACAACCCGCAACACTCCAAATTAGAAGAGTATGCAAGGCTCAGGAATTCAAATGGAAACAAGGAAATGACAGCATTCAATAAATGTCCTTTTCACATATAGTTTATTACCTCTAACGAATAACCAAAGGACGCGTTTCGTGCGCGAGCGGTGAGCATGCGTGTGTGTATGTATGTATGTATGTATGCATATATGTGTGTGTATATATATACAGTATATATGCATGATACAATCAAGTACAATTGAATGCAGGTGCCGACTGTCATCACCTTTGAAAGGTATCAAATGAGGACTCAAATGGTACCAAGGCAGGATAAATGCCATGTGAAGTCGATTAGTATAGATAGTAAATATAGAATTAAAAATATACACACAATCACAGAGAGCCAACCCCCCAACCTCTGACCTCAGGTTGTCGCTTATCTTCAGGGCGTCCACTTCCTGGAGGAAGTCCCGGACCATGTCTTCGTCCAGGTCCCGTGCCACCTCCCTCACCCAGGCCGGGGTCTCCTCCTTGGTCTCCTCCTTCTTCTCGATGGCGTAGTGCCCGAGCAGGATGCCCACCGCCAGGCACCCCAAAAACGCCACCCCTAGAAGCAGCTTCCTCAGCATCTTCACAGCTTCACTTGAATTCCGTCAACCTACAGTACGTGGTGGAGCGGGTGGTTCTGTCTGTCTGTCTGTCTGCGACCGATTGTCTCTTAACTCTTAAGCAATCACCACCGGCGTTGCCAGTTTGCGAGCAAGCAAGCAAGCATAGATAGAGGGGGGCTACTAGTACTACTCAAACTTTGTCCAAATTTGACTGAGCATTGGATTCTTTTTTTTTTTAAATTTTCGTTTCTTTTCATGTCATATGAAAGCAGGGAATCATATTATAGCTTCAATTGACATATTGGTTGTTCAGTTTGACCCACCAGTTTTGGAGCTATGGCTATAATGTCTTGCAGAAAACAGTGAGTTGAGAAAACAGGCTTGAAAGGTTCACCTCTGTGGTCTCTTACATTACATGTTTAAGCATTTATTTCATATTTACATATATATACATTTCAGACATGCATTATGTGAAGAGTCCCTCCATCTCATCCTTGGTCTGCCCAGGGGTCTCCTCCCAGTGGGACATGCAAAGAGGACCTCCGTATAGGGAGATGCCTGAGAGGCGTCCTTATTAGCCCAAACCTTTCCAGGCGGAGAAGCAGCGACTCTATACTCCAACTCTCCGAGTCTCTCTCGTGTGACTGAACTTCTTACCCTATCTCTAAGGGAGAGGCCAGCCACCTATCTGTGAAAACTCAGTTCGGCCGCTTGGATCCGCAAACGTATTCTTTCGGTCATGACCCACACTTCGTGACTCCCGAAAAATGCAACTCCACAACTATGAATATTTAAAGTGACGTTACAAGGAAAACAAGGCCAAAGTCGCTTATAATAAGCAGACATGGCAACACTGATCATAAGGTGTCAGTAAGAGCCCCACCTCCATCTGAACAACAGCCTACCGGTGGACTTTGAACAACATTATTTTTTATTATTGTTTTATTTCTTTTTTTACAGCATGGCTCTGCAAGAGAATATAGGAGAGCTAAGGTCTGTGTGTACTTAAGACTATTTTCACTACTTCTTAAAAAGTATTTTTTTCCCCCCACCTTTAAATTCATGGATATATATTTATAGTTATATATTTTTATGGAATTATTTAGAGGGGGGGGATATTTCAGATAAAATTGAAATCCTTTGTACTCAATTCATCAAAGGATGCTGTGGTTCAAAATAGAATGTCAAGGTTGAAGTTATTTTCAACATGACGTAATGGAATCTACTATTCTCTCAAGTTTTCCTCGTGACACATACCATATCGTAAAACCGTACAATTTACTATAATAAAAACTATAAGAATATAAAAGAACACAATTACAATTTGACTACACTCAATTTAACTTACACCTCAACATTACAATGTTAATTAAATCCAATGCTTTATAATGCAGTCTGGAAAAGGGCAAAAATAAGACATTGTTTTACAGTAACACTTTGACTGTTAACTCCACTCGATAAGGTCGGGTGGCTTTGAAGTCAACGCTGTTGCTGTATCATCATCATCATCATCATCATCATCATCATCATCATCATCATCATCATCATCATCATCCTCGCAACATGCAAACCCCTATGAAGTGGTGTTCATGTATTGTTACTTTTTATATTGTCTTTTAGATGTATTGTGTTGCTCAGCTAGGTCAAACGGGACACATATCCGGTGTGTGAGCGTTAATCGTATTAATAATGCCATTAAAACCAGCGTCATTTCATAGGATTTATAGGATCTATGTCGTTGCAGATTTCGTGCTGGGGACTGGGGTTAAACGTCAAGTATAAAGGTTATTGTAGTCTGTAATATGACGATGGCGATTCAAAATAAATAAGAGTAATAAATGACGAGGGGCCTTGGATGAAATCCGTATTTACAGTATCATCTGACACTGAATCTAGATTTGAGCAGAAGAATCCCGCTATCAGCCATGGCTACTGTACAGCGTGTCATTGTCCTCTTGTCTAAATGAGGCCAGTTAAACTCAGAAAGGACCCTCCAATGAAACGCCTCAGAGGTCATGCTAGGTGAGCCTTCGCTGTGTGTTTGTCAGCGGAGAGGTGGTGTTGCAACGATGTGCAGTTTACTGTCTGTTTTATTGTTATATTATCTTGAGGATCATGAACCTCCTTCCATACTAGACCAGTGGTTCTCAACATGTGGGTCGGACAACCCTGGTCTCTAAACTACCTCCGCCTGGCCAGCCCGATGGAGGGGTTAAGGAACTGGTCGGAAATAACGTGTTCCTTCCACGCGCTACGTCGTCCGGCCGGGGAAACTCTCCCATGTCAGGTGAAAAGAAGCAGCTTGGACTCCTCATGCATAGAAGGAAGCATGAGGTCAGTCCGCTGCCCCCCTCCCAGGTTGGCAGAGCAGGTATAGCGCCCAGGATTAGATAATTGCCACTGGGTGAAAAGACAATGGGTTACAAAAATCATAGGAAAAAAACAAAAACAAAAAAACAACAACATGTGGGTCGGACTCGGGTCCCCACCTTTTGTAAAAGACTGCAAAGATTACTGCAACAAAAGTATTCAACAAACTATAGAAACATGGCCTGAAATGTTTTTGAACCACTGTGCAAAACAATACGCCTCTGATCCTAAAATGTAAAACTGCAACGTGTGCCTCCATGGGAGCAACGGTAACCGTATCAGCACACCTATGATTCCATGCGCGGACAAATGAAGCGGTCTGCCAGCGTCCCTTTTCTTTTTAGACAGCTGGTGGATGGAAATGAAGCTCCACCCACGCGGCAGATTGCCGCGTCGGCCAGATTCGCGGGAAAAGCGGCATTCTGCCGCGTGGGTGGAGCTTCATTTCCATCCACCAGCTGTCTAAAAACCCGGAAGAGACGCCGGCAGCTTCTTTTGGCCGCGCATGGAAGTTCAGGTGTGCCCAGGCTGTATAAGCAGAACTGCAAACAAAGAGATTCTATATAAAGAGGCGACACTCCCATTAAGTCCCATAGTAACGACCAGCGCCCCGGTGCCTCCGCCTATTGGAGTGATGACGTAACTTCCAGTTGCTTTAAAATACATTAAAAAGTCACGCTGTGCAAAACCACAAACTTGTTTTTATCCTATTCTACTCTCATATATTGATTTACTCATTAATTCTATTCATCATATTTATGAATGGATCAAAGCAGAAATTAGTAACATAGGCCTATTCATTCAGAATGTCAGGGTGCATGTGTGCACGTGAACATGAATGTGCACGTGCACGTGCGACCATGCATGTTTGTTTGAAGTGTTACATAGAAAGTGCTGCCGCCATATTGGAGTGATGCGCCATCTAGTGGTGATATCCAAATATTTGAGGACTGGCGCCTCTTTATATAAAATCTCTTTGCAGCAAAACCGGAACCGAAGAAGAAGAAGGGACATTATGCCCTTTGGGCTTGACCCCTTAAATAAATAATACAATAAATAAAATATTGAAGACCTCTTCTTTACACCAAATCTCTTTGCCGGAAATAGGCTGTCTACAAGCTCACAACATTAGTGGAAATCTCTGTTGCTGATATTTCTGCTAGCAGGCATGAAGCCCATTAAGTATCGTGTAAGTACAAATTCATGGGCTAACATCACGTAATGGTCTGATTAAATTAATATTGACTTTCCAATTATAATGTTGGCTGTATTTCAACCAGCCATCGTGCCAAACACTATATTTTAGGTGACACTGCTCCATAGCAGATGCCAAAGGCTATTTACGAGGTTAAAATGATTAAAAGCCAAAGTCGTTCTTCCGTGTTATATTTCCCTGTATAATCAAACACTGCATTTGTGATCCCCGGGAGCCACGTTTATGTTGTAAGACAATGTCTCCTTGTCTCATTTAATTGAGACATCACATTAATCTCAATCTGACATTTCAGGACGTTCAGGATGTGAGTTCCCTGGTTGGTTGAGTCGGGATATTGTGTGACCCGATCTTGTTCTTTCCTACAGCTGTGCATTTCACAGGAACACCAAAAAGCAAAAGCAGAACATTGCAAAAATATTTTCTGACAAAAATTACTTAAAGGCCTATATATCTCTACTATCGGGAAGAAACCACCTAACTCCAAAATGTATTTTTTTTGCAGGAAATGAATAATAGGCCTATACAATTTTCAGTAAATTAAGTTGGTGAGTTTATATATTGTCAATTACTTGCATGAGAGGGAGAGAGGTGGTGGAGATAGTAGCTTTAGTAGACAGTTTGAGGGTTCAATGGAGATAGTACTGGGTGTACATCAAGCTGCCTCATGCTACAAACAGGAGATAGGCTATATGGGCCTCATGGCTCGGCAAGGCGTACTGACTTAGGAGAAAGTAACACAGTTATCAGCATTTAGTGTTCCAGTTCCTGTATCCTAGTTCTATCGCACTCACTCACTCACTCACTCACTCACTCACTCACTCACTCACTCTCCCCATCTCCTCTCTCCACCCTTCTATCTTTCCCCCATCTCTCTCTCTCTGTCTCTCCCCTCCATCTCCTCTAAGGACACGGGACAGGGCTTGTCAGGATAATTAAATGGTGTTTTTTTGGGGGGGGGACTCAGGGCTGCTGGCGTCTCACTCCATCAGGCTCAAGGACGACTGCAGCCAAATCGATCGACTCGGACGCGGCATTTCATTCTCTGCTGGCAAGTTCACAGTGTCACCAGTGATAAGCACTGTAGAAATGTCGTATTTTCATGCTATATAAATATTGCCTACGTATTTCAACTTTTTTCGTGTGTGTGTGTGTTTTTGAGTGGTGCAACCACTCCAAGGAACAGCAATGTCCGTATCTGTGTTGTTCACCTATGTGTCCGCCTATGTGACGTTAATGAGCACCAGTATGACTATTAGTACCAGTAGGGGCGCTGTTGTGCCAGAAACAGAGAGAGATAGAGAGTGCTACACTGTTGCCTGCTAATGAGAGAGAGAGAGAGGGAGAGAGAGAGGGGAGGGGGGGGAGTTGCAACACTCAGTTCACACAGGTGTGATTTTTTCTATAAGTTAAAGCAGCACTACGGTATGTAACTTTCCTCTTCTACGCCGGATTTAAACACGGTTTCCTGCGCAAGAGCTCAAATGTTTTACCATTGAGCTAATAATAGAGCCTGCCTGCTTGCTCAGGGGATAAACAGAATCTAATAATAGAGCCTGCCTGCTTGCTCAGGGGATAAACAGAATCTTGACCTTTGACCTTGCTCAGGGGATAAACAGAATCTTGACCTTTGACCTTGCTCAGGGGATAAACAGACCTTTGACCTTCAGGCCAAAATGTGTGCTAGATCTCGTCTCCAGGTGAGACATGACCTTTGACACGATCTAAATGTCTCAATAGAAGAGCATGGGGAGACAAAATACAACCACCCCAATTGTATTAACATAATTAAAAGAATAATTACTTAAATAAACATAAACAAAAATTACTATTTATTAATTTTATGAAAGTTACATAGTGAGGCTTTATAAATGCCCTACTTCATTGTACAAGAGTGTCACACAAAAGTCTTGACAATAGCAGATCTACAAGCTCACATGTGATATGTTGTGAGCTTGTAGATCTGCTATTTTCACATAGACACAGGTTCTTTATTGGTATGTTCATTTCCTGAATAGTAGCCATTCGAGGTTTCCACCTGACAATGATCAAAGTGTAATGACGCTAATGCATTCTCTTAATGCCCACGAAACGATGCTGTGGCATGTTACGTTTTTAACCCATTCTGACCTGAGATCAGATTCATACGAGGTTTCCGCCGGACACACACTGGTCTGACGAACCCATTCTGACCTGAGATCAGATTCTAAAAATGTCAGTCGCTCTTCGATTTAAAAAAAATAGCAGACCTACAAGTTCATATCGCGCCACTCGGTGGCGCGATATGAGCTTGTAGATCTGCTATTTTTAAATAGCTAAAGCATAACATGATACTGACACCAAAATGGGTGCCCGGTCAGAATGGGTTAAGTTTTTAATGCAACATTCATTTAATGACACCTTGAACCAAAACCTTTAATCAGCACCTCTTCAGTAGAAATTGAATTCCAGCTGCCCAGTAAAACCACACTCTAATACTGTTGTACTGGGAGCTGACGACCAGTACAAGCACAGTCTGATACTGTTGTACTGGGAGCTGACCAGTACAAGCACAGTCTGATACTGTTGTACTGGGAGCTGACCAGTACAAGCACAGTCTGATACTGTTGTACTGGGAGCTGACCAGTACAAGCAGTCTGATACTGTTGTACTGGGAGCTGACCAGTACAAGCACAGTCTGATACTGTTGTACTGGGAGCTGACCAGTACAAGCACAGTCTAATACTGTTGTACTGGGAGCTGACGACCAGTACAAGCACAGTCTGATACTGTTGTACTGGGAGCTGACCAGTACAAGCACAGTCTGATACTGTTGTACTGGGAGCTGACCAGTACAAGCACAGTCTGATACTGTTGTACTGGGAGCTGACCAGTACAAGCAGTCTGATACTGTTGTACTGGGAGCTGACCAGTACAAGCACAGTCTGATACTGTTGTACTGGGAGCTGACCAGTACAAGCACAGTCTGATACTGTTGTACTGGGAGCTGACCAGTAGAAGCAGTCTGATACTGTTGTACTGGGAGCTGACCAGTACAACCACAGTCTGATACTGTTGTACTGGGAGCTGACCAGTACAAGCACAGTCTGATACTGTTGTACTGGGAGCTGACCAGTACAAGCACAGTCTGATACTGTTGTACTGGGAGCTGACCAGTGCAACCACAGTCTGATACTGTTGTACTGGGAGCTGACCAGTGCAACCACAGTCTGATACTGTTGTACTGGGAGCTGACCAGTGCAACCACAGTCTGATACTGTTGTACTGGGAGCTGACCAGTACAACCAGTCTGATACAGTTGTACTGACCCGTTACAGGACAGGGGAAACTGTTGTGCTTTTCTTCGTCCTTAGTTTTTGAGGTTCACTGCAGAAGCGTTGGTCTCAAAAACAGGAGAAAAGTGACAGAAAAAGACTCGCTCACTTAGACCGAGGCTTAAGAAAATAGCTTTTATTTTTATTTTTGATATGCTCATAAATTGCTCTGTGCCTATAGGGAGTTAAAATTAGCAAACATTTCATCAGTGCTATAAGGGTGGATCACAGATAAACAACTTGCTTTTAAAGCGCTCCAAATCAGTTCAGCGCGGGTGCTGGTTGAGTTACTGATCACCATGGCAATTGTGGGACGTGGACATTACAGAAATATAAAGTTCACACAGTGTTACATTTGAAATTATGAAGCCAGCCTACACACACAACAACAGCCTTACATAATACACAACCATTCAATGTGGCTTTCCTATAGGTAGCAATGCAGGGAGAGATCTTCATCTAGATTCAGTCTGAAGGCGTTTGGTGTCTAAATCAGCACCTCTTTAACCCATTTTGAGCAGGAACCCCTTTTGTTGGTTACATACATTATGTTATAATTTAGCTATTGAAAAATAGCAGATCTACAAGCTCATAGCGCGCCACCGAGTGGCGCACTACGAGCTTGTAGGTCTGTTATTTTTGAAAAATCATAAAAAGTCCCTGGCAATGGGAGATGTGATGTCCTTATGCTTCTGATGACACTCAATGTGTTCTATAATGCATGTGCAGACTGCTCTGGATGTTTTGCCTACATACTGTACATTACAGTAGATTACATTTACAGGAAATCATATAGACCAGGGGGTTCTCAACGTTTTTTGGCTGGGGAAAATGCTTTGGTCATGTCTCGCGACCCCCGCGACCCCCCCCCCCCCCCCCACCACCACCACCAATACAAATTGACTGCTACAATAACCTTAATAATAGTGAAAAAAATCAATAAATACTGAAAGCAATACTGAAATCTTTAAGGAAAGTTTATGCATGCACTATGTGTACTATGTCAACTCTAAATTTCCATTTTTCAGCCATTCAGTTGCAAATTGTTTTTTTTTTAATGTTTTTTTTTAATAATTTGGGGACCCGTCAAAATAATTCGGCTACCCCCCCCCCCCCCGAGGGGTCGCGACCCACGGGTTGAGAACCCTTGATATAGACTACATTATTATCTCCAGTAGGCTACTAGTTGGACTCCATAGTGTCGTAGTAAGTCAGCGTCATGTGATCAAAATTATAAAATTCAACAAATGACACACGTGGAGTCATTTGCAGGTGCAGGTGTAGGTGCAGGTGTAGGTGCAGGTGTCCGTACAGTTGGTGCAGGTCTGGGCGCAGCAGCAGCAGCAGGTGTACGGTACTGTACAGACGCGTAGATGTGTGGTACAGACGAGTAGGACGTGGCGGTCTTCAGCTGGTACCTGACGAGGTACTCGGGGTAGATCTGCTGCTTCTCGAACACCACGAAGATGGACGGGTCGTCTCCGCGGTCCACGCAGCTGTCGTAGAAGACGGTGTCGCCGCCGTCCTTGGAGGGCGGTCGGACGTAGTGGGAGGAGCCCACGGTGTAGTCGCCCACCAGCACGCGCGACACGAACATGAACTTGACGGCGGACTGGCCCGTGTAGCTGTGGGAGTACTTGGCGTCCCTGGCGAAGTAGCTACCTGCATGGGGGTTATTCAGTATTTTAGTCTGACGACATTTTGTAGTGCTACGTTACGTCCGGGTCATTTTGTAGTGCTACGTTACGTCCGGGTCATTTTGTAGTGCTACGTTACGTCCGGGTCATTTTGTAGTGCTACGTTACGTCCGGGTCATTTTGCAGTGCTACGTTACGTCCGGGTCATTTTGTAGTGCTACGTTACGTCCGGGTCATTTTGTAGTGCTACGTTACGTCCGGGTCATTTTGTAGTGCTACGTTACGTCCGGGTCATTTTGTAGTGCTACGTTACGTCCGGGTCATTTTGTAGTGCTACGTTACGTCCGGGTCCAAGTGGCACCAGCTCCCGTCCGCATCTCATTGTAAATAGAATATCTAAACGTGTGAATCTTTTTACAATGACGTTATTTTTCAGAAAGGAAGCCATTGAGGGTTAAAATGGGTCTTAATGCTTCCAACTCGAGTAGAATTATTAATGTTTGTACAAGTGTCCATGATAACAAAAATATATGATGTGGAGACAATAAAAACTATTATTATCATTATTATTGAAAGTGGCAACAGTCCATTTGCTCGGTAAAATATTTCGGGGGCATATTTAGAATGTGTGCAGGCTTGAGTATGTTGAATCTAGTTTGCATTAATGAGGATTTAGTTGACACAATAAAATAAAATGGCGATAGTAGGCTATGTGGGGCAGACGGCCCGTCACAGCCAGATTTGGGAGAGCAGCGCAGCTTTGCTGTTGCAAGGAAAGCGGTAAAATTAGACTTTCGTGGTTGTTTTCGTCTCAGATTTAGTCCGACGGAGCGTCACAGTATAACTCCATGGGGACACAAAAGTAGGACCCGGAAGTATCTCAGGAGGGGGCGCTCACGTCACAGCTAAAATACTGAATTGGAACAGAGCAGGGGTCAACGCCACGTTGGCTTGTGGTGGACATTTGGGTCAACATTCCATGTTTGCTACGGACAAACAAAATGAGTGGACGGAAACACATGAATCGATAGCCCTGAATGACCAGAACAGGTCTGGGGGTCTTTGCAAATAAAACATTTCAGAACCACTAGTGGACTCCTAATGTGCCATAGTGTCATAATAAATAATTGGCATACATATTCTGAAGAAAACCTGGAGACTTGACATTCAGTAAGTGGGTGTTATGATCTAAATTAATAAGAACATTATAATGGGTATGAAGTGTGTAAAAATGAAACTCTTCTGAAACTGAAAATTTGCCAAAATTTGGACAACATAAGTCAGACGTGTTGGTGGGAGAAGATGGAAAATCTGGATCGTCGTACTTTTTTTTCACGTCAAGGATCCCCACATCTCCTATAGTGGTAATACTGAAACATATTACTGTATTAGCATAGTGACTCAAACATTATAATACTTTCAAGCAAGAGTAATTATAGTTAAATTACCTAGTATGAAATGAATAGAGATGCCAGGCAAGCATAAAGGGCTTTTCAGACGATGAATGAGGGATGCAGCTGTTGTCATCGCCTGGATCAGCAACGTGTCTGCTCGTGAGGGCCGTGGCATTAAAAGAAAAATAAAGCTCACCAGAATCCAGGTCTAGTCGCCTGCGGGCGCGTGCACAAACGAGAACGCACATCGCACGCGACACTTGCACAGGACCGCGCTCGCTTGCGTCAATGCCCCTCGACTACTCTGCCCGTCCAAAATAATCACCCGCCTCGCCTCTTGTTGAAAATGTATTACCGAGGTCTGGCGCGTCAAGTCTCTTCCCGTCTGAAATGCCCTTATAAAGACACTTGAACACTCAACCTACCTTTCCCGTAAGCAGTGCCATGCGTGCCACAGATCCTCCAGTCAAAGTTGTTGAGGCAGATGGTGTCGGTGTGTTGGGGGTCCGTCCCGTGGAACAGCTTCCTCTCGGCCACGTTCTGACCTCCATTGTTCCTCTTCCGTTGGTCCTTCAGCCTACAGAACATTAGTTATGAAGTCATTTTGGTCAAAATATATACAGTATATGGCAGTTCAGCTGTAACAAAGAAAAGCGTGGATATGACGGGCCAATTAAGTGTTGTTTCGGTTTGTGTTTTTTTAAAGGACGTACAACTGAAAGGCTTCCCAGAGAGCTTTGTTCTGAATGCGTTCGATCTGCAGAATGTCCACTCCCGTCATGGTGTTGCGGAATAGACCCTCGATTTCCTTGTATTCCGCCGTGGCGGTCGCGAGGGCAACTCTCTGGGAGGGGAAAAGAGGACATGTTAGTTGTTAGTTATAATCAGGGGTGCACACAAGCGGTGCGCCAGTGCGCATGCGTCGTCAAAACGTTTGGTGCGCCGTAGATCAAAGGCATGGAGGCGCATTTGCGCACCAGCTGAGAGACAGGGATTTCAAAAGGAACTCAAATGAGATGTTAACGTCCTGTAAGAAGACTTATAAATAAAACTAGTGTTGACTAATCATTACAAGTGGCTCTTATTTTGATGAGGCAGTTTCTGCACAGAAAGTCTGTTTCACTTGTAAACAAGCTACGATGGATGAGCTGTCAAAGTGCTAGTCGCTAAACCACGTTAGCGACCATGTTTACAATATGAAAACTGTCACTTAGACAATGTAGGTTACACACGCTGGAATGAAACATGGAACCTGCAGGCAGCATTAGGTGAGTAATTCATTCTATATGTGTTGGATGTTTGTGGTTGTGCTAGAGATAAACGGACAGGTGCTGCCAGTGGGATATACTGCTGCTTAACGACGACGACACTGTTTGTGACTAGGTGTACCCCCCCCCCCCCGCTGTGCGCACCAAACTACATGGGCAGGTGCTCCTTTGAGTACTAGCCCAAAATAATAGTGTGCACCCCTGGTTATAATGTTCCCCAAAGGAGGAAGCGCCACTGAACTGTTACGACAAACCTGTGCTAACAGTCCTGCTAGAATACATCTACCTGCTATCTATCTGCTACTTCCGGCGCATGACATACGGCACCACACAACCAAACACAAAATGACTTGTCTTTTAGTTCTACTGAATCTTTTCTCCACTAAATTAAATGTGTTTTATAGAACATGGCCTCGAATTGCACCTTTCTAAATAAAATTTGTTGTATAGGCTACTGTATATGGAATATGAGCTACTGTGAAGCTGTTCACAAAAGGTTTACCCAACTTGTGCTACTACATGGCAAACATGCACGTACATAATACTCTTTTTTTAGTCTTGTTTGTTTGCTCTTTCTTGCACTCTTTATTCTATCTCTTTGTTTGCGGTTATGTTATCCATGCTGCTGCAGTGTCTGAAGGAAGCCAAACGAAAATACGTTTTACTCTTATATACCTGTACACAAGTTGTAACAATAAAGTACAACCTTGAACCTGAACACCTCCCTAACATTTTAGTCTAGTTTGTATCTGTTGACAAAATTGACAATATATTTAGTCCTAATTTTAGTTATCATAGCTTAGTTTTTACTTAGTTTTCATCAGTGAACAAATGTAGTCGAGAAATAGTTTTAGTCGACTAATAGTTTTAGTCGACGAAGTCAACAAGGCTCAATTGGCAGAGGTTAATATTCTGTGGAGTTTAGAAGTGTGTATGAAACTGTGAGATGCAGAGATTAAGTATGTATTAAATGTATAAACTATGGGTAACAACACACTGTGGTGAAAGCCAATCCAGACGGATGTGAAGACAGAAATTATCAAAATTATGTGATCCTTTAAGATTTCAGTGGCTCTTGATCTCATTTGGGGTAAATATTGTAGGTAATTTTCCTTTGCTAAATTACAGTATGTACGAATGCAGTAAAATACCTTGTATCCCGTTTCGGGAGTTTGGGACTTGTCCCAATGTCCCGGCAGAGCTGTGAAGATAGACAGATTCCGTGCAGGTCTTCGGCTGGAGAAAAAGGAAGATTTAAGTAAACATTTCCAAAACTATTTTGTCAATATCTAGGGCAGGCGTATTCAACAGCATGTGCTTGTTGACGCTCGTCAGTTAATCTCAAGGCAATTATGTTTATGCACTGTCGACCTGCTACCTTTAAATCTATTTAAAGGTAGCATATACTTTATAGACATATATCACCCTGTGCTATACTGTGCACAAATGTATTACAATTTCTTTGCGCCCCCCAATACACAATAATTCTACAGTTGTGGCCCCCGGCCAAATCTAGTTGAATACACCTGATCTATGGGTTTTCACAATTATTACATAATCGTCTAATCGCCTAATATTTGAGATAATCACAATTATGTTGTCATAATAACAAGTCTCCTTGTTGAAAGATGTTCATATATTTTTAACCGATTCCCAGGGAAGAAGAAGCGTTAACCGGCCGAATGACCTGGAAGTGAATACGAATGAATCCTCCATGGTGGTGTTCTGCCGATCAGACTATTAATGTGGCCAACGTGACCTTGAATTAATGTTTTATTAAGCTCCCAGCATCGTACTTTATCCCATTCTGAGCACTAAAAACACTAATGACTGTGTGATTTATTTGAAAGCACATTAATCCAATGCCCTTTTATCAAATCTCGTGTTCTCGTGAATGGCCAAGATGGGTTTAATAGCTTTCCACAAGATATCTCGAGAGTGGCATGGATTGGGTTGAATGAATGAATGAATGGTTTATTTCGATCTATTCAGTTAGACAATTACAAAACATATTTTTTCTTTTTTCTTGGGTTCAAGTATAACATTTATAAAAATGTAATTAATTTATTGGTATATTTCAGTCACTTGTAATATCTGCCCTGTGTTTCATTACGAAGCCTAAAAGGCAAACGGAATTGTAATTTCTATTCACAGTATTCCGATTTACAATGCCAAAAACGCAATCGCGTGAAGGGTTGGATTGGGGGTAAGTCCCTGCGACATACTAGCGTCATGTCCAGGGGGTGTACTTGTACACCAAGCTGCCTCACACTACAGAAACAGGAGATAGGCTCCTGCCCCATGGGCCTCATGGCTACAGAAACAGGAGACAGGCTCCTGCCCCTATGGGCCTCAAGGCTACAGAAACAGGAGATAGGCTCCTGCCCCTATGTGCCTCATGGCTACAGAAACAGGAAATAGGCTCCTGCCCTATGGGCCTCATGGCTACAGAAACAGGAGATAGGCTCTTGCCCCTATGGGTCTCATGGCTACAGAAACAGGAGATAGGCTCCTGCCCCTATGGGCCTCATGCTACAGAAACAGGAGATAGGCTCCTGCCCCTATGGGCCTCATGGCTACAGAAACAGGAGATAGGCTCCTGCCCCTATGGGCCTCATGGCTACAGAAACAGGAGATAGGCTCCTGCCCTATGGGCCTCATGGCTACAGAAACAGGAGATAGGCTCCTGCCCCATGGGCCTCATGGCTACAGAAACAGGAGATAGGCTCCTGCCCCATGGGCCTCATGGCTACAGAAACAGGAGATAGGCTCCTGCCCCTATGGGCCTCATGGCTACAGAAACAGGAGATAGGCTCCTGCCCCTATAGGCCTCATGGCTACAGAAACAGGAAATAGGCTCCTGCCCTATGGGCCTCATGGCTACAGAAACAGGAAATAGGCTCCTGCCCCTATAGGCCTCATGGCTACAGAAACAGGAAATAGGCTCCTGCCCTATGGGCCTCATGGCTACAGAAACAGGAAATAGGCTCCTGCCCCTATAGGCCTCATGGCTACAGAAACAGGAAATAGGCTCCTGCCCTATGGGCCTCATGGCTACAGAAACAGGAAATAGGCTCCTGCCCTATGGGCCTCATGGCTACAGAAACAGGAAATAGGCTCCTGCCCTATGGGCCTCATGGCTACAGAAACAGGAAATAGGCTCCTGCCCTATGGGCCTCATGGCTACAGAAACAGGAGATAGGCTCCTGCCCCTATGGGCCTCATGGCTACAGAAACAGGAGATAGGCTCCTGCCCCATGGGCCTCATGGCTACAGAAACAGGAAATAGGCTCCTGCCCTATGGGCCTCATGGCTACAGAAACAGGAGATAGGCTCCTGCCCCTATAGGCCTCATGGCTACAGAAACAGGAAATAGGCTCCTGCCCTATGGGCCTCATGGCTACAGAAACAGGAAATAGGCTCCTGCCCTATGGGCCTCATGGCTACAGAAACAGGAAATAGGCTCCTGCCCTATGGGCCTCATGGCTACAGAAACAGGAAATAGGCTCCTGCCCTATGGGCCTCATGGCTACAGAAACAGGAGATAGGCTCCTGCCCCTATGGGCCTCATGGCTACAGAAACAGGAGATAGGCTCCTGCCCCATGGGCCTCATGGCTACAGAAACAGGAAATAGGCTCCTGCCCTATGGGCCTCATGGCTACAGAAACAGGAGATAGGCTCCTGCCCCTATGGGCCTCATGGCTACTTAAACAGGAAATAGGCTCCTGCCCTATGGGCCTCATGGCTACAGAAACAGGAGATAGGCTCCTGCCCCTATGGGCCTCATGGCTACAGAAACAGGAGACAGGCTCCTGCCCCTATGGGCCTCAAGGCTACAGAAACAGGAGATAGGCTCCTGCCCCTATGGGCCTCAAGGCTACAGAAACAGGAGATAGGCTCCTGCCCCTATGGGCCTCAAGGCTACAGAAACAGGAGATAGGCTCCTGCCCCTATGGGCCTCATGGCTACAGAAACAGGAAATAGGCTCCTGCCCTATGGGCCTCATGGCTACAGAAACAGGAGATAGGCTCCTGCCCCATGGGCCTCATGGCTACAGAAACAGGAGATAGGCTCCTGCCCCTATGGGCCTCATGGCTACAGAAACAGGAGATAGGCTCCTGCCCCTATGGGCCTCATGGCTACAGAAACAGGAGATAGGCTCTTGCCCCTATGGGCCTCATGGCTACAGAAACAGGAGATGGCTCCTGCCCCTATGGGCCTCATGGCTACAGAAACAGGAGATAGGCTCCTGCCCCTATGGGCCTCATGGCTACAGAAACAGGAGATAGGCTCCTGCCCTATGGGCCTCATGGCTACAGAAACAGGAGATAGGCTCCTGCCCCATGGGCCTCATGTCTACAAACAGGAGATAGGCTCCTGCCCTATGGGCCTCATGGCTACAGAAACAGGAAATAGGCTCCTGCCCTATGGGCCTCATGGCTACAGAAACAGGAGATAGGCTCCTGCCCCTATGGGCCTCATGGCTACAGAAACAGGAGATAGGCTCCTGCCCCTATGGGCCTCATGGCTACAGAAACAGGAGATAGGCTCCTGCCCCTATGGGCCTCATGGCTACAGAAACAGGAGATATGCTCCTGCCCCTATGGGCCTCAAGGCTACAGAAACAGGAGATAGGCTCCTGCCCCTATGGGCCTCAAGGCTACAGAAACAGGAGATAGGCTCCTGCCCCTATGGGCCTCATGGCTACAGAAACAGGAGATAGGCTCCTGCCCCTATGGGCCTCAAGGCTACAGAAACAGGAGATAGGCTCCTGCCCCATGGGCCTCATGGCTACAGAAACAGGAGACAGGCTCCTGCCCCTATGGGCCTCAAGGCTACAGAAACAGGAGATAGGCTCCTGCCCCTATGGGCCTCAAGGCTACAGAAACAGGAGATAGGCTCCTGCCCTATGGGCCTCATGGCTACAGAAACAGGAGATAGGCTCCTGCCCCTATGGGCCTCATGGCTACAGAAACAGGAGATAGGCTCCTGCCCCTATGGGCCTCATGGCTACAGAAACAGGAGATAGGCTCCTGCCCCTATGGGCCTCATGGCTACAGAAACAGGAGATAGGCTCCTGCCCCTATGGGCCTCATGGCTACAGAAACAGGAGATAGGCTCCTGCCCCATGGGCCTCATGGCTCGGCAAGGCTACTTACTTTGTACACCTCAACAGTGGGTGCAGGGCCAATAAAGCCATCATGGAAGCAGGTATGGGCCGCACACCATTCTTTGTAAGATCGAACAGTGTGCGGGGGCCGTACCTCCTTCCACTACATAAAAAGGACATTTCATTCAATACATTACCTTGTTTTTAGGACGTGTGCGTCATGTGACGAAACAAAGACAGGTCGTCTTCTCAACAGCCTCTTAGTGCCATACTGTTTGTTTGTCTGGATCATATCTGGAAAAAGAAAATAATAATGGTACAAATTACAATTTAGGCATTTAGCAGACGCTCTTAATCCAGAGCGACTTACATTAAGCAAGAACAAAAAAGCATGGGAATACATCACATAAGAACATTTATCATGAAACATGCGTAAGCTAAGAAAGTAACAGTGGAATATCTATATGATGAAACTATACATATAAACTATACATCTATACTACTATGCTATACTTATGTACTATGATGTGCTATGACTACATACAATGCAATTATAGTGCTGTCTACATAACATGTTATAAGTCTGTATCAAATGCTATCTACGTCTACAGAAATGCTATCTAAGGGGGTGGAGTAAGTGCTACGGGCCATGATGGATTCTGAAAAGGTGGGTTTTCAGACTACGGCGGAAGATTGGGAGTGATGCTGCAGTTCTGACTGCAATGGGAAGTGCATTCTACAGATGTATGGTAATACAATATATTTATTGTAATAATTAGAAATGACATGGGCCCAGACCGCTAGCCTCCCCTGGCCAGACTATATCACTGCCTTTTGAGAACCGGCAGATTTGTGTCTGACAGCTGCTATATGATGACCTCTGACCTTGGAAACTTAGCATGTATGTCTGTGAACCCGCGGTGAACTCCACCTCAGCCTTGTCATCGTTCTGGAACTTCTGCTCCAGCTCTGCACTGCTGACGCTCTGGAGAACACACACGCACACGTGCGCGCATTTAGCAGACGCTCTTAATCCAGAGCGATTTACAGTAAGAAAGAACAACACATGGTAATGCATCAAATACATATAGAAATAGTCATCTAGGATCATACATTTTTGTGTGTGTGTGTGTGTGTGGGGGGGGGGGGTGCGTGCGTGCGTGCGTGCGTGTTCTCCAGAGCGTGCTATTTTTGAAAAATCTCGAAAATGGGCCTCAAATCTTTGAATATATATTCTTTCACAGTTTCAGTTTTAAACTCAAATCTTTGCTTCTGGGGAGGTCCCTGGAGCAACACATTTTCAGATGGGGGTCAGGCGGCATATTACATATAACTTTTGGGGTCCTCGACATGTATATTGAGAACCACTGATGAGGTTTTTCAGATTATTATTATTCTTTTTTTAATTTCGACGTCAGGCCTAAATGTGTTAATGGCCGTTCACTCACGGTTGAAGCGTACTGGTTCCAGGCTCCGAACTCGTCCTCCCAGTACCAGGCCCAGTCCGTGGTGAGGATGAAGGTCGGCTCCAGAACAGAGGAGACGGTGGAGAGACGCCGCACTCCGTTGGGCCCACGGGTCATGGTGTCGAAGCAAACGACACAGCGGCTGTAGAGGAGACATCACACGGGTCAACACGGTCTGGACACAGCCACTGTAGAGGACAGTGGTTTTCAACCCGCGGACCACCAGTGGTCCTTGAGGGAGTTCCAGGTGGTCCCCAACTAAATGATAGAGTTAGTAACCAAATGGACCCTCTTAGATCTCTTGAGAGGGTAAAAACCAAATGGACCCGTACTCTCGAGAGTTCAATTGTTGTTAAAACATCTGATTATCGTCCGAACGTCCGAATTAACGTCAGATTAGAGATGTAGAAGAATTGTTATTTTTTATAAGCGTTTGCCTGTTATCTCTCCTAATGGTACCAATATCAATACAGCATGGAATTGTGGATAAAATAACGATAACAAAAAAATATTCTTTAGTTTTGGGTATGAGAGGCAAAATCTCATGGTGGTCTGTGGCTCAAATGCCAAATAATTAATGGGCTGTATAGGAGTAGTAGTAATAAACTACATGGGCTGGACACAGCGACTGTATAGGAGAATTACAGTAGTAACTAGAAAAAGTGCCCTTCTGGGCACAGGTCTCCACCAGGTTATCCACAGATCCGTGCAGTTAGAGGTAAAAACACTTTTGGGCCAGTTATAGCGCCACCTTGAGGCTGAGTTGAAATTGTTCATGTGGCATTTCGTCCTCGGCCTAGTGGGAATGTGCGTGCACAATTTCACGGAAATCACGCGATGTGTTCATGATTTGCAGCATTTTGTTTGAAACTGAGCACTCCTGTGAACTTTGGAAGCCAATCTTAACCAATCAGGATGGAGTCTGAGAAATCTGAAAGACCAGTTTCGTTGAATGGCTCTAGAGAGACTGTGTACTAATTTGCGTGATGTTTGGACAAAATCTGTAGGTGTACTGTGAAAAAACTTGTTTTGCACAAAGCGGCCTCCTGGTGGCGCTATAACAGGCCGTTCTGGAAAGTTTGGGGCAGAGGTTCATGGTTGGCATCCAGGGAGTGTGTGTGCAAAATTTGGCATCGACCGGGTTAACGGTGGCCGAGATTAGCTGTTCACGGACGGACACACGGACGGACACACGGACGGACGGACACACGGACGAAGTGCAAAACATACTCTCCCCACATGCCTTCGGCCTGGTGGAGACAATAAACTACATGGGCTGGACACAGCGACTGTATAGGAGAATTACAGTAGTAATAAACTACATGGGCTGGACACAGCGACTGTATAGGAGAAATCACATAATGCATCTGTGATGAAGGAGCAGGAACCAGCTCATGGTTGTATTACTACTGTTTTTTACCTGTGTTGATATAATTGAATTGTGTTATTATTCAAGTCATGTCTATGAATTGATGGCATCGGGCCTAAATGGAAACAAAAAGAAAAAAGGGCTTTTCTTTTGGTGCTATGCCTTTTGGACTTTTGACTGTGACAGCTTTGACTGTACTCTGTTGCTGATTTTAACATTGTACGTGTCTAATAATAAACTATTCAATGAATCAATCAAACTACAGATACACATTCTCCCTAAGGTTCAGATCAACTTCAACATTCAGGTGTCACAGCAGCATGACGGCAGTGGGAATGAAGCACAGGTGCCAGTTCCATCGCGATGCTAAACGGTGCATTTATATAGCGCCTTAACCAAGACGCTTTACATAGATGTGCATTACATTAACCCATTCACACACATACTGTATTCTATTCATACACCGATGACAGAGGAAACCATGCCAGGCACCAACCTGCACATCGGGAGCAATTGGGGGTTCAGAGTCTTGCCCAAGGACACTTTGACACCCACTCTGGGGGAGCCCGGGTTCTAACTGGCAACCTTGCGGTTCCCATCCGGTCGCTCTACCCCGGAGAAACCGCCGCCCCCGCAATGCATGGCCAAATTATTTGTGGGGGTCCCCAGTAAAGTATTTGTGGGGGTCCCCAGCCCAAAAGGTTTTGAAACCCCTGATATAGCCGATACAGAAGTAACGAAAGACAAGGCAAGGCAAGACAGGAACAACAGATAAACATTATGCTGGGATAAGGAGAAAAGTACTACTATGCAAACATATGCAAACTATGTGTGTGTGTGTGTGTGTGTGTGTGTGTGTGTGTGTGTGTGTGTGTGTGTGTGTGTGTGTGTGTGTGTGTACACCTATGTGGGTGTGAGTGCATGTTAGAGAGTGTTATGAGGATGGGAGGGGTTATATCGTGTTTTATTTAGTTTTGTGCACCATGACAACGTGAATGTCCCTAACCCTATGATAACCTCACATGTAAAGCACTTTGCAACACGACTTTGAAAGGTGCTATATAAATAAAGTTTTAATATTATATTATGTGTTAAAACTAGTACATAATAAGGCATTACACACTACACATACCAGAAAGCTCGTCTCAAATTAAAAACACAGTCGTAACGGCGTAAGTGCTCTCTCTGCCTGGTCTTATTCCTGAACATAACCTCAGTTTGTAAATACATCAAAGATGCGAATATAATCCATTTCTAATGGATGAAGCCTTGGCCTGGAAGAGAGGTCATCAGGCGGTCTCCAACCTTCCTAGAGTGTTTCAACCTTCAACCACTACACTCTCCAGTTGGCGGGTCAGGCTGGTCAGTAGCGATTGGCCAAGTCACTGCCCCTCTCCTCCAGGCTTCCAGCTATAGACGAATCCCGAGCGCAGCCATCACCGAGGTCAGTCAGCACCGTGGGGACGGCCACACCTGGCCAACAGGGAAGTCAGCAACCTGCCGGCCAGGGGCAGCAAACCAGTGCTGACCACACACCCCCCTCCACTGTCCTTTCTCTCATGCCAGAACTAATAGGAGGCAGAACATTTTTAGGGCGAGGCTGGCGAGCATGAGTTTACTGTACATACCTGGATGTGTTTTTGGGGTCACAGTAGTCTTTCTCAATCTCCACCTGGTTTTCCAAAGCAGTCCACTGTCGTCCCTCTCTGACCTCCCACCTGTAGGGCAGCGCGGAATGGGCTCTGAAGCACCGGTCTGAAACAGCAGAAAACCACCCGCATGCGACAGGTTAAATTAAATGGAGATGAATACCCTTGATCAAACACATTATTAAAACATTATTCTTCTTCAAAAAAAACACAATATAATAATTCCTTTTCATATACTGTTCATTACTACTCACCGGCATGTATGCAGTTGCCCTTGATGAAGAACATGCATATCTCCGTTTTATCTAAGAAAGAAAAATCAAAACAAAACAAAATATTACTTTGTGAATGAATAGCTTACCCTATACAACTGATAAACCAGTGGTTTTCAACCAGTGGTCCGGGGACGGGAACTGCCCATAGATCCAAAGTCCCGTTAGTCCGAACATGCATTAAGGTTGGCGAACATTATGGATCATTAACTGTTGAGAGTGCGCAATGAAACCAAATGGACCCTTACGGGTCTGTTGAATCGTTTTCATTTAGTTTTAGTCACATTTTAGTCACCTGGAATCATTTAGTGTTAGTCTAGTCTTTTAGTTTAGTAGTTAGATTTCGACTAAAATGTATTTTGGCAGGCCTTGATGGCGTCGTAATGGCTGATTTTACACTTATAGTGTAATATAATATATATATATAATAGCAGATCTACAAGCTCGCAGCTCGACGCGTTGTGAGCTTGTAGATCTTCTATTTTCAGCATGCCGTGTGTAAAAA
The DNA here is from genome assembly GCF_964188405.1 of Protomyctophum parallelum. Classification (NCBI taxonomy): domain Eukaryota; kingdom Metazoa; phylum Chordata; class Actinopteri; order Myctophiformes; family Myctophidae; genus Protomyctophum; species Protomyctophum parallelum. The sequence goes on from NC_139697.1 coordinate 95,614,239, forward strand.
TGACTTCTGTCTTTTACTTATACTGGATCTTTTGTCCATTAGTCCCTTCCTAACATTTGTGTCTAGTTTTTATTTGTTGACGAAACTGCCAATATATTTAGTCTCACTTTTAGTCATCATAGCTTAGTTTCGATTTAGTTTTCGTCAGTGACAAAAGGTAGTCGACGAACGTTTTTCGCCACAGTTTTATAGTCGCCAACATCAACACTAGTGAAAACCACTGTGATAAACTGATAAAGCCTGAGAAAGTGTCTTTGTGTCTTTACCTTTCATCGAGTTGTTCTTCGGCTTTCCTCTCTGTCTCTCGTATTGCTTGGCAGTCTGTGCGGGGCCATTGCTGGTAGGCGTCACGGCCATGCCGCCTAGAGCAGTGGTGGAAACAAGTGACTAAGTAAAAAAATAATTAAACGTTTTTGGCTTTTGTGCCTTTATTGATAGTTACAGTGAAGACGGCCGGACAGGAAAGATGGATATAGAGAAGAGGATCATCCCCCTCCTCCTCTCCTCTCTCTCTCTCTCTCTTAGCAGGCAACAGTGCAGCACTAATACTATCTCTCTGTTTCTGGCAACAACAGCGCCCCTACTGGTACTGATAGTCATATACTGGTGCTCATGGTACATAGGTAAACACAGACATTGCTGTTCCTTGGAGTGGTTGCACCACTCAAAAATGTGAGTATACTTTTTCCACCACTGACCTGCAGCAGCACAGAGGCCGTCGACAGGCTGCTGTTGGCTGTGGTGGTGGTTGCTGCTGTGGCGTTCCTGGACGTTCAAGGTCTGCTTGTTCATGTAAACGGACTTGATGGAGGCGAGCAGCTGGGCGCTCACCCCTCTGTCCTGCAGGGTTCTCCGCGGGTGAGGCTCGTGGAAGTCGTGCGCCTTCGGACAGCTACAGGGAGCCTTCAGGTACCTCTCGCAGATGTGGAGCCGCGTGCAGTTGTCACCCGCCTGGCAGCGCTCGTTGTTGTAGTCGTAGCATATCTAAAGAAGAAGGAAATGACGAGAAATTGTGGTGGGCACATAACAGACTACTACTGCATGAGGCAAATATCTGAGTGTGTAAAAAAACATCCAAACAGAAAATATGTATTAAACGATGTTAAACGACGTTAAACTCACTTTGCCACTCGATTTGCCATTCACTTTATGCATGCGCATACCCTTTTGTTGTTCTATTCAGACACAAGACCACGCACACGCACGCTTTTCAGAAAGTTATTTCTTTCTTTTAATGCATTTCAATATTTCAGTCAATTTAAATTCAGTTTCATCTACACGTTGATCCATCAGTTTATGCACTTTAAAAATAAATAAATAGGCTAATCAATGCGTTGCAAACAAGAACATGCAGGCCACTTACAGCCGGAAGCACCAGGCTCTGGTCATTCTGGTTAGTTCATTCATACTTACAGGTGGAAGCACCAGGCTCTGGTCATTCTGGTTAGTTCATTCATACTTACAGCTGGAAGCAGGCTCTGGTCGTTCTGGAGCAGCAAGGAACGCAGTTCGTTCAAGGTCAGGTACGTCAGGCCATGTCTTCTCAGAACCGGCGAGTTCTGGAAGGAGTTCAGGTCGTGTCCGAACCGACATGGTGTCCTAAAGGAAGTAGTACGTAGTTAGTTGTTGTTGTTGTTGTTGTTCTAAACGTGTTTGTCAATTCCTAGCCCCGTTTGGAATCTCACTCTATACTCGCTCTTAGCTCTGAGAAGAGGTTCCATATGGAGGTATCCCTGCATCGGTAGAAAGGGGGTTGAGCCATCCAAAAACAGTGGCAAAAAACCATTTTGCAGTGCCGTTTCCAAAAAGTAAAGGCTAGCTACAGATAATACATTTAGGCACGTAAGATTTTTAGACAAGGGTAAATCTGTGAGTTCATCCTGCTATATAGCGGACAGTGACTTTTAGACTATATCATTTTAACTACTTGTGTTTTATTGTATTTTATTTTTGTGTCCTGCCCTGTGAAGCACTTTGAGCTGCATTTATGTATGAAAGGTGCTATACAAATAAAGTTTATTATTATTATTTTATCACTCAAGAATGCTTTCAAAATAAACCACCTGTGGTAACTTGTTGACAGAGGCAATAGAGCCTTAAGGGTCAACTGGCACACACACACACACACACACACACACACACACACACACACACACACACACATTTGAAATGTTTATTTATGTCCACCGTTAAGTATTTTTAATCTTTGTTTGACCGATTTGGTCGCTTTATTTCTTCTTGTTTGTTTACCGTTTATTGTACCGCCTCCCGGTGTGCGGTTGGCTTGTGAGGCTACGTCCCTGCCTCTGATCTGCTGTGTCATAGCTATAGCGCCACTAGCTAGCCAGATAGGCGGTACAATGAGGTGTCAATAAACAAGGAAGGAAGAGAAGAATCCAAGCTTCCAAATCGGGCAAACATATATTAAAAATACTTAACGGCTTCCGCGCCACAGGAGATATTCGCAGCGGCATGTATGGGTACTTTACTTTACATATTCAGAAAGCCTCACACGGAAACATTTCGTCATAGAGCGCGGGGAGCCGCTAAACATGGAGTAAATGTTTTAAGATGGGTGCGTCCCAGGTGGCATGGTAGTAGTGCAACAGGACCCAATGCACTGGGTCGAACAAATGTCAGAAACTTCAGTAGCATTTGGGTTCTGCTTGGAGGGCTAAGGGACAAGGTGACACCCACATGTTAGAGATGTATAAGATGGGACAGAAAATCAGTTAGAACTGAGAGTGAGAGACAGCAGAGAGAGACAAGGGGGAACCTAGGCACTCTGCCTGGGACAAGGCCTCAATATGCAGTAACCATAGAACGAATGCTTGTAACTTGTAACTGATTGCTGACCAATAAATGGAAAGAAGGAAATGTGCCTGCTTGGATCTCCTATTCATTTCAACAGCAACTTCAACAAGGGAATTAGGTAAATTAATCCACAGAGCCCTGTAAGAAAGACACATCATATCTTCCCTATTGTTAAATAAAAAGCATTTTTATCAGATCTGTGGCCATTTTCTCATTGTTTTTCCACCGTCCTTTCATCTACGCGACCCTATCGGTTGGGAGGTGTATTGCACTGTGATTACATTATAACTCTACGATAAAGTGGCCATCTTTCGGATTTAAATGCATTTTATTAAACAGTACGTATGATGCAGGTTCTAATACCCACCCGGGGAGGATTATAACATCCGTGGCTCTGGGATGAGACCTTTACATTTAAAACCTGAACGTTTATTGTGGACCTTAAAGTTGTAAATGTAGCAAGGTGGGGTAAAACAGGGTGAAGTCCCGCGGTGAACCATAATGGCTAGGACGTTATTAAAGTTTTAGTGACAGCTGAAGACCAGTTTAATAGACAAAACAAAACTCGACCTTGAATTAGCCTTAAAAAATACTACTAATTCGTTCATTTAAAAAGATTGTTAATGTTCCAACAATGTGACAAGAAGAAGAAGAAGAAGAAGAAGAAGAAGAAGAAGAAGAATAGAACCAACCTCCCCTGTCCAAACGGACAGTCTCCAAGCAGGAACTTCTTACACAGGTGTAGGTTGGGACATCCACCCCACTGACAGTTGGTTCTGCAGATCCTCAGAGAGGTTTTTGAGATCACCGTCTCGTGCCCGTTGAGCACTGCTAGACAGAACTTCTCCCGGTTGGAGATGATCTCTCTGACGTTCTCCTGCAGGGCGACGTTAGCCACCAACTCGTCAACGTTCACCGAGCCGTTGTTCGCGCAGATGAATCTGGTTATTTGGCTCTCTGCCATGGGCCCATCTGAGTCTGGGTTGAGTTGTGAATGATAGATATTAAACTATATCATCTGATTCTGACTGCAATGACGTTGTTATTATAGCACTGACTGACTGACTGAATGCTGGAGAACATCGGAAGTGGGACTGTCTGTGGGAGTCGCCGAGTCAGAGACGCTCCTTGTTAGGAAAGCCTGGTGAGGCGAGGTTAGCTGAGCTCCTTGTTATGTAAATGCTGATGATTGGAAAACGAAACTAAGAAGTGTGCTTATTCAGGAAGTCTGTTATTACACTGCTGTCCGCTAGGAGGGCTCTTGAGACATAATCAGGGTGTAATAATAATACAGACAGTTGTTTGTGTATGTATAAATCAGGAGACAGTAGTATATGCACTCTAGTGTGACTGTATTAGAACTGATGCCCGGATGTAAACATCACAACTTCCCCCAGTGCTGCTGGGGCATACCACTATACAGGGGGGTGGTTCCCACTCCCTGTTCCACAACAGTGGAAAATGTGTTTAGTAAAAGTATCAATACTGCAATATAGAAATACTGTTAGTCACATGATGTAAAAGTAAATTCAAAATGTACTTTCGTACGTCCACAACATTATTGTCATAAAATGTACTTAAAGTACCAAGTAAAAGTAGCCTACTCATCATGCAGAATGTCTAATTTCAAAGTATACAAATGTATACAAATCTTTTGAAAATAGCAGTTCTACAAGCTCACAATGCGACGCAATGTGTCACAATGCAAAGCATTGTGAGCTTGTAGATCGGCTATTTTCAAATTGCCGAAATGCATACTATAGGGCTGATGTGGTTACTGTATGTTTTGTAATAATAATCCAAATCTACAAAGTAACTAGTAAAGTTTTCAAATAACTCTAGTGGAGTAGAGATGTACTGGAGTAGGAAAAATATAAGTAGAAATACGTCAAAATTGTACTTAAGTACAGTAAATGTGCTTCATAGTCTTGTACCTTCTACCAAAAGGGCCAGCCTTCATAACAAATCGGAATAATACAATGTTTATTGTCTTGAATATACTTCAGCAACAGACAGACATACACAGGCAGGCAGGCAGGCAGGCAGGCAGACAGACAGACAGACAGCTGACCAGTACAACCACAGTCTGATACTGTTGTACTGGGAGCTGACCAGTACAACCACAGTACAACCACAGTCTGATACTGCTGTACTGGGAGCTGACCAGTACAACCACAGTCTGATACTGTTGTACTGGGAGCTGACCAGTACAACCACAGTCTGATACTGTTGTACTGGCCCCGACCAGTACAACAAACACAGTCTGATACTGGGAGCTGACCAGTACAATCACAGTCTAATACTGGGAGCTGACCAGTACAATCACAGTCTGTATAGTTCAGACTGGATTAGAATGAGTTCTTATACATTCCAGAAGTGATAATGCATACGAAAGCGTTCACAGAAGTTCCTTTCCCAGCCTGCATGTGTGACTTGACAAGGCCAGACTGTAGGCTATTACTTTGGATAAAGCTGTTTGCACTCAGCGGGAGGATTCATATTAATGTTTGATTCTCTGGCTGGGAGACATACTGAGTTAATCCAACGACCAGGAGGTCAGATGGATCTCATTTCTACTTCCTACGACCTTGTCCGGTACAGACGGCTTCATGAAGTTTTAAAGTTCATTCCTAAAATTCATTCCTATCAGTGGGAGATTTAAAAGAGAGGACATATTGGGCTGTATTTTGCGTGTCTTAAGTACCAGGTCTTATTCCCTAACTTGAGTAAACTAAAGACCTGGAGGCGTGATCAATGCTCTTTGGCCACTCAGAATAGCCAAATGGCATTGATCACGCCTCCAGGTCTTTAGTTTACTCAAGTTAGGGAATAAGACCTGGTACTTAAGACACGCAAAATACAGCCCATTGTGTGGCCGCGATCGTCAGTTCTTTATTGGTTGTGGGCCGTTGGATAAAGCTTGTTTTGACCAGGGGCGCAATCTGGGAAAGGAATCCCAGATAAAAGCCTTTGGAAAGATGTTTATAACAAAAGTCAAAGTCATACCATTTGTCACACACGTTACCGCAGTGAAATTTGTTTTCCGCATTTGACCCATCTCTTGGAGCAGTGAGCCACATCTAAGGAGTGGTGATCTGCAGCCGTGCCTTGCTCGGGAATCATTTGATTAGTAGATTTGACCCCCCAATCCAACCCTTTGATGCCGAGTGTCAAGCAGGGAGGCATTGGGTCCCATTTTCACAGTCTTCGGTATGACCCGGCCGGGGATCGAACCCCGACCATCCCAGTTTCAGGGCGGACACTCTAACCACAAGGCCACTGAGCTGTCCATCTTGCTTACAGTATACATTTTCAGTTTACTTCATAGGATGTAAATGTATATCTTCGGCAGTCAATGTTTTAAAAATGGACATGCATGATTGCACTGGGGCAATTTAAAAATCTTGCTCGCTAATCTTGTTCTAAATTATCATTGTTTGAATTAAGATGTACTTATTATTGTTTTCATACTCTGTTCTTTGCTTGTTTTTACAATATATAACAGTATATATAACAATATATGCAGTGAGAAGCACTTTATATGTCACTGCTATTGCCTATTTCTCACTTTCAATGTTTTCCAATACAATATTTCAGTGTATATTGTTTCAGGGAGCATTTGCAAAGCACCGGCCGTCATCTTGAAACAGAAAATAATGATAACAGCTGTGCGGATGTCGTCTATTTTCTTCCAGGAGTTTGTAGATTATAACCTTATTTCCCCACTCTATCAAGAACGAGAAATGAGCTCCGTTTTCCCAGGCAAAGTCCTTCTTTTATTCAATCAAGGCATGTCCCATAGTTACATCAAGTTACAAGCATTCAAGTCATCTTCTCATGGTAGGCTATACCTCCAGGCCAGGTCAAGCCCTGTCCTGCCTCGCCTCCTCCGTTTTCCAACTCACCAGTCCCCCCAACCTCTCTCCAACTCCAACCTTTATCCAGTACATCCCTCTCATGCAGTGGGTTGTAACCTGTTGTCCCTGTGTGTGTGTGTGTGTCCTAAACAGCTAATCAAAGACCCCCAACGGTGACAGTCCCTGTAGTACTCATAAAATGCATGCATGGAGACAAACTGTACCCTAAAGAATGGCTCTCTGTCACTTATCAGTCAAACAGGAAGGCCTAAAGATCAAAAGATCACTCCCAAGAAGGCCCACAAGGCTTCCTGCCTGTAGGACAATTGATATGCAAATAGTTACAACACTGTGATGTGATGAAGGGAGAAATGGCTTGAAATTATGACTAACCATATGCTTATATGATTCAAATTACACGACACATCCCCCCTACTAATAGTCCTCAAGGCTATTAGTCTAAAATATGAATCATAATTTGGCTCAACATGTTTTCCTCCCCACAATCCCCAAATGTTCAAATTCCCAAAAATGTCTCAATTAACCCCGAAACCGAATCCCTTTTGTAAGATAAGTACCCTCCTCCCCCCTGGGCACTATTCCAAATGTAAAACACAGTCAGGTTGACACAAAACTCGAAACAAAATGAACAAAATCAAAAGCTATGTTATTTGACATCTGCTAGATAATGACCCTATCAGTCTTATCTTGCCCTGCGACTGTTTTAGACTCACATACTGTGTTAAACAGACTGACTAAAATTAATTCAAATATATATAAATGTACCCCAACATTTTTCTCTCACAGACAGGCCTGGCCAGGACTTGAATACACTCACAGACACACAAACAAATACCCCCCTTGCACCTCTGACCCCCCTCCCCCCCCTTAGTTTGTGAGTAACTTTCACAGAACAATGGACAGATGAATAGTCCTGCAGAAACCCTCATCTGACCATGATTCGGAAAGCAACACAAACCAAGAGCTAAAACAATATTTGTCAATCAGACTGTACTATTGCAATCTCAATCTCAAGAATAAATGAATGAAGAAACATACAGTACATGAAAATCAAACATCAATACATCAACATGGAAACAATAGATAACCACTATTCCTCAGCGCACTTAGATGGAGTCTAGAAAAAGTCAGTTGTCAGATGACAGCTAGGTGACAGATCAAAAGCTGTGCTTTCAATAGCACAGAGAGGGGCGTCTCAGTGTGCAGCCTCTTAGAGTCTCTCGTTGCGGTTTCTGATCACACTGTCCAGAAAAATGACCATACTGACCACATTTATGACAAACTCCTCTCATTCTCCAGCTTTCTGGGCTGTGACGTGTCAGTGGAATATATCCTTGCTGAGGTGCACGTGCAGCCCACTGATAGGGTGACACTGGCTGTTGACTCTGTGGTGCCCTCACTCTCCATGGCGGCACTTGTTGTTGGTCTGCGCTGTCCTGCAAATGTGTCACTTCTGGTTGAATCAGTCTCTCTTCTTGAATCTTTGTCAGCACTTCCGCTTGTAGTGACACTGTATTCTCGTTCATTTGACGTACAAGGTCAACATCTTCAAGTCTTTGGAACTCCTGTTTTTTCCGGAACAGGTCGACACAGTGAGCAATATGGTTTGTGTAGGTTTCCAAAGGCAGTGTTGAGAGGGAGACGACCTCCTCCAATTTCGTCTGTACAGGCCCTGGCAGTCCCTGGAATATCTTGTCTCTAACAAGTGTCCGGTCGAAACCTGGACCGCGGGCGTCATTCCCCGTCACGTCCATCCAAATCTGATGCGCTTTGGCCACGTACCCCCTCGGATTCTCTGTGGCTCTCAGCGGGTCAATGTTGACGCTATCCGTGTACACTTTGAGCGGATAAACTTTTCTCAGAGCACGCCAGAATGCACTTCTGTGTGCCACAAAAGGATCACTGTCATTCTCTGCATTGTCGATATATTCTCTGAGATCTGCTCTGGTCAAGAGATCATTAAGAACATGCACATTCTCCAGCATGCCAATCAATGCTTTCATGTCACCGATAGCCAACTGATTATCCCTGATTCCCAACTGTGGGTCCTTCATCAATGCATGAAACTTCGAAATCCAATGATATGCTCCCTGTTCGAGGGGTGGCAGACGTTTCAAAACGTATGACAAGTCTGAATGGTACCATGGCATATATTTCCCTCTCATCACTGGCAGCTGAGTGACAACTGTGTCAGTGTCAGGTGTGGGCATCTCAGCCCTTTTCTCCATGATCTCCTCCATGTATGCGGTCTGACGTGCTTGAGCCTCTGCCATGTCTTTCATCTTCCGGTCTAGGGTCAATGACATGGCCGCCATTGCATCCTCCCAGCCCCGTGGCGCCTCCTCTTGCCGCTCTTGGCCCCGTTTTGACAGTTCCTGCCTCTTCTCCCATTGGACCAAAAACCGACTGATTTCCTCTTCTTCCCTCGACAGCTCCTCGAGACTAGTCACCAGTGCTGCCATGATGGGCTTGTTATCTTTGTAAACCTTCAGGTCGGCTTTCTGTCGTGTCTTGCATTCCCTGATCTCGATCAGCCTCTTGCGGGAAGCCTCTGCATCCAGGGCGAGTGTACCCCCATCCGCGCCATCTCCACTTCCGTCCTCCGATCCTAGTGCGCGACTGGCAGTCCTCTTCTGTGGTCTGCATGGGCGCCTGCTCAAAGCCCCCCTGGAGTCTCTCCCACGTCTCTGGCTCAAATTTGTGCGAGTGTGGGGAAGCCTCTCACAATCACTGCTGTCCTGTTCAAAGTCCTCATCACTTTTGTTGATGCTCTTCCTCTTCCTCTTACTTCCACTCTGCCTGGTTTTCAGCTTGTCCAGTTCTCGAGCAGCTTCACATCCTGTGGTCAAGTCAACTTCTTCCCTAGCAATTGTAGCAATACTTTCCATAAAGGTCTGTGCAGTGTCTTTGTCCCCACATTTCTCATAAAGTCGTCTCAAATGCTGTAAGTCTCTCTTCTTGCGGGCTTGAGTAGAACTGTCCTCCTCCGTGTCAGAATCAATGTTCGTGTCTGTGTTGGGGCGGGCTGCCCTTCTGTAGATGTCTTCACCTCCCTCTCTGTAGCTGTGTGCAGCCTCATCATGCAGGTCAATCAAGTCGAGGACCAGATGGGCCTCTTTCATCAGAATTTCACTCAAACGTGTCTCTATAGCACGCATATACTGCCTCTGTGTCCTTAATTCACTGGTCACGTCCTCTTTCAGGGAACGTACCCGCTCCAGCTCCCTCTTAACAGAGCGTTGAGTGTCGCTGTCGTCTGGCCGTTGCTTTGATGTCCTCATGTCACTGTTCTCCATAACGTCCACCTGAGTCTGTGCTGAGTTGTCGCTGTGACCCACAATGTCAATGCACTGGTTCTGGTTGTCTGTGTTGCAATCAGCGGAAATCTTCTCCTCCGGCAGTACTGACACAGACAATGGTGCGGAGTCTGACAATTTCCTGCTCATCTCCTCACTGACAGTAGGCCTCTGGCTCGCTATATGTGCGACAATATGAGGACCCATTTTCACTTTTTCTTTCAATCTTCGAGTTCGACCCTCCTCACAAAACAAGTCTAAAACTGACAGTTCTTCTTTCCTTTTCATTTCTCTCTCTTTTGTCGTCTCATCTGCTCCATATGTACACACCTCTGCCTTTATAGATTCAAGGTCTTCTATCTCGAAAGAGCCCTCTTTTGGCCATGGCGGCCAACGCTTATGCCATTTTCCTGAAATGCTGGAAATATTCTTAGATGGATATTTCTTGTGCACAATTTGCACTGGAGTACGCTTTGTGGCCATAACTACTAAATTGTAGCTAATCTCACTAACTGTTACTCATTCTGGGTGACACACTCACGCATGCATGTCTCCTCACCTCACACAGTCACAGACACGCATACTCATTTGCATACTGGCATAGAATGAGTAGATAGTCAACAAACTCACTCACTCACTCAAGGAAAACATGCAATACTTTCTTATCCCCGTTCACACAGGAAAGTGTAAAATAAAGAAATGAGATAGACAAACTATACTTAGTCTGCAATTTAAGAAATTATAATGCCTCTATTTTCTTTTAGACTGATTTAGGGAAAATACCCCCCTTGATCACTTCAGTGACCTGACACCAGCCTGTCAAATGTACTCACTATCTCATTTGCATTTAAGCAACCGTGCCAGTGGTTTCGTCCCTAAGGTCAATTTACTTATATGCAGACTATACATTTTTTTTTTTTTTTTAAGATATTTTTTTGCGGCTTACGCCTTTTATTGATTTTTGAAGGGACAGACAGTAGGCTGACAGGAAACGGGAGAGAGATGGGGGGATGACATGCAGTAAAGGCCGTGTCGGGTCCGGGAGTCGAACCCGCGGCACACTGCGACTGGATTACCAGTCCGGTGCCCAGACCGTTACGCTACGGCCTGGGCCCAGACTATACATTTTGACTAAAATAAACCTGTAGGCTTAACAATCCAATTTAACCTATCTAATTTTACAAAAGATCAATGAAATATCCTAAATGTGAAATGTATTCTCATACTAAACTCAAAATTTAGATTTAACCCCAAATTAAAGCCAATTTAATTTTAAACCTGAACTAAACCCCCAATTTAATATCTATACACTCCCCCCTCTGAAACTTGTTTCACATGTTTCAGAAATAACTAAAAGAAACCAATTAACACTAGCAAGGCTGAAAAAAAATCACTCCTACTCAGTCTGACTATATCGGCCCATTCGACCGCTCTCCCCCTTTATCCCCCCACCCCCGCACCACTCGTTCACACCTCTTCAGCTGGAGACGTCATTGTTGCCTACACGCACTCACTTTTATTTTTTATTTTCTTCCCTCTCTTATGAATACATTATTATACACCCAATGAAAATGTACACTTCACGGATTATATAGGCCATTTGGAATTAGAACAATCGGTAGAACATTGGCCGAGAATAGCACAATAGCACATTAATTATTGCCTAAATGTACGGACTTTTCTGAAAATGGTTAATCTGCAAGCTGCCCGACATTTCAACTTGATATGTTTCGTAGAGAGGGCATACACAAGCCAGAATTCCGTAGTTTACATGGTATTTTGTAATACTGTTGGTCAAAGTAACTAGTTGGGCAGGCTAAATATAATAGTAGGCTATAAGCCCGTTTTCAGCTAAATGCGGAAATGTCCAGGCTAAAAAACTTATCGAACGGGAGTCATGTTAATATTTATTTACTCGTCATTGTCATGTTCACTCCAAATAAGCAAGTATTATGTAATAAATAAATTAATTTCGTGGCTTTTTGTTCTCTTTTCTCCAGGCGCATACCCGCATCGAGATGAGCTCTGCGACAGCCGTGCTGTGCTGTTTTCAATTAAATTACTTGCAGTATAATATTAATAAATACTACATCCTATATACATTGCTTGTCTGTCTAATCATTCAAATGTTTTTCTATATGCATATTGCATAGTTTATGTAAGCCTGAATTAAAGTCTGATTACTGAGGCTTTTTCCCCGTCTCTCTCACAAACAACGAAGCCTATAAATATTGTCACCTTTATGCCTCAAAAGAACCCCCGGACATGCAAGTTCGTTTGATATTGTTTAATTCGATAACGATAGCGAATGAAAGCAAGATTCCTAAGGAATATGGAGATTTTTACATTTAATGAAACGGTTGAGAAATGAGAGAACCATGAGTGTTTATAGGCTAGATAGAAATATAGCCTATAGTGCATGCATGTATATGCACTGTTGCACTTGCACACATGTAGTAGCCTACACACGCTCTTTATTTGTTTCTATTGAAAAACACCAGTAAAATAACGTTTATTATATTTTATTTCATTCAAGTTGAGTTGAGTTGAATGCGTGCTGCGTAATGCTGTGGCCCCGATGGTATGGTCTTCGCTGAGTTCGCTCGTAGCATTTTATTGAAGAAGACTTGAATCGGGTGTGATACAGCATATGAAAGCAAATTTCCCACGGATTATGGAGATGTTTTTATTTATTTTTAAGGTTGAGAAATGAAAGAATTATGGCCGTTTCTAATCTCAAGATTTTAACAAAGAAAAGGCAAAACTAGGCTGCCATGTCTCATGCACATACATTCCTGCTGTTGTCACCACGCGGTAAATAATGAATAGCAAAAAGGGAAAAGATGTGAGGGGAAATGGGATTTACAGGTTTTTTACGAATTGCAGCCATCCGTAGGTGCCACACATCAGGGGTTGGGGGGGTTGGGCAGGCGCACACTGACACACGGATAGCTGCAATTCGAAACTGTCGAGAGAACCATGAGTGTTTATAGGCTAATATCAACGTTTTTTTATGAAAGACAAACGGACTGTGAACTTGAAGAGCTCGATCACCATCCCGACACGGAATAAATACTATAAGAAATATAGCCTAGTGCACAGCAAAAATTGGAGAGTTAAAATTCCAGGGTTAAACATTGCAGAGTTGATTTCAACTCCCAAAGTGTCATTTTAACACCTTCAGATTTAAACTCCTGGGAATGCGATTATTTGGGTTGTTTTTCTCTGCTGCTGCTTGCCGAGTAGAGACGGGCAATTAGAGGTGTCTTCTGGCCCTTGTGAGATTTCCCAGTCACTGAGGCCGTGCCCACGTATACATTGGCAGGTCTGAAAGGTTTCATTTCTGAAATGCTTTGGTTTAGTAGTTCCCTTTCAGCCCAGGTCCGTTTCAGCGTAGAATGTACGGATGTCCCTTTCCATCCGTACTGGAACTGTGAACAGACAGAGGCGAGAGTTGCCTCCATCCGCACGTGGAAAAGAACAGCTGTTCCACACACAACTGATGACAAGTGATGGTGCCACACTGACGATTTACCAAAGCAAAGCAAACAAAAACGTTTGCATTCTAAGCACCATGCACCGTTCGATCGTGATTGGTAAAGACCCCAAAGCGAAACCAGAGTCTGTAACGGACTATAATGACACGAAATGGGGAGTGGACATTTTGGATCAGATGGCACGAAACTACAGCGTCAGACTTGGCACCAGGCGTTGGCCAATGGCTGTCTTTTACAACATTCTGGACCTGGCTGCCATCAATGCCTATGTGTTGTACAAACAGTGCTTGAACAAACCGCAGCTCAGCAGGAGAGAGTTCCTACAGGACTTGGCACTACAGCTCCGCGAGGAACACATGGGTGAAAAGGACTCAGTCATGCCACCACGCACCCCTCGGCGCCAGCAGCGCAGCGCACTGCAGCCGCTGCCTACTACACCACAGAACCAGAACCAGCAAACAACACCCAGAGCTGCCAAGAGGAGACAGGATGGTCCACAGACACCAGACACGCCCAAGAAGCGAAGACAGTGTCAGCTTGACAGATGTGGAAACAAGACGCTATCCAGCTGCCACAAATGTGGCAAACGGGCATGTGGCACATGTACGGGAACAATTACAATGACATGTGTCAAGTGTCTCTAAGTATAGCAACAGAAACTAATGCGTAGGATTTGTGTTTTCCCTGATTTTATTTCGCTTTATATTTACTTTCTTTCATGCTTTCTGATATTGTGAACAATAAGAAAAAATAAACATGGTTGAATTAACACAAAGTATTCATTATTTACCGCGTGGTGACAACAGCAGGAATGTATGTGCATGAGACATGGCAGCCTAGTTTTGCCTTTTCTTTGTTAAAATCTTGAGATTAGAAACGGCCATAATTCTTTCATTTCTCAACCTTAAAAATAAATAAAAACATCTCCATAATCCGTGGGAAATTTGCTTTCATAATTATGCTGTATCACACCCGATTCAAGTCTTCTTCAATAAAATGCTACGAGCGAACTCAGCGAAGACCATACCATCGGGGCCACAGCATTACGCAGCACGCATTCAACTCAACTCAACTTGAATGAAATAAAATATAATAAACGTTATTTTACTTGTGTTTTTCAATAGAAACAAATAAAGAGCGTGTGTAGGCTACTACATGTGTGCAAGTGCAACAGTGCATATACATGCATGCACTATAGGCTATATTTCTATCTAGCCTATAAACACTCATGGTTCTCTCATTTCTCAACCGTTTCATTAAATGTAAAAATCTCCATATTCCTTAGGAATCTTGCTTTCATTCGCTATCGTTATCGAATTAAACAATATCAAACGAACTTGCATGTCCGGGGGTTCTTTTGAGGCATAAAGGTGACAATATTTATAGGCTTCGTTGTTTGTGAGAGAGACGGGGAAAAAGCCTCAGTAATCAGACTTTAATTCAGGCTTACATAAACTATGCAATATGCATATAGAAAAACATTTGAATGATTAGACAGACAAGCAATGTATATAGGATGTAGTATTTATTAATATTATACTGCAAGTAATTTAATTGAAAACAGCACAGCACGGCTGTCGCAGAGCTCATCTCGATGCGGGTATGCGCCTGGAGAAAAGAGAACAAAAAGCCACGAAATTAATTTATTTATTACATAATACTTGCTTATTTGGAGTGAACATGACAATGACGAGTAAATAAATATTAACATGACTCCCGTTCGATAAGTTTTTTAGCCTGGACATTTCCGCATTTAGCTGAAAACGGGCTTATAGCCTACTATTATATTTAGCCTGCCCAACTAGTTACTTTGACCAACAGTATTACAAAATACCATGTAAACTACGGAATTCTGGCTTGTGTATGCCCTCTCTACGAAACATATCAAGTTGAAATGTCGGGCAGCTTGCAGATTAACCATTTTCAGAAAAGTCCGTACATTTAGGCAATAATTAATGTGCTATTGTGCTATTCTCGGCCAATGTTCTACCGATTGTTCTAATTCCAAATGGCCTATATAATCCGTGAAGTGTACATTTTCATTGGGTGTATAATAATGTATTCATAAGAGAGGGAAGAAAATAAAAAATAAAAGTGAGTGCGTGTAGGCAACAATGACGTCTCCAGCTGAAGAGGTGTGAACGAGTGGTGCGGGGGTGGGGGGATAAAGGGGGAGAGCGGTCGAATGGGCCGATATAGTCAGACTGAGTAAGAGATATATGCCTAAAATCATATTTAGAAAAAGTTTCAAATGGGGAAAAAAACAGAGATGATTTCAATCGAATATTTAGACAAAGTCATGCAAGGGGAACTTTCTCTGGACTCCATGGGCTGAGAAAATAAACATTGAAATCTCAAATTCGGTCAGAACGGCTGCTCAGCCTTCCTAGTGTTAACGCTTTACAAAAAACCAGCCCAAATTTAAACCACCCAAGTAAAAAATAAAATCCTCCCCCAGCCCTCAGCCCTTGAGACAAAGGAAGGCCTCCACTAAACCAGGAGAGCAACGCGAAACAATGAATAAATGCCAAATCACACCCAAACAACGTGTAAGTCACTGAACAACAGCAATTTATACAGCCAAGACCGCACAATTAAAAATAGCAACAAAAGACTTGATTGAGAACTATTTGGCATTCAATCACAGCTCACAATGATCCACCAGCACTAACATATATATGAACATAGACTCACAAACAAAATTAAGCAAACCAAGCACATACACACAGTCGCTCACTCATACCACGCACACACGCTCAATCCCTAAACTTCTTAACACAGTGTGCACTGATCTACACTATCGTCCAAACACTTAGCTTACGAATTCTTGTCAGTCCTTGGTTCGCAGAACTCACTCCAAAAAAATAGAAATTAAGGAAAATCCACAAAATCCTTTGCAGGTCCAGTGTTCGTGCCGCAGAATTCTCTACGGAATCGAATATCACGTCGGGCGCCAATCTGTCGTCTATTTTCTTCCAGGAGTTTGTAGATTATAACCTTATTTCCCCACTCTATCAAGAACGAGAAATGAGCTCCGTTTTCCCAGGCAAAGTCCTTCTTTTATTCAATCAAGGCATGTCCCATAGTTACATCAAGTTACAAGCATTCAAGTCATCTTCTCATGGTATACCTCCAGGCCAGGTCAAGCCCTGTCCTGCCTCGCCTCCTCCGTTTTCCAACAAGTCCCCCCAACCTCTCTCCAACTCCAACCTTTATCCAGTACATCTCTCTCATGCAGTGGGTTGTAACCTGTTGTCCCTGTGTGTGTGTGTGTGTGTGTGTGTCCTAAACAGCTAATCAAAGACCCCCAACGGTGACAGTCCCTGTAGTACTCATAAAATGCATGCATGGAGACAAACTGTACCCTAAAGAATGGCTCTCTGTCACTTATCAGTCAAACAGGAAGGCCTAAAGATCAAAAGATCACTCCCAAGAAGGCCCACAAGGCTTCCTGCCTGTAGGACAATTGATATGCAAATAGTTACAACACTGTGATGGGATGAAGGGAGAAATGGCTTGAAATTATGACTAACCATATGCTTATATGATTCAAATTACACGACACGGAGAAACATTGAACTGAAACAGAAGTGTCCTTGTACAGCTAATGACTGCGATTCAAAGTCTAGACAGCATCTGTGTTGATTTTGTCGACTATAAAGCCCAAACCACACCAAAGGGACAAAATGTTTTTTAAGGTAAACCAGCATTGTTGTGGTCGACCTTAAAAACAGTTTTGTCCCGAACCGTCCCTTTGGTGTGGTTTTATTGGGCTTAAGGGCAGATTCAAATTGTTTCAGAATATCATTGCCTGGTGCCCGCTGGCCATCATTCACATTGGCCTTGCCCTTGAGTCTTCCACCACCGAGTACACTTCATTCAACTGCAGCAGCGGGTCTGTATCTGAGTACACTTCATTCAACTGTATGCTTTCACATTGCAGCGGGTCTGTATCTGAGTACACTTCGTTCAACTGTATGCTTTCACATTGCAGCGGGTCTGTATCTGAGTACACTTCGTTCAACTGTATGCTTTCACATTGCAGCGGGTCTGTATCTGAGTACACTTCGTTCAACTGTATGCTTTCACATTGCAGCGGTCTGTATCTGAGTACACTTCAGTCACCACTCAAGACTATACCTCCATCAGGCTCCATGAGGTCCGAGAATGGTTGGGTGTGGGGAACGGTATGCAGCTTTCGACCTCCCGTTAGTTAGACCGGATTAAGGTTGGTGAGGGATGCGTTGCTCCCGTGCTTGCGGTTATGTTTAGGTTACAGTTAGAGATAGGGTTAGTAATGGTCGATCTAACAGGAGGTCGAACCAATGACATGTTACCCATTCACACTACCACAACATCTGCCAAGTGGTCCCGAGTGCGTACCCGGGACCATATTGTGAATCTGCCCTATAACTATGGCGAAAAATGTTCGTTGACATCCTTTTTTCACTGACTAAAACCAAATAATAACAAAATAAAAACTAAGCTATGATGACTAAAACTAAGACTAAATATACTGACAATTTTATCAACACATAAAAACTAGGCTAAAATGTTAGTGCAGTGGAGTCGTGGAGAAGAGATCCAGTAGAACTACGATTTACAAGCTCAAGCTTGTGAGCTTGCCAATTTCAATTCCACGTCCACATTCCACATCCGGAACTATATCGTTCATTTCAGTGAACCGGGTCATTCAGGGTCGATCAGTAAAGTTAGGCCGTATATACCACTCTACAAAAAGTGGTATATACCACTTTTAAAAGTGGTATACTGTTTTGAAAAAAGTGGTTTATACCACTTTTAAAAGTGGTATACCGTTTTTTCAAAAGTGGTATGTGGTTGGTATACCACTCTACAAAAAGTGGATTGTAGTACTACTAAAATGGTCTTGCTCAAGGACACTTCAACACTAACTCTGGGATTTGAACTGGCAACCTTGCGGTTGCCATCTGGCCACTCTACCCCTGAGCCACCACCGCCCAAAGATTGAGTGCTGTGATCCCCCCCCCCCCCCCCCCCCCCTAAAACATAATCATCAGGTACTATGATTATACTAAGAGGAAGATTTTTTTCAAATAAGTGTACACAAAGTGTTAAAACTATGTTTGTATGTGGCCACACACACCAGTGTTCATTAAGTATAAATGGTTTTCACCAGGTATAGCAGATAGCACCACCCACCTGAACTTAAGGCTCGCCCACAGCTGTTGTACGATAATGTGGGAGGGGTAAAGGCTCATACATAGTCTGGATTTACGGTGGTGGGGTGACCACCGAACTACAACATGACGTCACAAGCCGCGGTGAAGAGCAAACCACCGCCACCGCTCCAGCCCTTCTCTCTGTTTTTACTCACCACCGCTCAATGATATTTCAGCTCCGGTGGTCAGCTCACCACCGGAGCGGTGGTCACCTCATCACCGAAAATCCAGACTATGAATAGCCTTTAGTGTTACGATGACACTAAAATGGTGGTATTTCGATTGGGCCTTAGCTTTCAGGAAGAAACCAAAGATACGCAGGGAAGACATATAGCAACAACTGGGGGTCTATTAGGCCTCACTCACACTGTTGCAGTCACATGGTTTGACAAAACATTTTTGTTTGATGCGGGGGAGGGGGGTACAACACAGCCATCAAACAAAAATGTTCTGTCAAACCATGTGACTTCCATTGGAAATGCATTGTGGCGGCCATTAAACACCGACAAGACACAAGACAAATGTTGTATGCATGTTGCAACAGTGTGAGCTAGTGAGGCCTTAGAGTAATGTTAACTCCATAAACACATGCAAAACAGAAAAAAGTACAAAAATTACGATTTTACATTCCAGAAAGCAATGAAAAGCCTGGATGTTTTGGCTCAACGGCGTTTTGGCTCAACAGCGTTTTGGCTCAGTGGTGTTTTAGCTCAACAGTGCAATGATGGCATCTGTTCAAAGATGGATGATGATTTGTTTGTGTGTGTGTGTGTGTGTGTGTGTGTGTGTGTGTGTGTGTGTGTGTGTGTGTGTGTGTGTGTGTGTGTGTGTGTGTGTGTGTGTGTGTGTGTGCGTGTGCGTGTGTATGTGTGCGTGTGTGAATTAGAGAGAGCAATGCAAAGATAATGAGAGAGAAACAGTGTGCGTTCAATGTCTGAATTCAGAGTTGTATGCCTCTGGTGGAAAGTATACATTACAATATACTTCTTTTCCACTATAAATCTCAGAGGTAATGTATTTTTGTATGATTCTTTTGGAGAAGTAATGCAAAAATAGCCTTATAGATGTGTACTACTTTGGGAATTGGTAAAGTATTCACAAGGCGTCGGAGGCTCAGGGGTAGAGTGGCCGGAAGGTTCCCGGTTCGATCCCGGGCTCCCCCAGAGTCAGTGTCATTGAGCAAGACCCCTAATTGCTCCCAATGTGCAGGTTGTGCCTTGCATGGTTTCCTCCGCTGTCTGTGTGTGTGTGTGTGTGTGTGTGTGTGTGTGTGTGTGTGTGTGTGTGTGTGTGTGTGTGTGTGTGTGTGTGTGTGTGTGTGTGTGTGTGTGTGTGTGTGTGTGAATGGGTGAATGTAATGCACTATGTAAAGGTGTGTGAACGGGTGAATGTAATGCACTATGTAAAGGTGTGTGAACGGGTGAATGTAATGCACTATGTAAAGGTGTGTGAACGGGTGAATGTAATGCACTATGTAAAGGTGTGTGAACGGGTGAATGTAATGCACTATGTAAAGGTGTGTGAACGGGTGAATGTAATGCACTATGTAAAGGTGTGTGAACGGGTGAATGTAATGCACTATGTAAAGGTGTGTGAACGGGTGAATGTAATGCACTATGTAAAGGTGTGTGAATGGGTGAATGTAATGCACTATGTAAAGGTGTGTGAATGGGTGAATGTAATGCACTATGTAAAGGTGTGTGAATGGGTGAATGTAATGCACTATGTAAAGGTGTGTGAATGGGTGAATGTAATGCACTATGTAAAGGTGTGTGAACGGTTGAATGTGATGCACTATGTAAAGGTGTGTGAACGGGTGAATGTAATGCACTATATGTAAAGGTGTGTGAATGGATGAATGTAATGCACTATGTAAAGGTGTGTGTGAACGGGTGAATGTAATGCACTATGTAAAGGTGTGTGAAAGGGTGAATGTAATGCACTATGTAAAGGTGTGTGAACGGATGAATGTAAAGCGTCTTGAATAAAAGCACTAGATAACTTTACCATTTACAAGAGCCTGACTGACAACATTGGCTCCAATGTAACACGTACATCGTCTTTTTTATGTATTTTTTTAATTTCCTGAACAGTAAATGCATCCATCCAACAGCAACCGCACGCATGCACACGCACGCCACGCACGCATGCACGAGCGCACGCACGCACACATGCATGCACAATGTAGGCTATACTATTGTATCTCTATGATCCGTGTTTTATTCATGCATTCCTCTCCCTCCATTCAGTATCTAAAACAAAGCCCTTTGTCTTCTGGGTTCCTATAAGTGTCTCTTTTATTGGTTTTCTCTCCATTTGTCTCTGTTCGTCGATTCCCATGCATGCTTTAGTCCATCTGTTTATGATGCAGCTTTCTATACCATTGTTCTGGTGTGTGAAACAATACAAGGTGCTTTCCTTTGTGTCTGTAAATCCACCTTTCTTCAACCATCTCTCTTTGTCTGTCTATGTTCTTATCTAAGAGTCTAAAATCCCCACCACATAGAGACTGTGTCACTCCCTATACACCCCACCTCATAGAGACTGTGTCACTCCCTATACACCCCACCACATAGAGACTGTGTCACTCCCTATACACCCCACCACATAGAGACTGTGTCACTCCCTGTACACCCCACCACATAGAGACTGTGTCACTCCCTGTACACCCCACCACATAGAGACTGTGTCACTCCCTGTACACCCCATCACATAGAGACTGTGTCACTCCTTATACACCCCACCACATAGAGACTGTGTCACTCCCTATACACCCCACCACATAGAGACTGTGTCACTCCTTATACACCCCACCACATAGAGACTGTGTCACTCCCTATACACCCCACCACATAGAGACTGTGTCACTCCCTGTACACCCCACCACATAGAGACTGTGTCACTCCTTATACACCCCACCACATAGAGACTGTGTCACTCCTTATACACCCCACCACATAGAGACTGTGTCACTCCCTATACACCCCACCACATAGAGACTGTGTCACTCCCTATACACCCCACCACATAGAGACTGTGTCACTCCCTATACACCCCACCACATAGAGACTGTGTCACTCCCTGTACACCCCACCACATAGAGACTGTGTCACTCCTTATACACCCCACCACATAGAGACTGTGTCACTCCTTATACACCCCACCACATAGAGACTGTGTCACTCCCTGTACACCCCACCACATAGAGACTGTGTCACTCCCTATACACCCCACCACATAGAGACTGTGTCACTCCCTATACACCCCACCACATAGAGACTGTGTCACTCCCTATACACCCCACCACATAGAGACTGTGTCACTCCCTATACACCCCACCACATAGAGACTGTGTCACTCCCTATACACCCCACCACATAGAGACTGTGTCACTCCTTATACACCCCACCACATAGAGACTGTGTCACTCCCTATACACCCCACCACATAGAGACTGTGTCACTCCCTATACACCCCACCACATAGAGACTGTGTCACTCCCTATACACCCCACCTCATAGAGACTGTGTCACTCCCTATACACCCCACCACATAGAGACTGTGTCACTCCCTATACACCCCACCACATAGAGACTGTGTCACTCCCTATACACCCCACCACATAGAGACTGTGTCACTCCCTATACACCCCACCACATAGAGACTGTGTCACTCCCTAGATCCAACTGGGAAAGCTGACCAAACGGTGGCGCTACAGTAGAAATCAGCAGATCCTTGTCAAAGCCAAATATACCGTTTTCTCCGACGTGCAACAGGACATATCACACCGCTGCGACGAACGCTAAAACCGTTCCATTGCGTCTCGACCCATTGGTGTGGTTTGGGCTTATGCCCCATGGTGACTGAACTAAATATTGGATCCGATGGTCACAATGCATGCATGCATAGCGATATATAAGTTGAATCAGTTCAGGCCAAACTCCATATGGCTCTGCTCAGCAGAGGGGCAAAACAATATTTTGATCACTTTTGAAAATCATGTGATCAGGCCCTGATTTCCGATCATGTGATCGGATCGGGACAACTCTAATTAGAGAGACTAGACCTGTGCGTGCCCGCCGCAGTCGGCCACCGGTCTACATGCGAACGATGCAACTTGGGAACCCAATGATATACGTTGTCATAGCACCCGTTTTAACTGTCAGCCGGTGTCCCACATGGAGATCTGTGTGTGTGTGTGTGTGTGTGAAGACTGCAAACTGAAAAGTGTACTTGCCAATCAATTCGGCGCACTGGCAGAGCCCGATTGGTTGAGCCTCAAATGGCTGAGGCAGAGGCTGGAAATTGCACAGGTGAAAGGAGTTGGCCTCATTAGGCCCACTGACAGAGCCTGGCCCAGGTGAAAGGAGTTGGCCTCATTAGGCCCACTGACAGAGCCTGGCCCAGGTGAAAGGAGTTGTCCTCATTAGGCCCACTGGCAGAGCCTGGCCCAGGTGAAAGGAGTTGTCCTCATTAGGCCCACTGGCAGAGCCTGGCCCAGGTGAAAGGAGTTGGCCTCATTAGGCCCACTGGCAGAGCCTGACCAGAGCCTTTTGTGGTGGTTCTGGAGAACCGTGTGTCTGACCGACTCGATACCGATACTCGATACTGCACTCCCTGTGGGGGTGTAGAACGCTTGTGTCGAATGTGAAGTCGGTCGGTCAAACGGTTCTCGAGTTATGTGCATTACAACCGTACACGCACACACGCACACACACAGAGACGTGGCACATTTATAGTAGGATGCATTCCACTTTCCTTTGTGTTATTGGCATCGGTAAACAGATAATCAGATTAGGCGATTAGGGTAATGAGATTATACTTTATACAGATTAGAGGAATCTTGTTACTGTACATCCATGTGATCATAATCTAATTGGCTCTGGTTACAGATTACGAATTACCTTTTTTATTAAAGATATGTAACAGATGCACACCGACATGTTTTTGATATGTTAAACGCAAATAAAGGTTATTTTCAGTCTGTCCGAATGGAAACAAACATTTTCTCCAGCTTTCCTCGTGACATATACCACATCTTTGGGGGAAACTTTTATACATACCATTCATATGGTGCTATAAAGCAGTGGTTCCCAAAGTGGGGTCCGGGGACCCCCAGGGGTCCTTGAGGAAGTTCCAGGGGGTCCCCAGCTAAATGATAGTTTGGAACAAAATGGACCCATATGGGTCTGTAACCCTAACATTGATTTTACATTTTACATAAATTGAGGTCCCAGACATAGAAATGCCATTAAATGGGGGCCTAATGCATGTAGACTAATGCATGTCAAACAGGGGGTCCTTGAAATTAAACAGGTTGAGATTCACCTTCGTCTTCAAACGTTTGTTTATACGCAATGTTTGTGTTGTCAGTGGCAGTGGCATTTAATGTTTGTGTTATGGACAATGACGTAAAACTGGCCATTCATTGTCAGTGGCATTTAATGTTTCTGTTAGGACAATGACGTAAAACTGGCCATTCATTGTCAATGGCATTTAATGTTTGTGTTAGGACAATGACGTAAAACTAAAAACTGGCCTTTCATTGTCAATGGCATTTAAACATTTTTGTGTGTGTTAGGACAACGTTTGTGTTTACACGCACCCTCAAAGCTGGACATACTGTAAGGAGGGGCTAGCGACCCTCAAAAACAAAATAAGTTTTGAGAACATCTCTAGGGAGAGAGAGATACAAGCAGACGCAAGAATAACAGCAACAGTTGTGTCACGGATGCAGACAGAGAGTTGAACCCAAGTGCAAAGTCACAACAACAAGAGTAGATAATAAAGTATTTAATAAAGAATCAGGCATATATATATATCTTACACTGAAGATGCAGGCAGGAATCAGGCAACAGCAAAATGACAATGTAGTCAAAACAGGAAACAAGCAGGACATCAATGACACCAGGTTATGAACTGACAGTGAGTCCAGTCTTATAGACCGATTCACAGACGGGTGCCCTGGGCGCGGCCATTACTGAGGTGTAATCCATGGAGCAGGTGCTCCGTAGGCCAGGTGTACCTAATCAGTGCTGTTGCGCTTAATGGTACACCTCAGTAATGGCTGCACCCAGGAAACCCTCTGTGAATCGGTCTATAGGCAGCAGGTTGATTAGCAAAGAGTTCACAGGTTGGCTGATGAGAGAGTTGGACACGGGTGTGTAAGTAAGTGGGACTGCAGTGTGGTGGAAATGAATGAGGGAGTGGTAGTAGAAACGGCATTGTATTTACAATACACAGGTAATAGGTTACCACGTTTATGACTGAGGCCGATATAAATAAATAAAAACGCCTTCTAAATCCTGACCTGAAGTTTTCTGAAAAATGTAATGAAAAATTACAAAAAAATGTATGATGCTATATACTGTATTATGGGTTAAGTGCGGTGGTGTGAGCACGGTTGAGAAACTTGAGACTCCAGCGAGGTCTGAGTGCTTAAGCGATACGTATTCAAGTGCGTTATACGTTCACACAATCATTGACACATTGTCTGAAGGAGTCCATGTCTGGTCTGGGGCTGAAAAGGTCCAAGTGTTGAAAACACCATGCACGCACGGATAAATACAGTGTTGTTATACCAGAGAGCTGCTGGTTGACTCAGAACAATGGACCATTGTTGTTCTATTCCACGCCACATGCTTCTGAGAGGAGAACAATCCAATTACACCTCTCTCTCTCTCTCTCTCTCTCTCTCTCTCTCTCTCTCTCTCTCCCCCCCCGCCCCCCCCCCCCCCCCCCCACACACACACACACACACACACAAACAAACAAACACATGCGCATAAACAAGCATACACGCACACACATGATTCGGTGCTGGCTGTCAGTAGCGGTATAACAACAGAGCAGCATGATAGAGGAATAATGAGCTCATATACATATGGCAAGTCGGCTTCAGTTACATAAAACAGGGACGTGTTAACAAGCTGCTTACTGTAACACCTCCCATACAGTGCAACACTGTTGGTATATGTACTGTAGTATACATTACAAATACATCAACACGAACACGTGCACATTGCGTGTGTGTTGTGTTGAAAAGCTCTGAGTCTCAGCTGAATGAGGGCATGTTTAGTCTCTATGGCAACACCTGGAGGAATACACACGCACGCACGTCGCACACATGCACAGCGCTGCAGCCGTGTGTGTGTGTGTGTGTGTGTGTGTGTGTGTGTGTGTGTGTGTGTGTGTGTGTGTGTGTGTGTGTGTGTGCGTGCGTGCGTGTTGCTCTGTGAGAGAGGAATAAGATGAGGACAAAGGTGTTATTGTCTGACACAGGAGAATAGGTAGCGTGTGTGCACACGCCGTGTGCGAACGTGTACGTACGTGCGTGTGCTTTCGCGTGCACACGTGTATGCCATTAAACTCAATGGTTGTTTGAGGAGACTTTATGGACTTGATTTCATTACCGTAGTAATCATTGTTAAATCAATCAATTCTTGTGTCATGTGCATTCTATTGTAAATAATTGTCCCATTAATTTTGAATACGTATTAGCTCTAGACCAAAAAGAGACCCCAGGACAGTGGAAATAGAAACCCCATGTGACCCCCTGTGACCCGTTGCGTCTCATTTTTATTATTATTATTTATTTTTTAGAAATCCTTGAATTTATTCCTGATCTATGAAAATTTCCGAATTTTGGGGGAATAAATTGAAAATGTTTTGAAATAATAATAATAATGAAAACCAACTTAAAAAAACAAACGTATAATTGACTTGTGACCCATGAAAATGTGTGCGCGACCCTCAAATGGGTCCTGACACACTGTTTGGGACTCAGTGTTCCCATTTATTTTTGGCCTGTGACCCAAAAGAGAACATTAGACGTTTGCCTCGGGAACCAAACTAGTGAAAATAGCAGATCTACAAGTTCACAACGTGTCGCAGAGGGGGTCTTTATCACCCCAAAGGGGCTTTATTTCTCAATGATGACCTTGTTGCACAGCTACTTAATAATAATACAATAATACATTGACACAAAATGTGATGATAATAATAAAGAATAATGGATTGCATTTTTATAGCACTTTTCTATGCACTACTTTACAATGGTCCATTCATTCATACATTGGGAGTTGAAGCGGCGAACAGTCAACGCCAGCGTCCTCACTTCCCACGTACCAAAGGAGGCAACTACTAGGCAATGGAGCCTTCAGGACCACGGACAGAGAATCATCTCACTAGGACCTAGTGAGATAATTCTCTGTTCTCTGTTACCATAGTGACTAGGTAACATGGATTTTTTAAGATATATTTTTTGTGGCTTTCGCCTTTATTTTCTTTTTTATAGATAAAGATTATAGAGGGATTGGTATACAGTAGGGCCTGACAGGAAATGGGGAGAGAGAGATGGGGGGGTGACAGTAAAGGCCGTCGGGTTCGGGAGTCGAACCCGCGGCACACTGTCAGACTGGATTACCAGCCAAGGTGCCCAGACGGCTATGCCAGCCGGCCCGGGCCTAACTAAGACACCAAGAACCAGAACATGCCTTCAGTAACATAATGGACAGAGAGAGCATCATCTCACTATGGAAGGCAGTATTCAGGACCATGGACAGAGACTCATCTGACCAGAACATTGTCTACTCTACAGCCCGGAGGAAAACTTGACAGAACATGACTCGCTCACTGTATAAAAAAATGAGGAAAAACCATATAGTACTGACGAAGGTCTTAAAACCGAAACGTTTGCCTTTTAATTGCATTTTGAGCACAGAGCACTTTATGAGCATGTTAAAATAAAAAAAGTTTTCTTAAAGGGACACTTCACCGTTTTTGCGGGAAAAAAACCACTTTCCTGGGGGTCTTTATATGTGGTTTTAGATATTTTAGATTTTAGCAGTGAGCCCAGTGTCTCTGATGTCATCGACACTGGGCTCACTTATGTCCTGGGCAGCCCTCCCCCTATCCACAAGGAGGAGCAGTGCACCAAAGCATTATGGGCATTGTAGTCCAGGAAGTATGTGAGCCCAGTGTCCATGACATCAGAGACACTGGGCTCACTGCTAAAATCTAAAATATCTAAAACCACAAATTACACACATAAAGATCCCCAGGAAAGTGTTCTAAATCTTCTAAACGTCATAAACATATATTCTTTTGCAAAAAGAGTGAAGTGTCCCTATAAGTCTCAGTCCATAGAAGTTTTTCTTAATGTTTGTATACAGTGAGCGGGTCGTGTTCTGTCAGGTTTTCCTCTATGTTTACTGACACTCCTATCTTCCATAATCCAATTATTGTGATATTTCCATGCGTTTCTAAGTCACTCTGGATCACAGCATCTGCTAAATGGATCTGAAAAGAACATGCTGTTTAACCACATTAGCCCTGCCGCCCCTCTATTCTGGCATGTCATTAATAATGGTGAAAATGAAAATATAGGTGAGATGTGTTTGATAGAAAATGGGCTATACCCACACGTTTAGCTGTGCTGCTCCTTCCACGATTGCACGCTCCTTACAAGTTATACCTCGTTGTAAAGGTGAGTAAGGATGAAAAATATATGAAATGCAATACAAATTGATCATTTGAAGGGGAGAAATAATCAACCAAAGTTACGTTTCCGAACTTTTTGTGGACAAAATTGTTCTACACATTCTACACACAAAAATATGTCCGTGGCAGAGACTTAGTCCTGCCTGTGGCACATTTTTGATTTTCTATTTTACACTTATTTTGATCATTTACTGAATGCCAATAAGTCTCCAGGGTTTCTTCAGAATATGAGAACACTTATTGACCACAACGCTATGGATTATTGGGAGACTGTCCAACTAGTATGCTATACTGTAGTTGGACCCTAATGGGTCCATTTGGTTCCATTTGTACACTCTGAGAGTTACAGACCTTCATTCAGGGGTATAGCGCTTTAACTGTTTCTCGTAAATAGTATTGTCCGGTCATTTTGCATGTCCGTGGTAGAAACGGACATGCAAATATATACACCACAACAAGCCAACATGGCGAAGACGCCTGGTTCTACAGCCTCATAACAACTTCAATATGTCCCCCTGCTTCCACAAGCTGCCTCCTATATCTGCTAGATTAGAATAACAAAGAATGAACATACATACATACAGGGGGTCGACACAGCTCATCATGGTGAATAAGATCTCATCGTATTCATGTACATTAAAGCTGCTATAGTCAAGTCAAGTCGATTGCATTTATAGAGCACATTTAAAAACAGCCAAGGCTGACCAAAGTGCTGTACACCAAGAAAACTATACACATTGCACAATATAAAAACTCAGTTCACAAAAATATCACATAATTGCTCAACACATGGTTATAAAAAAACATTCGAAAAACCCAAAGAGTAAGTGCATCGAATACAATAAAAGTGGGTGCATCAGGTATAAGGCAGTAAAAAAAAGGGTCCAGCCAATTTCCAAAGAAGGATTTAAAGGCCTGGGAGAGCGAGTGAGTTTTAATCTGCTTTTAAAGTTGTCTAGGGAGGGTGCAGATCTGATAGTTAGCGGTAGGTTGTTATAAGCAATAATTCTCAAAATTGTAAAGACGTCGGCCACCGGCCTGCTTGAGAACGATGCAACTTTGGAACCTAATAATACCTGTCATAGCACCCGTTTAAACTATCTGCCTATGTCTGCCTGTGTCTGAAGAGGGGAAACTGACTGACTGACTGTGAAAAGTGGACTGGTTAAGTAATCAATTGTCAGGTGTGGGGTTGCCATGGCAATCAATTGGCTGAGGCAGAGGCTGGAAATTGCACAGGTGAGGGCATAGGCGGCGGGTGCGTTTTACCTTTGGGTAGGCTATAGAATTGCGTTGGGGGGGGGGACTCCTGCGGCCGAGCGAAGCGAGGCCGCCGCCGCGGATTTATTTATTTATTTATTTCCCAGATGGTCTAAAAATGAGTTATTTAGCATACTTTAACCAATGAATTAGCCTATACACAGACAACGACTTTTGGACGTCTTTTTCTCAAGTCTCGAGTCAGTCAGTCAGTGTAGATTACCCGGCGGTGTTGCTGCCCCTCCGGGAGTCGCGGCTCATGGCTCTTGAAAGACGGCACAGAGACAGCAGTCACTCCGCTGAACGTGTCAGTGTTGCTGCAGTGGTGTGAACTGTGAACCGTGCGGACATTGACTGGTGGTGCTGAGTTCTGACAGCCACTCACTCTTGCTGTTTCCCAAAACAAACCAGCGCGCGCTACTCTTTGCTACAAAGCGACTGGAAGGACGAGGTTTACAGACTACCAATAGTAGTCAATCATATGCTGATTAGGCCAGTTGCTGTATAGTGTATAGCTATAGCCTATCCGATCAGCGATCACCAGGGGGCAGCAAAACACACACACACACACACACACACACACACACACACACACACACACACACACACACACACACACACACACACACACACACACACACACACACACACACACACAATAGCCTTCTATAATGCTGCGCACATATATTATATATATTTAAAAAAATACCCAGCATAATTTTTGGGAAGGCTAAGCCTTCCCTAGCCTTATGCACCCGCCGCCTATGGGTGAGGGGATTTAGGCTGATTAGGCCCATGAACTGGCATAGCCTGACCAGAGCCTTTTGTGGCTCTGGTCCGACCAACTCGAGGCCGGGCACTGCACTCCTTGCGGGGGCGTGGAACGCGTGTGTCGAATTAGATGTCGGTGGGGCAAACGGTTCTCGAGTTACGTGCATTACAACCGTACACACACACACACACACACGCACGCACGCAGACACACAGAGACGTGCGGCGCATTTATAGTAGGATATTAGATAGATATTTCCCAACTCCCACTGCACCGGAAGTATCAACACTACAATGTAGAAATATACTCCGTATAAATGTATAAATACTCCGTTACAAGTCAACGTCTGGAATTAAACATTTACTTGAGAGAAAGTATATTTGTATCAAAATGTTTGGTGCACCAAAGTAACAAAAGTAGAACGTACTCATTACGCAGAATGTCCCATTTCAAGTTTTCAAATGTTTTAACATCTCTTGAAAATAGCCGATCTACGAGCTCACAATGCGTCTGTCGCATGGACATCTTATACTTTCCACCACTGTGGAAATGCACACAAGCGTGATTTCTCTGCAACCTGCACGCGTTCTTTTAGCTCCCAGCATGTCCCGCTAATGTGAATTAATGGCACACAAGGAAGGGAATTAGTCATAATTAATCATATCTGCTATTTCTTTGAATAGCCAACAGGATAAAATATGAATAATGAGGTTAAAGGTGGAGTGCCACCATTTTTTCCACCCTAAAACATGATCATCAGATATCCAGTTGTCCAGGCGTGTCGGCAGTGATTGGTCAAATCACTGCCCCTCTCCTCCAGGCTTCCAGCTAGTGTCCTCTCTCTTATATTATTATTATTATTATTATTATTATTATTATTATTATTATTATTATTATTATTATTATTATTATTATTATTATTATTATTATTATTATTATTATATATTCTCTTTATGCCAGAGCCCACAGGAGGCTCTCTCTGCCACTTCTCCCAGCCTTACGAACGGCTGTTTTCCTCAAATGACCTCTCAATCCGACCTTCGTCATCAGATTCCACACTGACTGAGCCGGGAATCCTCGACATCGATCCACTTCCGTCCAGTTCATCAAGACTAGGGGTTTAAATTGATCACATCGTTTATTATGTATATATGAACTTGATGTGTATAATTGATTGATCCCTCAAACATAACACAAAGTATGTATTTTGGATTCCTTATTTTATTCCGAGGGATGATCGCCAACTCTAAATGGCTGCATCTGAACTCTCAACTTGCACTTCCTCTCCTCTCCTCTCCTCTCCTCTCCTCTCCTCTCCTCTCCTCTCCTCTCCTCTCCTCTCCTCTCCTCTCCTCTCCTCTCCTCTCCTCTCCTCTCCTCTCCTCTCCTCTCCTCCCCTCCCCTCTCCTCTCCTCTCCTCTCCTCTCCTCTCCTCTCCTCTCCTCTCCCCAGTGCACTGACAGTGCAGTGTAGCCGGAGGAGTCCTTATCAGGCAGCTCAGACCCTACTTTGACTGTCTGTGACTTTCACACTACAATTCTGTAATTTTCTGCAAGCTTAGTGCATTTACACATATTCTCTCTCTCTCTCTCTCTCTCTCTCTCTCTCTCTCTCTCTCTCTCTCTCTCTCTCTCTCTCTCTCTCTCTCTCTCTCTCCCTCTCTCGCACACACATGCACGCACAAGCGTGCACACGTACATCTGTACTTGCAATGTAGCATGGGTATTTATTTTCACTACATCATGTGTGTGTGTGCGTGCGCATGCATCTTGAGTTATCCTCAGTATTGCAATGCACTGCTAAACAACCAACTAAACAGTATTTTGGCGAGCTAACATGGGGGTACATAACCTTGGTCCAACGTATTGACAGTCTGACACCACTACCCCAAGCAGCACAAATGTGCAGTTGGGGTTAAAATGTGCTGCACAGTGTGTGCAGCACATTTTAACTCCAGCCACATTGTCCTATATGACATGCATTCTACCAAAGTCTCTTTAAGCAAGGCAGGGATACCTATACCCTGAATATGTGCTCATGAAGGGGGGGCACGGTGGCACTGGGTTCGATTTCCTCTGGGGACGCTGTGGGCGCTGGGGGGCGTGTTCTCTCCTCCGCGTCATCAGTGCCCATACCCGAGGCGGGGTTAGCGAAAGGGCCTTTCTGTGTGGAGTTTGCATGTTCTCCCCATGTCCCCTATAGGGTAGGTACCCTCACAAAAACATGCAGTAATCCTGGTCTCTATAAATTATACCTCCCACTGGCCAGCCGGGGAGCCTGATGGAGGGGAAAGGAACTGGTTGAAATAACGTGTTCCTTCGACGCGCTACGTCCAGCCAGGGAAACTCTCCCCTGTCAGGTGAAAAAAGGGGCTATTGGACTTTTCATACATAGAAGGAAGCATGAGGTCAGTCCACTGCGTGCATGCAAACCTCCAAGGTAGCGAGTAACTAAAGTTCGCAAATAATTGCAGTAGAGTAAAAGTACAATATTTGCCTCTGCATGAGATGTAGTGGAGTAGAAGTAAAAGTATTGGATATTGCAGTAAAGTAAAACAAAGTAAAACTCAAACTCAAAACTCGACTTAGTGAAAACGAATACTCACATAATGAAATGTATTCCTGATTGGTACTTAATATCATCCCGTATAGTTCAGTCAGCGGAGACGGGATCCTGGGTTTCAGACCCATAAGGATATTATCAAGGATCAAAGGATTTATGCCTCTGCAGGATTTGCAAAAATAACTTTTTCTCCTTTCTTGTCAAATGTCCTTAAAGATGGAATGCCGTAATCCCGAGGTTCCGGTAATTTCCCGAGGTCTATTAGGATTTAGGACTATAGTAAATAATACAAAAAAGAAATCGGCATAATATTTTGTAAAAAAAAAAACACATTTTTAACCCCATGCTCGAATGCCCCCTCGCCCCTGTCAAAAACAGCTTAAATCCCTAAAACGAAAGAAAGCAGCTGAAGAAAAAAAAGGAACACATCATTTACTTTAATAACAACCTAAAACATGAAGCTTGGTTGGAAAAAAACTAATGGGTGGTGATCCACCTGAACTGAAGCCGCACCCACTGCTGTTGTATGATAGGGCCGGGGTTAGGGGAGGGGTTGATATTGTGATGTCACTAACGTGGTGTATTTCAGATTGATACCTTCGTTGACCCCACAGGGACTCCTGGCACCATGAGACATGCAGCGCATGCAGCATAACAGTTATGGCGTTACAACACAGTGACAGGTGCACAAGAATTACATCGCAATGAAGACACAGTCAATCAAATAGGAATGAAGTAGACGTGCACACACCCTAAACATTCATCATCGACCGATCCTGACAACCTCACGACATGAAATCCATATAATCCTTCTGACCGTTCACATGCTGTATACAATACGGATATACCACAGACAGTAAGCACTGTTCATTCTCTCTCTCTCTCTCTCTCTCTCTCTCTCTCTCTCTCTCTCTCTCTCTCTCTCTCTCTCTCTCTCTCTATGAAATGTCCGCATGTCACAAACAAATACACGATACAATGACTTTTACAGACACCAAACAAAACAACTGCAGGGAACATACCGTATGCGCCTTCTGCACAGACTTTTAGGAGTTCAGTTAAGTTCTTTTCTATATTATTTTCTTTCTTATCTTTTGTGGAGACCGACTCTCTGACATGAAAGAGCTCCTCTCTTCACCTCGGCTCTGTTTGTTCTGCCCAAACATGCCCAAACCCAACAGGTGATTGAAATGAGGTGATTAGCTGCTTAAAGGCTCATACATAGTCTGGATTTACGGTGGTTAGGTGACCACCGAACTACAACATGACGTCACGAGCCACGGTGAAGCCACGAAAATCCGAAGCCACGAAAATCCAGACTATGAATAGGCCTGGATTTTCGGTGATGAGGTGACCACCGCTCCGGTGTTGAGCTGACCACCCGAGCTGAAATATCATTGAGCAGTGGTGAGTAAAAACAGAGAGAAGGGCTGGAGCGGTGGCGGTGGTTTGCTCTTCACCGCGGCTCGTGACGTCATGTTGTAGTTCGGTGGTCACCTAACCACCGAAAATCCAGACTATGTATGAGCCTTTAGGTGAGCCTAATTCAACCTGCCCATGAAACAGACAAACAGAGCACAGTAGATGGCACTATCTCACCATGCATTTACCATACAAATACCGAAATATACAGTTTGTTGCCCAAAACAAAAAATACAATTTACCATATGCATTTTCAGAAAAATAAGCTAAATAAAATATTACAGCATACCCATAACTGGGACAGCTACAGGTAGGTATACCCAGTTCAAGTTCAAGTGCGCTGCCTATACTGTGTTGCGACAGCTGCATATACGTGCATGTGATAATAAAATAAGTTGAACCTTGGACTGACTTACACAGATAAAGTTAACAGCAGAAGCCGATGTTAAGTCCCACTTATGTATGCCTCCGGCATCGTGCATGCCTTGCGTGCGTTTGTGCCCACAAAATGACTCGCAACTCAATTCATTACAATAATACCAGTGTTGTCAAGTAACTTAATATAAGTAATATACTACTTTCAGTAATATTATTACTTTTTTCCAGTAATATGTAACTTTCACATTTTTAGTAATAATATTACATTGAATCATGAACCTACAACATCAATACATTCTGTATTCACAGTCTGTGATGTGCGTGCGCACGCACTCACGCATGCACGCACGCACACTCACTGTCTGTGAGCCTGAGCTGAGCCTGAGCTGGAAGTAAACCCATTAATAATTCTGTCAGATCATGAGGGAGAAATATACACGCGTACGTAAACATATGCACACACATACATGCACGAATGCACGCACGCACGCACGCACACACACACACACACACACACACACACACACACACACACACACACACACACACACACACACACATGAAAACACACACACGCACGTGTGAAAACACACAAAACACAGCACACGTCAAAACACGGCACGCTCTTGAAAACACACGTGCCAACACGCTACGCAAATGCAGACAGATTAAAACAAACGCAAGCAAATACAATACAAATATTTAGATCTGCTATTTTCAAATAACAAATGATGCTGCAGGGTACCCCCTGGTACGCCCTGCAGAGTGCAGATGCGGGTCCATTCACACACACACACACACACACACACACACACACACACACACACACACACACACACACACACACACACACACACACACACACACTAAAGAAACTAAACTAACTATAACAACAAAAGTATAGTACAGTTAGGACGGGTCAGATTTCTGGTGTGTGTGTGTGTGTGTGTGTGTGTGTGTGTGTGTGTGTGTGTGTGTGTGTGTGTGTGTGTGTGTGTGTGTGTGTGTGTGTGTGTGTGTGTGTGTGTGTGTGTGTGTGTGTGTGTGTGTGTGTGTGCGCGTGCATGTTTGTATGCTTGTTTGCTTGTTTGCTTGTTTTACTTATTTATGTATGCATGCATTCATTCTTAAGCATTCAAAGGTTCTTACATAAAATGTATAACGCTTACAACGTGTCAGATGGTGACGTGCTGTGATCTGAAAGTGCTTCATTCATAATTCACTTTTTCCCTAGAAATGTGTTTGAAATGTACTGGAGTGAAAGTCCTCAAGTATCCAAACATACTCCAAATTAAATTTGGTAAAGAACGGTCTAAACCTCAGATCAAATGCCTGGCTATAGTGGCTATGGTGTATATAAGTACCCACATTTACATCTGATGGGGTTAAAAGAAACTGTCTCACTTTCTTTGGGCCCTGGTCGTGGAATGACCTGCAGACCAGACTCAAAATTGACCTTGAAAATTCCCCTGAGAAGTTTCAAAAGGATCGCCTCAGATGTACACTCCAACACTTGACCATGTTCGGACATGTAATAGTAGCCTTTGTTTAGGCCTTCATATTATTTCTGTACATATTGTAGCCTACATTGTGTATCTGCTCTATGCACAGCTTTGCGGCCATGTCACTTAAAGTGTATCACTTTGGAGATGTTTGTATTGTATTTTAATTTTATATGGATACTTTGAGGTCTATCATGGATGTATTATTGTCTGTTTGTTTTGTTTTTAATCATCATGTATGACGTTGAAGTCATTTTATTTCTGCATCCATCTGCATCATGCCTAAATGGGTTAAAGTAAAGGTTAAATAAAATAAAATAATAACACATACTCAAGTAAATGTACTTATAGTTACTGTGTCCACCATAGTCGTAATAATAATTGCTTCCTGCGTGTGGAGCGCATTTGGAGCGTTTTTACGACCGCAGGATGCGGGTGAAAGTCCGAGGAAAGTGTCCCACTTCGCCAGACTAATAAAGTTAATGATGGATCTTGGGTCTTTCGAGGCTGATTTGAAAGCCTGCAATGGGATACTTTAGAACATTAACTGACTAACATGTTGCTCCAGCTCAAAGATCAGTTGGAGGAATGGGCAGCGCGGCATTCTGCACCGACGCTCAGACCAGTATAGACGGTTCTTTCAAATCGTTCCGCGGTGAGTATAGACTATACTGTATGTTGCATGCATGTTATATATTTCATCACAGGGCATTATATAGTCCGGCACGGAATGTGATGTAGGATGACTGTATGATGATAAGAGCGACCCTCACTTCACACAAGTGTGATTTTTTTGACAATATTTATCCGTGGAACCAAGTCAAACAAAATGCCTCAATTCCAATTGCTTGGCAGGGAGTGGATCCCCAGTTCAAATACGTATATTTGAGGTGGTCCCCAGTTCAAATACGTATATTTGAGGTGGTCCCCAGTTCAAATACGTATATTTGAGGTGGTCCCCAGTTCAAATACGTATATTTGAGGTGGTCCCCAGTTCAAATACGTATATTTGGGGCGGTACCCAGTTCAAATACGTATATTTGGGGCGGTCCCCAGTTCAAATACGTATATTTGGGGCGGTCCCCAGTTCAAACTTTTGGGGGTTTGCGGCCCCGATAAGATTGAGAAACCACTGTGTTGAAACGCAATGTATGCATGCTACAGTTTCTGCATCAGTTCTAGACCTTGACAAAACAATCAGGTTTGAGCAAGCACTCAGACTAAAATGCATTACGTTATTAGTATAACTATAGGAGTCCAACAGTTGTCAGGTGTCACTGTTTGTGCTGTTGCAAAGAAAATATGGTCAGACTGCAGGAGTCGTGAATAGTATTGTTGTCCAGCATAGAATACGCAACTGCCTCAGCAAATGCAACGCCATTGCATCTCTTTAGGAGCAACTGCTGAGGTTCTATATGGTCACTAAGTTACCCTTTAAGACCTTTCAGACCTGAGGCCCTGAGGCCGATTCTAAAAAAGTCTTCTAAATTATTGACAGTTTACTTAAAAAAAAGAAGCATTTTCTATGTCAGTGGTGTTCAACGTGTTTCATATCAAGGACCCACAAAATTATTGCGAACGCAGTGAGCCACTTAGTATGACAGCAAGGGCTGAATGTCTGTGTGTCACGCTGTTACACCACCCGCCCGCCACCAGAGGGCGCAGCTAGACAGCAAGGGCTGACGCAGCTAGACAGCAAGGGCTGAATGTCTGTGTGTCCCGCTGTTACACCACCCGCCGCTGCTTAACAACGACACTGTCTGTAACTTGCTGTACTAGGCCCAACATAAAAATAATACTGTCACAACGACACTGTCTGTAACTAGGCTATGTGTACTAGTGTGTGCATATGGGCTAACGTTAGCTAAGCAGTCACAGTCCTGTTTACTGCTGCTCAACAACGACACACCAGAGGGCGCAGCTAGACAGCAAGGGCTGAATGTCTGTGTGTCCCGCTGTTACACCACCCGCCGCTGCTTAACAACGACACTGAATGTCTGTGTGTCCCGCGGTTACACCACCCGCCGCTGCTTAACAACGACACTGTCTGTAACTTGCTCGCTGTTACACCACCCGCCGCTGCTTAACAACGACACTGTCTGTAAACACACGAGCTGCGTTCGCTTCCCGCGTTTGCGCGTCTTACTTGTATTTATAGGTCTATATATTTGACCTACGGCACCCCATCTCAAAATATATCATTCCACGGCCCCTCAGAAGCAAAGATTTGAGTTAAAAGTGTTAAAAATATATATTCTAGACAAGTAGAGGGTCTTTCAAATCATTCCACGGTAAGTAGACTACTGTATAAATATATATATATTCTATTAAAATGTTCTCACTTTTTCAATATATAGTAGATCTACAAGCATATGTGTGTGGCACAGATTTTAATGTCTTAAAAAGCTTCGGGATTGGGAATAACTAATCTATGCCTTTCGAGGGACGCTAACCCCCTCCAACGCTTGGCCCCATGACGTCATGTGTGTTGCCAATTAAGTCTATGGACTTTTTATGACGGAAATTGTTCGGTACAAACTTTCAGGCCTATAGTCAATGGCAAAATGGCGTCCCATGGCGTAACCCTGCATGACTTCATCATCATCATACATGTAGGCCTACATGATGATAAAAGGCGGCCCCTCACTTCACATGAGTGTGATTTCATATTATTTTAGAGGAGGAGTGATCCATCAATTAGTATAGTTGCCATGGCGACACGTTGTCTGGGTGAGAGGGAGGGCCTGACGTTCTGGCTGGCGCGGCCTGATGACTACGATGACGTCATGTCCATTTCTGATGACATCTACCTGGGCAACGACTACATGCCGCACCGCTACCACATCTGGTTGGACGAGCCGGGGAGGGTGGTGATGCTGGCACGCAGGGACGCCAAACTGGTATGCACGCACGCACGCACACACGCACACACGCACGCACGCACGCACACACGCACGCACGCACGCACGCACGCACGCACACACGCACGCACGCACACTTGTCACTGTAAGTGTAAGAGGTTTAATGCTGAGAGTGGAAGGATTAAAATGAAGTGTTAAATAGCTCTATGTTGTAATAGTGTCACCATCTGGTGGTGGTGAGAAGCCAAATGCAGGACAGCCAGGCAGAATAGTGTTCAAATCCCATGACTGGGAATTTAATACAGGTGAACAAATGAACCTTACAAATGATGCAACACAAACAATGATCCAAAAAGAAATAACTGGGGAGTGAGACTAATATGCACATTATGGCTGATTACACATGGGATGCAGCTGGGGACGCGGGAGGACAAGAACATAGAACCAAAACAAATAGAACATTACAAAGAAATACAAGTTTGTGACTGACAGATTGCAACCATGCTAGTGAGTGCTTGTTCAGTATAGCCTATATCTCCAGACTCCAGCTATTTAGTAGACAGATAATACATGTTCTCGTCGGGATACCAATATTACGGAGACTCCTGTTACTGAACAAACACTGTATAGCCATGTTTACCGTCACAATATAGAGCTATTTAACACTTAACACAAATGACTTTACCAAAACATAATCTGTTAGTTACACAGTAGTATCTCCTTCCTGTTCTCGCCCCGTCTTTCCCTCGCCCTGCCTGCAGATGGCACTGGAGTCCTTCTTGGTGGTGGATGAGGGCTCCACGGTGGTGGTGGAGGGGCTCAGAGTGTGTCCCACTCAGAGAGGAACGGGACTGGCTGGGGTCATACAGAGGTCAGCACTCACACACGCACACATGCACAGCGGGCAGCGGTGGCCGAACGGTTTGCAGAGCGGTCTTGATACCGGAAGGTCACCAGTTCGAATCCCCGGACCGGCACGTTAAAATTACCACTGATGAAGTGCCCTTGAGCAAGGCATTGAACCCCTACCATGAAATGTTCTATGAGCAGGGCCGTAAACAAGCATCTCGAGCTTAGTCCACTTCCCTGGGTAAACAAAGAACTTTGCTTTGCTTTGCTTACATGATTGCTAGACACTGACAGAGAATTCAACCAGCAAGCAACAACATTATACGCACGTGTCATTCTATACAGTACCAGCAAGCCAAGATTTGTAAAATAATAAAATCATAATCAATATAATCATTTTAAATGGCACTAAACATTTACAGATGGGCACGCGCAACTATTGAGAGCTACCGGCATATGTCGGCCTCAGGTCTTAATGGGTTAATATTAGTGGAACGTTTGGCCCTTTTTGAATGAAGTCAGGAGTGGACACTTGTATAACATCAGTGGGTTTTCCACATTTAGTATGACTTGCACTTTTCCCACCTATATGCATTAAGTCAGCATACTGTAGTTAAAAGGTAAATGGTGCATTTTACACCTGTTAAATATTAGTTGGACTTTGAGACATATATACATACATTCACTTCTAACAGTTCCACCATTGTCATGCAGAGCAATAGACAGATAGATGATCATTCGACACTTTAGAGGGGAGCTAACACATGTTAAACCCAGATTCAGATACTACAAGTACTTATCGATCATTTACCTAAACCCATACTCGGGAACAATGCAAATGAGGAATGCAATGTAATATGTACCCGTTGCACCCATCTGACAACCGTGCGTCCTTCCCACAGAGTCGGGGTGTATCATTTCAGACAATTTGGGGCGTGTGATTATAGACATTCTGTACTGTACAGTTGTGTTATACAGTTCTGTAACTGCAGTGTCTCTTGGGGCACCCCCGTAATTAACTTTTTCATCCATGGCACACCTGATTGATTGATTGATTGATTGAAGTATTTATTAACAGATTGGAGAATTACAGTACATTTCAAGCACAGCTCAATACAAAACTGTTAACTGTGGACGACACCAGCATTACACTTGTTTACAATAGGGTCCACCATGTTCAATTCATCATAAATTGCACTAGGCCTACACTAGGCCTATTACATTATAGCACCTTACATCAGATCATGGTAAATGATTCATCATAATTCACCTGAATTACACTAGGCCAACAATTACATTATAGCACCTTACATCATATCATGTGGTAAATATGTAACTATTTCCCCTAAGATATGTCACGAGGAAAACTTGATAGAATAGAGGGTATGCATGTGACATCATCATCATACCCGGAAGTTACACTGGTTGCCCAAAAACATTGTTTAGCCCAAAGCATTACATGACGTTAAACGACATTAAACGTGCATAATGCATGTGCGTACCCTCTATATACACATTAGGACAGATTGAAAATGTACTTCACTTGACATTTAACCACTTGCGTACGTTCTTGGGGGAACATAGCAGGTATATAAAACCCAGACATGGCCTTGTGGTTAGAGTGTCCGACCCTGAAACTGTGGTCGGGGTTCGATTCCTGGCCCGGGGACTCAATGCCTCCCTGCTTGGCACTCAGCATCAATGGGTTGGATTGGGGGGGGGGGGGGGGGGGTCAAATCAACTAATCAAATGATTCGCGAGTTCGGCACGGCTTCAGCTCACCGCTCCACAGGATGGGTCAAATGCGGAGAACAAATTTCACTGCGGTAACATGTGTGTGACAAAACGTATACCACTTTGAAACTGAAGTGATATTGATGAATTCCAATTCCATTATCAAAGCATTCTGAATCTGAGGCACCCACTTTGAGAAACCCTGTTTCTGTACAGTATCAACCAGTGATGTACATGTAGTAACTGAAGTGTGTTGTGTTGTACAGTTCTATGTGGTGTACAGTTAACTGCAGTGTGTTGTAGCATACAGTTCAGTTCTATGTGGTGTACAGTTGTATACTGTAAGTGTTGTGTTGTCCCGTCAGGTTTGTGGACGCTTACGTCTGTCAGCTCCATCCGAGTGTCAAGGTGAAACGACTGACCAGAAACGACGACCCCGGACTGAGCAAACTGGCCAAGTTCTCCGTGCTGGCACGGCGGGTTAGTGTGTGTGTGCGTGCATGCGTGTGTGCGTGTGTGTGCTGTGATGTGTTCTGAGCCTGTGGATCATCCATTGTTGGTGTATGACACCATGTGTCAATATATGTCTCAGGCTTTAGCTTTAGCTGTTCTAAAATGGCCACAAAAAAAAAGGTAACTTAGGCTGTAATGTGGTACATGTGTGCGTGCGTGCAGCTTATTGACTTATCAGTGTATAGGTAGCTATTCGCCATTGCCGGGTCCCATAGACATTACTATAGACGAATAACAGTTTAAGTCCACACTAATTATCCAGTAATAATGTATAAATGATGGATAAGGGGTCAGGGCAACGAGGCCTTTTCGTGGAGGGGTCAGAATAAAATGTGGACTTAAACTGTTATTCGTCTATAGTACTCACACCTCCTGAAAATACGCCTGGGTGTTGCCCACTGTTAAAACGTACC
Organism: Protomyctophum parallelum; assembly: GCF_964188405.1. NCBI lineage: Eukaryota > Metazoa > Chordata > Actinopteri > Myctophiformes > Myctophidae > Protomyctophum > Protomyctophum parallelum. Next base: position 95,656,692 of record NC_139697.1, read on the forward strand.
GTCTAACCACAAGGCCACTGAGCTGGTATAGGTAGCAGATCTAGTTCTTAGTGTGAAGTTGCCCGAACGGCCAAGGCTCCAAGAACAGTCAGAAATTGTAGTTAAAGGCGTTTATTTTCCCCAAACTCCTCCACCAAAGTCCAGTATAGATTCAACAGTGTGAAACCAGGAAAATAACAATAATACTACTGAGAAATGAAATGAACACTTGAGCAAACACTACGAACAAAACCCCACTGGCTAAGAGCTCTCTTCAGGCTGTACCTTGATCACACAAGGCCCTGTAGCTCTCCCTCAGGGATGTTACCTGTGTCATTGCCCACTTCTAACTAACTAGCCTGTCCCTGCAGCCTCCTTTAAATAAGAGTGGATCCTACCACTGGGCACAGACCAGGGGGGCAGTCAGCCAGATATTTCGTGAAGCCTCATTTTAAATCGGTAGTTCATATAATGGCCTGTTGTGGCGCTGGACTGGACCCAAAAAGCCCCATAGCTCCATAGAGGCCCATGTATTTTGGCCCAACTTCACCTAGACTGTATTACCTTAATAAACATGGTCATGAATACTTTCTTCTTCCAGTCACTAGTTTAAAGTCTCATTTCTAATGTCATAATATTCTTTTTGGAAAATTATGGTCCCATTAATTAAAAAAATGACCATAAAGTCGCGTATGTTCTGAGGGGCGTGGCTACCGTTACAGTCTATGATCGGGATTCCCCTCCCACTCAAGAGTCTTCTCCTCCCACTCGAGTCAAAATAAAAACCAACGGAGAAGAAGGGGGGAAGTCCCGCCTCGTTGTCTGGGCAGCCAATGACCAGCTGGTACAAAACGGAGCCAGCCAATGGCCAGCTGGTACCAAAAGATGGCGACTTACATCAGGAATTAGCATATCATTACAGGCTTCATTTTACGTTCATGTTAGACCCGGGGAACGCTTTGTCCATATTTTTTACAGTCTATGGCACAGACTCAATTAGCACATTTCTTCTCAAATGCTTCACTAATATAAATACTTCCATCAACAACACCTTGAATAAACAGTAACCTAAACATTCTCAATAATGTGTTACAATTAAACAAGTATAAATCAGAATGAAAACTCAATGACAATTACTCAAAGCATAAGGAGAAACACCCCTCCCCTGCATAGCACTTGCCCTTCCTAAATCAAGGGAAATGCCACCAGCAGTGCAGGAGAGACAATTAGCAAACAATCAGTGAATACAGTTTTCCCTACACAAGTTTAACATGAGTCCTTGCATGTTATAGAAAGCAGTTTCATGTGTCTTTGTATACTATACAGTAGGGCACGGGTTGCCCCGTGACACTTTAAGAATACAAAAATATGAATACAATACAAAGAACTAGTTTCAAGTGTGGCATTTGTGCCCTAAAGGGCCCTTAATTCACACTAACGATAACTATACCTATATAGTTTTATTTTTTAGATCTTTTAATATAGTTGCTTGGAACTCTGCCACCCACATTTTATTTTAAACTATCACAGCTGGAGCAACAGGCTCTGTTAGACAAGCAGCAGGCGATAGGCAAAAAAGGTTCAATCTATGGTTCAATTATTTGTCCCATCATCTCTCTCTCTCTCTCTCTCTCTCTCTCAGGCCGTGTTGTCGTTCGTCGGTGAGGCAGAGAGTTTCGAAAGCTTCGTCTCCCACCTGAGAAGCAAACTGACTGCTTCAGGGCCGTCCGTCCCCACAGTGGTCCCCCTGGGAACGGAGCAGCTCAGAAAGGTTCTGCTGGACCCCGGGCTTCCCTCGCGGACCCGCATCCCGGGCGGGGCCATCATCCAAGACTGGCAGCCGCTTCGGCCAATGGAAGGCAACCTGGCGATTCTCGGCCGAAAAGACCTCGACTGGTTGGCCGACAAACAGGAGGCGCCCACCTTCCTCGGCGTGTCCACTCGGCCGTATCCGGTCCCGTTCGAGGGAGGGGCCCTGCGGTCGAGCCTCGACCTGTTCGGGACGGACCCCAAGCTGGCGAGGGTGGTGATAGTGAGCATGTTGGAGCGGGCGAGGTGCCAGGGCTGGTTGACGGGGAAGGTGTTGGTGCACATGTACCTGGAAGATGCTCTGGTGGAGGAACTACGGGGTTTCTGTGACGGACACGCAGGGGTCAGGGAGTGGACGAGCTCCTGGTTACAGCTCCTGGTGGAAGGACCAGTGGTGGAATGTAACTAGGTACATTTACATAAAGGACCACTTCACCACATATCAACATATCTTCATATAATTGGTCCTTACTAATGTTCATGAGAAAATATGACAATTTTGTTTTACTCAGACTGTGTCTCATAGGAGGGCTGTGGGCAGTTCAGAAAGCAGTGACATCATTGTTAGGCAGATTTTCTTTTTTTTTTTTTTATCTTGAGAACGATGGCTTCCATTATCACATAGCAACTTTTCAGTTTACAGGGATTGTGACATAAAAATAAAATATAATTAAATAACATTTTTGTAATTTTTCTTATTTCTTTTTTTTTGTTTTCTTAGCTCAATTGCACCCAAAATTCTGTGGTCTGAGAGAGAGACAGAGAGAGACAGAGAGAGAGAGAGAGACAGAGAGAGACAGAGAGAGAGAGAGAGAGAGAGAGAGAGAGAGAGAGAGAGAGAGAGAGAGATGACGGGACAAATAATTGAACGTGAAAAAACAGGCTTAAAAATAAAAGCAATGCAGTTTTAGTAAAATTTGCAAGTATATTTAATTTTCAAATTTCCAAGAATACTTTCATGGGCTTTTTAGGTTTTCTGAGCTCAATTGCCCCCCAAAAAAAACGGAACTTTTAACATTCAGTAGGTTTTCTGTGGTCTGGGCTTTTCTGGCTCTGATGTGGACTGTGAGGTAAGAGTCCACAAATCCCATATATGACAGGAATTTGCCAGCAGATGTCACTGTTGAGGCCTCTTTGCCTGTTTTCATTGCAGCTCAAAAGGCTTCAGAACACACAGAGAATACGCCAGACCCCAGAAAATCCACGGAATGTTCAGGTTGTGTGGGTGTAATTGAGTTAATAACACCTAAAATAAAATGTATGTCATTTTAGGTTTAGGTTTTCTCGCATGCGGTAGGTTCTCAACCATTTCTGGATCAGGCCCTACTGAAAGTCTCCAAAGTGCTCGCAGCTCACCCATCTAACCGCTTAGCGCGTGGGGCTGCGTGCATTTTTCATGATTTGTTTTAATGATCAATTATATATTGGGACTAACAAAGTACAGTATATACTTTAGATCAGGGGTGGGCAATTATTTTTCCCAAGGGGCCAAATGAGAAACAGAATATATTGTGGCGGGCCAAAAGGCTGAACTAAATTCTACATAATATTAGCATTGTTTTGACCAGCTGGTAAGAAATGTGTTATAGGCAATGAAAAAGTGAGGTTGCCTTTCAAAAATGTAATTAATTCAATCAAACATTCCAAAACAATGGTAAAAAAACAAACGAATAAACAGGCTTAAAAATAAAAGCAATGCGGTTTTAGTCCACGCATAAGGTAAAATTAGAAAGTATGTTTCATTTTCAAATTTCCAAGAATACTTTCACGGGCTAGTCAGAGTCAGCCAAAGGGCCGCATGTGGCCCCCGGGCTGTGTAATGCCCAGGTCTGCGATAGATAGATAGATAGATAAATAGATAGATAGATAGATAGATAGATAGATAGATAGATAGATAGATAGATAGATAGATAGATAGATAGATAGATAGATAGATAGATAGATAGATAGATAGATACTTTATTATACGGCAAGAAGCCACAACGTTTCAACCATTTAGGTCTTCATCAGTCAAATGTTATATTTGACAAAGCAGAACAAATCTATCTATCTATCTATTTTGGAAAGCCACTAAGTAAATTGGGACTTCCTGAAAGTTCATATAATGGCATATGTGGCGCTGTCATTGGGCCCAAAAAAACCCATAGCTCCATAGAGGTCCATGTATTTGGGCCCAACTTCACCAGACTGTATTACCTTAATAAACATGGTCATGAATACTTTCTGCTTCCAGTCACTAGTTTAAAGTCTCATTTCTCATGTCATAATATTCTTTTTGGAAAATTATGGTCCCATTTATTAAAGAAATTACCATAAAATTGCGTATGTTCTGAGGGGCGTGGCTACCGTTACAGTTTATGATCGGGAGCCACCCCCGTTCGAGTCAAAATAAAAACCAACAAATAAGAAGGGGGGAAGTCCCGCCTCGTTGTCTGGGCCAGCCAATGGCCAGCTGGGCCCAAACAGATCTAGAAAGATGTCGATTTACAATACAAGGACTGACTGGCTTCATCTTACGTTCATATCAGACCCGGAGAACGCTTTGTCCATATATTTTTACAGTCTATGCTCTGAACAGAGAGGATATAGAAACGGTATAACTGGGCCATGGGCTCAGTGGTCCAGGCACCTTGGCTGGTAATCCAGGGAGGCATATACTTTGGTCCGATGGACCATTGGTTCGACGGAGCATTGGTCCGACTCGGGGTTAGGTTTAGGTGTGCTGCCCCGTGCTCGCGGTTATGGTTAGGGTGAGGTGAGGGTTTGGGGTAGGTAGACGATGGGACCAATGGGTTCGACTCCCGATCCCCACGGCCTTTACTGCATGTCTTCCCCCCATTTCCTTTCAGCCTACTGTCTGTCCCTCTATACAAAATATTATAAATAAAGGCGAAAGCCACAGAAAGAAAATTGACACTTTGACCGGTCATATTGGACACATTGCTGGCCAGGCCTGGAATAGAACCTGAGTCAACTGGGGACTCGATCCTATCCTATGGAGCTTTGAACAGGTGGAAACGCAATCTGGTCCACGGCTGGTTCCATGAAAGCACCAAGGTTCCAATTAAGGATCTAGAATGGAACCAGTTGTAGAACCAACACAGTTATTTTGGTGGAAAGGGGGACAGAGTGGGTATACAGAAACGGTGCCATCTTATAATGAGCATTATACGATTCTGTGAAGATTAAGTTGGAAATGGGTGAACATTATGCTCCTGAAATGCAATGGACAAAATAAAATAAAAATGTCATTCATACATATTTAAATAAATGTTGTCTACATTCTACAACCCAGTCCCAACAGTACTATGGACACAGCGACATGTTCAAATCAAATGAAATCACATTTATTTACAAACAATTAATAACAAATGTCATTGTACCAAAGTGCTGTACAGAACATTTCATCAATGCAACAAATACAGACAGCAAGAGCACATAAGCATACTAAAGTTATCATAAAAACAATTGATTAAAAAGAAAAATAGCATATCAGGGGCAATCAAACGCTTGCGAGTAAAACCAAGTTTTCAGCCCGGATTAAAAAACTGCAATGGTTCTAATAGAGAAGGGTTTGACAGTCAGATTAGACAACCTGTATCACAAAGTTTCACTGTCCAACCTTTCACTGAAGTGTTTTCTGTCTTTCTGAATCAGGGTGACGGCCTGCAGACAACTGCAGGTACTTGAGTACCAAGTATACCTGCAGTTACCTGAGTAGCCTACAATGTTGAGGGATTTTCGTTTTAATTTACTGGAGTATTTCAAATGTATTATACTAGGTATGTCCCGATCACGTTTTTTTGCTCCCGATCTGATTCCGATCATTTGATTTTGAGACATACCGAAACTGATCTTTCCCGATCCGATCTTTTATATAACACTCTTATATAACACTTATGCCATATAAATATCCTAATGTATGTCACTCTAGTGTAGTCTGTTGTGTTGCCTTTCAATTGTTGAAAGGCAAAGGCCTTTAAATTGTTAATTGGCAAAATGTACATAGCCTACTTCTATGAAAGCATGGGATCATAGCAAAATAATGATGTATTGGTTAATTAGAGTGAATGCAGCTTATAGAACTGAAGTCAAGTTAAAACTCTATCTCTCTCATTCAGAGAGAGTACTACAGACAGTCAACTATGCCATCATGCATAGCAGGGGTTTTACGTCTCTGAGTGTGACTAGTCTTTGTTTGATGACCTCTGGCTGGGACCAGAAGAAAAACCACTAGCATAAACACAACCGTTTTTTATAAAATCTCATTGCTTATACATCTTTCTTTGAGATTTATAAAAAATCTGATATTTTCCCCTTGATTCTGATCTTTTGAAAATCATGAGATCGGAGCCGATTTCCGATCGGGACAACACTAGATTATACAATTTACTTCTACTCCACTACATCTCAGCTTCAGAAGCAAATTATACTTTTCACTTCCAATGATTTGAAAACTTTAGTTGGTTACTTTGAGGATTTTAATTACTTTGTAGATGTTAATAATTAATTAAAAAAAAATGCATTCAAAAATGCATTTAAAAAAAGTCATTAACCAATTAAGGCTATTTGACAAAAAAGCTGGATGGTAACAGAGGACCCACGTGACTCGTGACTTGTTCTGCTGTCCTCAAAAGTGGGTGTGTGAGGGAAACCCAGTCCTCACTTTTATGTCAGTCCGGCCAATCACAATTGGTGTCTTCACTTTTCTGCCCTCGCTTTTTATCCTCAATATGTACTTTGCTCAGCCAAGTCACCACAGCCAGGGCACAAGTAAGTGCGACGAGGTGGATACCTGTTTCTGGTTCTTGACGTAATATATGTTGCGAAATCGCACCCACAGCAGCAACATGTTACAATTTTCTGCCTAGGAAGGGAGGACGGCGACCGTTGACGATGTTGTTCTAACACAGCGAAAAATGGCAAAAATTCGTTTGAGGAAAGGGCTTTTTGGGAGCGGGGGTTTGGGGCAGAAGGCTTTGGAGACATGGGGGAAGGTAGGGTTACTTGACGACGTTCTTCCAATTGTTTAATCAGTGCCTCCATCCCTTCATTTAGTGTCTTCTCCATCTTAGTCACAGCTGCTTTCACAGTCCCAGCAGAGATCTTATTGTCCATAAGGACTTCAGACCAGTCAGAACAAGGTGGAGTGGTGGATGGTGATGGAAGGCTGTACATGAGGACTGCAAGATGGTCTTCACTGCGTGAAAGCTTCTCGCACTCCATGCTAGTCATCTGTAGTTCAGAGATCTCCTGTTGAAGCTCTGTGATCGACTGCTCAGCCTTCTGTTGTACTGCTTTCTGTTTCCTTTCGATCGCCTCCAGTAGCTCAGCCATCCTATTGAGGACCTCCACGCCATCTGCTGTCTCCTTCTCTGCCGCTTCCTCGTTGACTTCTGCTGAACGTCTGATCTTCTGGAGCTCCAGTTTTCTCTCCTGGATCTTTTGTTCACACTCCGTTTTGGTTTTCCTCATCTCCTCCTTTCTCTTTACACTCTGGTCCTCCAAAGCGACAACATTGTGGCTCCTGTGGTCTGTTTGTGAGCACAGCATGCAGATGCACCTCTGCTCCTCCCTGCAGAAGAGCTCCAATATCTTGTTGTGTTTCTTGCACATCCTGTCCTCCATGCTCCCCAGGGGTTCCACCAGCTGGTGGGTCTTGAGGGTCTGAACTCTACGGTGTGGTTCAAGGTGAGTCTCGCAGTAAGAAGTCAAACAGACCAGGCAGGTCTTGACAGCTTTCATCTTGGGGTTGATACAGCAATCACACAACATCTCCCCTGGAATATTGTCTTCTCTCTCTTGCTCTTCTGTCACCTGCACTGACTTCCTGAAGTGATCGGCCATGTCAGAGATGAAACAGTTGACACGAAGCTCAGGTCTTCTGTTGAACGTCTCCTTGCACATTGGACACTGGCAGAGTCCACTGGCAGTGGAGTTCCAGTAGTCTGTGATGCAGGCCTTGCAGAAGTTGTGTCCACATGGAAGAGAGACAGGCTGGGTGAACACACTTAGACAGATGGAACACAGGAACTGATCTTCAGACAGGTGGCTGCCAGCTGACGCCATGGTCTACACAGAGAAGGAAATTAAAAGCAGAACAATATATGAATCAAATAAATGGTTTATGGTCGGGGTACTCACATACACATTTTAAAGGTCCACACACCAAAAAGAAAAGAAAAGAAAGGAAGAAAATGTTCTATGTAAAAAGGGACATTTCACCACCGGAAGAAACTGTCACTCAATGTTAATAGTATTTGTATAACGGTAGTACAATTTGAAATTTGCACTCTGGCCAGAACAAACAATGAAATCTGTGTTTGACTAGGGTTTGACTGGCTTGTTGAAGTATTGTAGCCTTGGCCGGGAGGCGAACCTGGGACCTCGTATCAGTAAGGCGTGTACGAGGCGAGCCGACTGATAATAGGCAAGCAGCAAACGCAGCACCCTATAGCCTACACAATGACCATAATGCTGTTTCCTGTTTCTCTTTGCTTTCAAACATTTAAAATTGCCAGTACTCTTCACCAGCGCTAATGTCTCTTGGCATATTGGGCACAGCAATCTGGGTCAAGTTGGAAGGAGGATGAATGCTTTTACTGGCCAACTTTGACCATTTTGACTGAGTCACTGTCTAACTGTATAGGCTTTATTGTAACAAACTGCTGCCGAAACTAAACTACTATTGAAATAAAGTAGAGTGCTGTCTATCATCTCTCTGCCTGTGCTGTGATACAGACAGTATGTGGAGCAGTTACACATTCAGAGCAATTGCATTCAGTGCAGGAAACAGGGAATTTGTGCTATATAATTATGATTTGCTATAATTTCTCAGGAGTCCTGAGATAGTTTTGGTCTGGATCATGACTGAATTCCAGACTTTTGAGGATCAATGGTTTAGAGTTCCACGTGTTTGTTTGCATACTGTATGCGTATATGTTCTGGGACAAAACCATGTTTTCTGGGTGTTAGGTAAAGGATGTTTCAGTTAGTTAAAACCACTCTTGTCAAGGCTTGGGGAGGGGTGCATTTGCACATTTCCCACAACAATGAAAGTGGCGGTGGGGGGAAGATACTGAAATTCACATACATACACACACACCCGCACACCAGGGCTGGACTGGGACAAAAATTCGGCTCTGTCATTTTTGCGCAAATTTGGCCCAGACCGGCCCACTACAACCAGCGTGCAGAACTCTACCGCCCACTCCGTCGAGGCACACACAAACAAACAAGCCCTAATACCACCAATTTTACAGAACAACACAAATGATGTGTGTGCGTCATCGTACCAAAACCTAACGCCAGGGCTCTACTGGGCGCGTCTGCGTCACGTCTCCGTCAGCGTCGGGAATGTGCCAACCATTTGAGCCCCAATCCCCCGCTGGCGGGGGCTAGAGGCTGTCCACCTCATGAACAGCTCTCAGCGGGTAAATGGTCAAGGTCTCAGGTTCCAACTCCGATATTTTAGATTTTCCCTCCCGGACCCCCGTGGAGTTTAAGGAGGGTGGCTCCACTGCCCGTGTTGCGTCGCGTCTCCGTCTCCGTCACCATAAAATTGAACGGGTTCGTTTTTTGACGCACGCACGCGTGACGCAACGCGCCCAAACGCGCCCAGTGGAGCCCTGGCGTAACGTTCTCACGGAAGACAGTTGACTGGCCCTGCCACCGTGTAGCGTTTGGTTTCATTAGCGCGATCGTGACAAAATAGCCAACAGCTGCTGCTGCCCGCAGAGCACACATGAACGGTACACACATGAACCAAGGATTGGACAGTGCTACGCAACATGGAAGTAACACTGACTCGAAGCCGTTTATAATCACAGTCAGTGAACGGACGAGTCAACTTTTCACCCACATATGTATAGCCCAGCCATTTATAGCTTAGATGCTATAAATGGCTGGGCTATACATATGTGGGACTTGGCAATAGGTGAATTGCAACATGAGCTTAAAGATATGTTAATATTGTTTGGTTGAAACAAAAAGGTTTTTTGTTAAAAGGTTAAATGTGAAATTGATAGAAAGTATTTTTTGGGGGGGTGAACACAAAACATATCTTAACCTACTACATTTAATGTATAATATAGTTAGCTACTTGTTGAGCATGCTCAAAAACACCATGCAGTCAGAAGACAGAGTCCAATATAATAAAATAATTATTATTTCAAATCAGTCCGACCAAGTAGTCTAACATGGGTCCATAAAATTATATAAAACATCAAGATCTTTTCACCAAACTTTGCAGAATTGTTGACGGTCATAGATATCACACAACAGACAAATGTTACTTCGTTTGCCCAAAATGGGGCTTGCCTTCCATGATTTGCCCATGAAAATAAAATGGCAGTGCAAGTGAGCTATAATTACTTTACAGTTTACACCATCCGGCCTACCCAAAATATTTACCGTAGTCTGTTTTTATTAGTTGCATTGTTAACTTACTCCACTGCATGGACAGAGAGATGCAGTGAACCGAGTTAAAACCAGAGCATGTACTTCACCTGCTTTCTATTTGTTCATAATGCTGCCATTAATTATCTACTATAGTCATACATGGTCCGCCTTTATGTAACTTTATTCAGTTGGATTTGTAATAATATACTGTATTGAAAGACTAGTAGCCTATACGTTTTATCTCATGCGGAGTTCTTACCTTGTTAACTTCCAACAAGCGGATGTAGGTCTCTATAGGCTTTGTCCTCCTGCGTCAACATGCACTGACAAGTGAGTCACGAAGACTTTAATCAATGACTTACTGTAAGTACCTATAACTCTGGACAAAGGTTAATTTCCTGTGTCAGAGAGCTGTAAAATGGCTATGATATCAAAGATCTCTGTTGCTACAGTTGAAAGTGAATTCCTACGATTCCACCTATCCTGCATTATAATGCAGTGGTTCCCATCAAACAGTGAGCCACACTGGTGTGGTGTATGACAAGTTCGTAGATAAGGCAGATTTTCAGAACTCATGCTTATTTAGCACTGAAGGCAAATTGTGTTTATTTATGGAATGTTTTGTAGGGATATTAAGGGGCGGAGTCCTGCAACGATTCCTTCATAATGGCATTCTGTTTCTGCTGCTGTTCTACTTCCGTGTTGGATATAGCAGTGACATCACGATGAACCTCTGCCCCCGAATTTCCAGAACGGCCTGTTATAGCGCCACCAGGAGGCTGCTTTGTGCAAAACAAGTTTTTGGACAGTACACCTACAGATTTTGTCCAAACATCACGCAAATTGGTACACAGTCTCTCTAGAGCCATTCAACGAAACGGGTCTGCAGGAGTGCTCAGTTTCAAACAAGATACTGCAAATCATGAACACATCGTGTGATTTCCGTGAAATTGTGCACGCACATTCCCACTAGGCCGAGGAAGAAATGCCACGTGAACATTTTCAACTCAGCCTCATAGTGGCGCTATTACTGGCCGAAAAGTGTTTTTACCTCTAACTGCACAGTGTAGTAATTTGAACTGGATTAGGGAGAGTCTAGCTGCACAAGAAGACAAGGAGTTCATGGCATTGAGTGCCTTCTCCCAATATTGCTCTAAAAGGGTATAATTCCAAGTTCTGATTCCCAGTCAGATCAGCCCAGGGTCGTTCTCAGGGGAGATAAGATTATAAAAAGATGAGATGTGGCCGTTTGGAGTGTTAATTACTTTGAGAATGTGATCAATTAGAGATGGGGGTGGGATCATGGGAAATGTGAGAGTCTGGGTAAAGTGCCGGATTTGAAGGTATCTAAATTGGTCTGATTATGTTTATTCATTTGATATGGACATAACAATCACATTGCTCATTGCACAATTGTACAACTTGTAGATGCATCGTTTACAGTGTGTTAGCACGAGTGCTAGTTTTCACCACTTGTCCATAGGAGACTTTTCTAAAAATACAAAGTTAAAAGAACACCCAATCTAAAAATAAGAAGTGCATTCAAGTGAGACTTACAGCAGTTACAGTACACATTACATAACCTCCAGTACAAAAGTAAACATAATCATTCTCGTGGGGTAGGTTATGTCACAGAGTTCTTGAAAGCTTGCGAAATGACCATTAATAAACAGGTCCTTAAAATGGCAGAGGCCTCTCCTATTCCAGTCGGCGAACCTGGAGTCGAGTGTAGCTGGTAGAAAAAGGTGATTTTTACAGATAGGTGCAGTCAGTGAAAAGGAATCCCATTTGAAGTGTCTCCTAATTTGTGACCATATCTTTAGCGTAGAAACCACAATTGGGCCGGAGGAATATTGAGAAGGTCGAATAGGCAACTTACTGCAAACCAGGGCCAATGAGGAGCCCCGCTACAATAGTTAGCTTCCAGGTGATACCAGCTACTATCTTGGTTTTTAAACCAGAGAGATATCTTATGGAGGTTTGCAGCCCAGTAGTACCATTGTAGATTGGGTAGACCCAACCCTCCTTGTGATCGGTGGCTTTGTAAAAGTGTTTTCCGCACTCTAGGAACTTTTCCCCCCCAAATAAACGTAGAAATCATTGAGTCAGTCAAAAAAATGATTTAGGGAGAAAAAGGGGCAGGCATTGATACAAATATCGGGCAGAATGTTCATTTTTACAGTTTGAACCCTGCCTGCCAGGGAAAGTGGCAAGCCGCTCCATTTTTTCAGGTAATTTTTAACCGTCATTCCCAAGGTACTCAATAATACTCAAAAGGTTACTCAAGTATCAGAAATACTCAAAACAGTCCAAAGTACTCAAACATTTTCCACTTAGCTGGAACACTCAAAATATTGAAAATGTCAAGGCAGCGTCATTTGATGCAATCAATTGTTTTATTCACCTTATTGTGTCCAGAGCAAAAAACAAAGAGGTGGTTTCTCGTCAAACAAATATGCTGTACAAAAATAAACTGGTCAGGTTGGCAACAGGTCCTCTCAGCTCCAGGCTCAGCCCTGGGCAGTGACAGGTTTCCTGCTTATAGGCTAAAGGCCAGGCCCCTCCCACTAGACCAAACCAAATCCTGTACAGCCCATTATGTCCAAAGACAATATAAAATTATCCCATAATGGTATAAACACCCTGCATTCCATTAACCATTTGACTCAAAAGAGTGTTCACATAATAACTCTTACTCTTTATACACAGAACCCACAGATATGGTCCACATTAGGGACCAATCACGATCTCCCACTTTGAGTCAGGCCCCATATAAGGCAGCCTAAGCCAATCATCTGGTCCTTTGCCACTGCCCAGAATTCAGGGAATACACTGTGGCGAAACAAGAAACAAGCGACTGTTCATCAAATATAATACAACCCTCCCCTCTAGTGCTCCTGTTGAGCGTCTCTTTAGTTATGGTGGAACCATTCTAACTTCATCTCGCAACAGGCTGTCTGATGAGCACATGGAGCAACTCCTCCTTCTTCGATACAACAGAAAGTTTTGCCCAGAATGTCCACAGCTTACTTTTGATTGACTCTTTCAGATATTATTTGTGGCTCTCTTTTTCGTCCTCTTTGCAGTGATGTTCCTGCATAAAAGCCTTTACTCTTAATCTTAAACTGATCAGATGGTTTGGTTAAAGGGACTATAGTCTATTAAAGTGTCTTTCTTTGGTTCCGATTGTTACTAGGTTCTGATAGTAATTTGGTAGATTTTATTTATTTTATCTAGCCTATGTATAGCCTCAGGGAATATAGGCTGTGCCTGTAATTTTATTTATTTTATCTAGCCTATGTATAGCCTCAGGGAATATAGGCTGTGCCTGTAATTGTATTTATTTTATCTAGCCTATGTATAGCCTTAGGGAATATAGGCTGTGCCTGTAATCAAATTCTTAATTAAATGACCTTAACCACATTTTTGTTGTCCTTCTTAATTTCATAGGCTCAACATTCTTGTCTATCAATGGTAAAACTTGTATTATCTAATTAAATTGAGTTTTACTTAAAAGTAATCCAAAAGTAACTGAAAGTAACTTTTAGTTACTTTTAAAATGGAGTAATCGGGATTACGTTACTGACTACATTTTTTAGCAAGTAACTTGTAACTGTAGGGGATTCCTTTTTAAAAGTAACCCTCCCAACCCTGGTTATGTCACAGAGTTCTTGAAAGCTTGCGAAATGACCATTAATAAACAGGTCCTTAAAATGGCAGAGGCCTCTCCTATTCCAGTCGGCGAACCTGGAGTCGAGTGTAGCTGGTAGAAAAAGGTGATTTTTACAGATAGGTGCAGTCAGTGAAAAGGAATCCCATTTGAAGTGTCTCCTAATTTGTGACCATATCTTTAGCGTAGAAACCACAATTGGGCCGGAGGAATATTGAGAAGGTCGAATAGGCAACTTACTGCAAACCAGGGCCAATGAGGAGCCCCGCTACAATAGTTAGCTTCCAGGTGATACCAGCTACTATCTTGGTTTTTAAACCAGAGAGATATCTTATGGAGGTTTGCAGCCCAGTAGTACCATTGTAGATTGGGTAGACCCAACCCTCCTTGTGATCGGTGGCTTTGTAAAAGTGTTTTCCGCACTCTAGGAACTTTTCCCCCCCAAATAAACGTAGAAATCATTGAGTCAGTCAAAAAAATGATTTAGGGAGAAAAAGGGGCAGGCATTGATACTGATATTGATATTGATATTTTTACAGTTTGAACCCTGCCTGCCAGGGAAAGTGGCAAGCCGCTCCATTTTTTCAGGTAATTTTTAACCGTCATTCCCAAGGTACTCAAAAATACTCAAAAGGTTACTCAAGTATCAGAAATACTCAAAACAGTCCAAAGTACTCAAACATTTTCCACTTAGCTGGAACACTCAAAATATTGAAAATGTCAAGGCAGCGTCATTTGATGCAATCAATTGTTTTATTCACCTTATTGTGTCCAGAGCAAAAAACAAAGAGGTGGTTTCTCGTCAAACAAATATGCTGTACAAAAATAAACTGGTCAGGTTGGCAACAGGTCCTCTCAGCTCCAGGCTCAGCCCTGGGCAGTGACAGGTTTCCTGCTTATAGGCTAAAGGCCAGGCCCCTCCCACTAGACCAAACCAAAACTGTAAACAATCCTGTTCAGCCCATTATGTCCAAAGACAATATATAATTATCCCATAATGGTATAAACACCTTGCATTCCATTAACCATTTGACTCAAAAGAGTGTTCACATAATAACTCTTACTCTTTATACACAAAACCCACAGATATGGTCCACATTAGGGACCAATCACGATCTCCCACTTTGAGTCAGGCCCCATATAAGGCAGCCTAAGCCAATCATCTGGTCCTTTGCCACTGCCCAGAATTCAGGGAATACACTGTGGCGAAACAAGAAACAAAAGTCATACCCTTGATACATACACTGGTATTAATAAAGAAAAATAACAATACATTGATGGGAAAACAGCACAGGAACAATGTTAATACAGGTTTAGTGTGTGCACCCACCAAACGAATGAACAAGCTACCTGGCTATTGTGTCAACGTGTATTGTAGTGGAGTGTATGTGCTGTTAATGGCAGGGTGAACTGCCACAATGACTATTTGCTTTGCTGCCTGATGTGAGTTAATTGAATTTGAGTTCCGTTTCCTTTAAGTTCTGTTTATGTTAGGGAGGTAAGCTCTTGTATTTTGTTTTCGTTAGGTAAGATAATATTTTGGTTTAGTTATTTTTGATTTATTTCAATATTCCATATCAGTTGCCTTGAAACCCTTTACTTTTGATTTTACTTTATGAAACTCACCTTAACTTGTTATACCTATTTTGTTAATACATATATATTTGCCTTTATACCCTTAACCCTTTGTTTGAGTGGCTGCTTGGGAGTTGGGGAAGGCGGGAGTGTCATGTTTTCCATGTTGTGAGTCAGCCCCCTAGACTGGTGCATAACATGAGAAGTGCTTATCAGCTCTAGGTTGAGGTTTTGTTGATGGGGGTTGTATGGGTGGGGGTTTCCTGTGGCGAGGAGGATATTGATATGGGGTAAATTGACGATGACGTTCTTCCAATTGTTTAATCAGTGCCTCCATCCCTTCATTTAGCGTCTTCTCCATCTTAGTCACAGCTGCTCTCACAGTCCCAGCAGAGATCTTATTGTTCATAAGGACTTCAGACCAGTCAGAACAAGGTGGAGTGGTGGATGGTGATGGAAGGCTGTACATGAGGACTGCAAGATGGTCTTCACTGCGTGAAAGCTTCTCGCACTCCATGCTAGTCATCTGCAGTTCAGAGATCTCCTGTTGAAGCTCTGTGATCGACTGCTCAGCCTTCTGCTGTACTGGTTTCTGTTTCCTTTCGATCGCCTCCAGTAGCTCAGCCATCCTCTCCTGAATGGAGGCCACCAGAGCAGTGAGGACCTCCACGCCATCGGCTGTCTCCTTCTCTGCCTCTTCCTTGTTGACTTCTGCTGAACGTCTGATCTCCTGGAGCTTCTGCTCCCTCTCCTGGATCTTTTGTTCACACTCAGTTTTGGTCTTCCTCATCACCTCCTTTCTCTTTCTACTCTCGTCCTTCAAAGCGACCACGCTGTGGCTCCTGTGGTCTGTTTGTGAGCACAGCATGCAGATGCACCTCTGCTCCTCCCTGCAGAAGAGCTCAAATATCTTGTTGTGTTTCTTGCACATCCTGTCCTCCATGCTCCCCAGGGGTTCCACCAGCTGGTGGGTCTTGAGGGTCTGAACTCTACGGTGTGGTTCAAGGTGAGTCTCGCAGTAAGAAGTCAAACAGACCAGGCAGGTCTTGACAGCTTTCATCTTGGGGTCGATACAGCAATCACACAACATCCCCCCTGGAACATCGACATCGTCTTCTCTCTCTTGCTCTTCTGTCACCTGCACTGACTTCCTGTAGTGATCGGCCATGTCAGCGATGAAACAGTTGACACGAAGCTCAGGTCTTCTGTTGAACTTCTCCTTGCACATTGGACACTGGCAGAGTCCACTGGCAGTGGAGTTCCAGTAGTCTGTGATGCAGGCCATGCAGAAGTTGTGTCCACATGGAAGAGAGACAGGCTGGGTGAACACATCCAGACAGATGGAACACAGGAACTGATCTTCAGACAGGTGGCTGCCAGCTGTCGCCATGGCTGCAGAGGAAATGGAACAGCACAACATGATGTAATTTAAAATATTTTAAATGTTTTGTGGTTTTGTTAAATATCATTTTTATTGTGACTTTTTGCATCACTTCACTCACAACATCACCACCGAGTGGTGCAATGACCACTTTGCCGACATGGCATCAAAGTTGCATGACAACTAAACAGGTATTGCATAGTAGGGTGGGATATGTATTCCAGATTTTCATTGTTCCCAACTTGCATCATTCCCATCACAGCTGTGTATAAATTGGGTGTAATGCTGAGGGATTGTGGGTATTGTAGTTTGAACTCTGTATATTGCAAACTATAGTGTCAAGAAGAAGAAGAAGGAGGAGGAGGAATACAAAAGGTATCTGAGGCTGAGCATAGCAGCCTATGTGAAAAAAGTGTGTATAGCTCACACACGCACAGACACTTTGCAGTTCTGTCTTCAAGCATGTACTTGCAAACCTGACAAATTGGGGAGGGTGTTTGGGGGGGGGGGGGAATCTGGTTCTTCTACTTAAAGGTATATTCAGTGATTTCACTCAAAAAACCTTAGGTTTCGTTTTTGGCTGGGACCCAAAGCCAAAAACGAGAGCCAAAAACGAAACCTAAGGTTTTTTGACCCCCAGGGGTTAACTGGGGACAGGGAGGAACTCCTTATATGGTCAGCACACTATAGTAGAGAGGATTA
Organism: Protomyctophum parallelum; assembly: GCF_964188405.1. Classification (NCBI taxonomy): domain Eukaryota; kingdom Metazoa; phylum Chordata; class Actinopteri; order Myctophiformes; family Myctophidae; genus Protomyctophum; species Protomyctophum parallelum. The sequence goes on from NC_139697.1 coordinate 95,674,208, forward strand.
TCACAACAAAACAAAAAGATAAGTGATATTTGAATTAAGTGAAATCACTGAATATACCTTTAAGTCTATTTCCTCATTAGTGTTTCCTTGTTCACTTAAAACTAAGGGTGCAATTATTAATAATCTCAAATGACTCACTCACAGATTCATGACATAGCAGGATCTGACATGAGCCCAGCTTTCACCAGAGCAGAGTCTATAGTCTCCAATTGGTTCAGTGCAGCCTGCCTTTTGCTTCAATTATTTTTGTATCATATCTCACCCATTTAAGCATCCCTACACTGGCTCCCAATCGAGTTTAGAATTTATTTCAATGTTTTACTCTAAGACAAGGTTGCTCCATCTTAAATATCTAACCTACTGTGCCAATATGTGGACTGAGATCTTCAGATTGAATTTTTGACATTTATGCCTACTTATTTGAATCCACCTGCACTGTTTTCTTTTCTACTTCATCTGCATTGTTCTGATTCACCTGCATTGCTTTTAATATATTGTTTTGTTTTTAGTTTTTTCTACAGCACTTTGTAACACAGTTTGGAAGGTGCTATATAAATAATGTCAATTATTATAATTGTTCTTATTATAATTATTATTAATAGTGAGAAAGTGTTAAAAAGCTAAAAGCTTAAACATGTACATAAAATGCAGAGAGGCAGGCATCAGTAAACTATAGGTTCATTCATAGCTACACCAAAAACCTAAACAAACAAACAAACAAACTATTTTTAATTTTTAATTTAACCTTTATTTAACCAGTAAAATCACATTGAGACTCTTTTACAAGTGGGAACTGGCCAAGAGGCAGAAATTAAATTACACTTCAATACCACATCGTCAATGTTACATTTTGAACCAGCAAATACAATATCCATAATACACCTTAAAGAAGCAATGCATAAATACAACAAGTCACCTGTCCTATTTTTTTTTAGTAGCAGGGCAAAATGCACCATATACACAATCTACACGATCTGAACCGATAAATATATAGGCATGAACATAGGCTAGTACATATCCAAGCATGTGCAGGTGTTGGACTGTACATCAAAGATGATCCTTTTGAAACTTCTCAAGGGAACTTTCAAAGCCAATTTTAGTCTGGACTGTATATTCCACGACCAAGGGCCAAAGAAGGCCAGACATTTTTTACCCCCCTCGGATTTGAATGCTGGTGGTACTACACACCGCAGCCAAGCATTTGACCTGAGGTTTAGGCCGTTTTGGACCAAGTCGAATTTGGATGAAATGTAAGACGGCAGGTCACCCAGAATGGCTTTATAAATGAAAATATGCCAATGCTGAAGCCTGCTGAATGCCAATGAGAACCAACCGACTGCAGCATACAACGTGCAGTGATGTGTTCTGAAAGGTGAATTTGTTATGAATCTCAGTGCAGCATGGTACAAGGGATCCAATTTGGTCAAGGTTGAGGAGCTGGCAAACCTATAAATGGTATCACCATAATCCAATTGGGACAGAAAGAGACCAATGACCAGTTTTTTACGAGCTGAACAAGCAAAACAACAAACAAACTAACTAACTAACAAACAAACAAATAAATATGTACCTATATATGAAGTAAATGTACTTTGTTACTGTCCACAATGCATAACCATAATAAGATCAGGAAAGACGCCTTACCTGTCTGAGTGTGAATGGTGATGTGTCATGTAAAGCACAGAACTTCAGACAAACACATTTGCATAGATTCAGTATGTGGTTGTGATGACCCTCCTTCTCATTCCAGTCAAATTCCAAAGAAGTCTGGTGGATCTGTACATCTCACAAATCCAAGTCATGTGGAGAAACCAGATCTTCAAGATTCCAGAGATTTGACTGGTTGGTGGTTTGGTTGGTTGGTGTCCAGGGCTCAGTCAGACCAAAGTCCAACAAAGAAACAAAGCAAGTAAAAAGTAAGACAATGAATGTGTTAATTAAGCAATATTACACGAGAGGGTGTGGGTTAACGTGATTATTGCCACGACAGGGATGCGGTCAGGAACGAGACGAAGTAGAGTTCCGCAAGCATGTGGCAATAATCACGTTAAACCACACCCTCGAGTGTAATATTGCAATTATACAACAGTTACCCTTAAAACTAAGAAAATCGCTGAAAGAATATATTTTTTTAATGACAGATGTAGTCACTACGACCACAAATGTCCCAAGAAACTAGCTAGCCTAGCCACCGACTTTGCTAGCGCTGTGGGAGAACAGAGCAGCTGAATTATTTGTTTTGATTAGGTGGTGAATGGTGCTGGTTTAACCCACGGCTAGAAGGCTGTTTCAACCAATCAGATTGCTTCCTCGAAACGACCTGTGGTAGAATAAGGGTACATAACATATCTCAACCTTAAACTAGATAAATCTATTATAATAGTATACTGACAATGAATGCAAAGTGTGGCTTTGGTTTAGATTTGTATGTTGATACTATGATGGAAATGTATAGTGTTCAGATGGCATAAACAGATCAAATCATACTTACTTACATACATAATTTTCCCACGTCCCATTGATACCCATGGCCCACGTCCAATCGGTACATTAAATAACGCCACACCGGAGGAACATGTCATACAGATGCCATGAGTCGTAATCATCTTTATCCTTTTTGAGGGGCGCAAGCAGCCACGTCTATGGACTTTTAATGTTTGTCTAATCTAAATGGGAATTCAGGGGCAAAGTCAAGGGCAAAAATAGGAGCACATGCCCCCCATGATGTGATGTGGCAGCCACACTGGGCACCTCTCACTTCCCGCAAGTGTGACTTTTGAGGGCCTCCAACGTGTGGCATTCAGAAATGACGTAATTCGGCTATTGAATCACTTTTAATGGTGTAAAATGTGTTTTTTGAGGGGCTATGCCCAGCTTTTGTGTGTTTATGTGTACCACAGAGTTGAATTGAGGATAAAAATAACACCCGTGTGAAGTGAGGGTGCTCTTATCATCGGACATCATCCTCATCATTTGCTCAGACACATATGATGTAAATTCTCCATTCATTGTCAATGCCATTTATGCCGTTTGTTTTAAGACAAAAATCACACTATAGCTAAATATAGGAGGGGCTAGCGGACCTCAAAAATTGTGGAAAGAAAAGTGAGGACGCCAATTGTGATTGGCCGGAATGTGATGATGTGTGATGATAATAGTGGGCGTGTTTGGAAATACTCACCGGGAGTACACGCCTTATATAGTATATTTTGTACTGGCAGTACATGACTCAGTGTGCCTATATCCGACAGCGAGAGCTTGTGAACCGAATGAGCTCGGACTCGATTGAAAAGGCCTTTAGAAAGTAACTGGCATTCCCGATTGGCCAACCCAACCTCATGGACTTTAAGGATTGGCCACGCTCCGTGTGACATTCCTGCCACCTCACCAGCATAACTGGCAGTGAACTGCAGTAGGACTGCATTCTTTTACAGAGCAGCGAGTGGATTCACGGAATCTCACTGATGATCCGCTGGACGTTATATCTGAAAGGCCCAAAGGGAGGCCATGCTGTCGTGGCCATGGGGCACAAGGTCTACTACTTCGGAGGCTACTGTGATAGGGAGTCCTACAACTACGGCGAGATTGTCGTCCACATCTTCAACACAGTGTCCTTGTCCTGGCTGAAGTTGCCCCCGGTGACAGACGATACGGGAGAACATCCCCTCGAGGTGCCCTGCATTCGCTGCCGACACACGGCCGTGCTGATAGAGAACACCATCTACATCTGGGGGGGCATCACCAAGAAACGAGAGTGCTCCGACATGCTCTACGGGTTCTACGTCGACACCCACAGATGGTTCAAGCCCACAATCTCCGGGAACATTCCGTTGGCGAGGATCAACCACTCGGCATGCGTCTTGGAGAAGGTCATGTACATCTATGGGGGATACAGCCATCTGACTGGACGCACCAACGACATCCACAAGTTGGACACCACGACAATGGTCTGGTCTTTAATCAAAACCAGAGGCACTCCGTCACCTGCTTCATCGTGTCACTCGGCCACAATGATCGACACGAGAATGTTTGTCTTCGGGGGCCTGGGGGACCATTACTACCACTACAACAACATCAGTGTGTTTGACACAGAGACCAACTGCTGGCTGAGCACGACGCCCGCACAGCTTCTTCCAGAGGGACGCGCGTTCCATTCAGCCTTCGCCTATAATGGAGAGCTGTACATATTTGGCGGCGTGAACCTATGTCTGCGCCGGGAATTCAATGATCTCTGGAAGTTTTATCCAGATACCTTCACCTGGAAGAAGGTTGAGCCCGAAGGGAAAGGCCCATGTTTATCAATGTCTAATTTTAGGATGTGCTGTTGCATGGTGGGAGACCGTATCATCCTTTTCAGAGGATACAGATACAAGTCGTTTCCAGTGGATGTCGGAGAATACAAAAGATACACGCCCGCGGATGACCTGTACGTCTTAGACTTAAGTCCTAGTCTGAAGACCGTATGTAAGCTAGCAGTTATTCAGTACGGTCTGGAGCAGTCGGGACTCCCGAATGACATCAGGTGGGAACTGGCAGCCATGACTGCCAACAGCAACAGAAAACATAACATGAGCCTGTTGAGGATGAGGATGTTGAAGATCTTGAGAGCTCTGACCTGTACATCCTAGACTGAATGTGTTGTGCAAACTGCCAGTTAACACTTGAGAGAGCCCAGTTATGTTATTGTCACCAATATTATTATTATTATAACTTATTTTTTACAGCGTGACTCTGAAATAGGCTGCCGTCATTAGTACCTTTTGAAAAGGTTTACTTTGATTTATAATGTAAGTCAAGAAGCTCAGATTCTCCAAATATGGGCAAGGATGATGTCATTGGCTAGCTATGGACTACAGTGGTCAAATCGGGTTGAAACCATACATTATAGATACATCTTAGATGACTAGAATAATAGGCTGGCCACATGAAATGCTGTTGTTGGACCCAGTCTTATTGTCTTTTGTTAATTTCATGTTTTTCTTACAGCTCCACCATACTTTCACTTAGAAGCTCGGTTCAGAGTTGTTGTCCCCTTCAGGAATATCTGGGAGTATTTTCTGGCTTTATTGCCTGCAGGTAACTATTATGGCATGTGCCAACTTGGGAGAGTTACTGAATATAATGGACTTCAAAATGTTTGTCTCCTTTGTGAAAATCTGGGAACAATACATTTTCAACTCAAACTCCTATAGGTCAAAGAGGCTAGCTTCCGAGGGTGGTCTGTATAAGCGGCAGGTGGTGATTATATGATCGGCAGTCTGCTCAGGGTCACCGCACTCGCACCATACTCACATGCCAGACCCCACTTTGTAGGCGGTTCAGTGTGGTAGGTTCTCCTCCTATGGCGCGGGTCGTCTCCCACACCCGCTTCCAAGCTGGTATTTAGCCAATCTACAAGCTGCGTTACAACAAGTTGTGTGCTTGTAGTTCTGCTATTTTTTGGCAAATTGATTTGTGTAGCGTGAAATAAGAACATACCAAATGCTCTTTTCAGGTCTGCTTCATCAAGTATAGTGTTTAAGTGGTGGTGAATTTGCAGCTCAACAAAAGCCAATTCCTAGTGTATGACGTTGGACAATTTCACGATAAATAAAAATCTCCACAATACTTATTGTGTGGTTTTTTTAATCACGATAAACGATAATTCCGACTCTCACACAGTCTGCCCCCCCCTCCTCGTACTTCACACCTTGCTAGTTCTCTCCCAGCTTGAGCCGTGCAAACTCATTGGCCATCTGTAGCGCCACCTGCAGGTTTTCCGTGTTCCTGCCGGTGGCCCGGGCCGACAAGTCCTTGCCGCCGCCTTTGCCGTCCAGCACTTCAGAGAGCTCATTCACCCACTCGTTGGCCTTCAGGCCGCGCTTGGCCACGTCCTGTGGGACTTGGCATAAACAGATGATCTCGCCAGCATCCTGGTCTACAGTGAAGAGCATGGCAGCAGTCTGTGGAGACTGAGCCTTCAGCAGCTTCAGTGACTCGTTCAGAGCCTTGGCGGAGGCGCCAGTCTCCATGGCCATGACGATCAGCGGTTGGTTGGGGCTGCTGTCAATCACCTCCTTGGTCTTGTCCAGGACTCTCTTCTGGACCTCGGCCTTGCTGGCGCGGTCCAGGTCGTCCATGGTCTTCTTCTGGCCCTTCAGAGCTTCTCTCATCTCGTCTTTCTGCCACTGGGAGATCACTGCCGTGCCTAGGGATTTTGTCATGTCAGCGATCTCTTTCTGGACGTCCTTGTTTGAAGACGTCTGAGCCTTCACCTTTTCACCTAGCGACGACAAAGACTGGCGCAAGGTGTCAGCTTTCCTCTGGGCCTTCTTGGCCTCATCTCCCGTCACAGCAACGATGCGCCTGATGCCCTTAGCGATGGCCTCCTCTGAGACGATGACAAAAGGTGCAGCGTGACTGGAGTTCAGCAGGTGGGTTCCTCCGCAGAACTCTATGGAGGTGAGTGACCCGGCAGCGCTGTTGGGGTCAGCCAGCAGCTCTTCCACGGGGATGCCGATCGAGACGACCCTCACCGGGTCGGGGTAGGTCTCGTCGAACACGGCGCGCAGACCCTGGATGGCTTTGGCTTCAGCCAGAGGGGTGTCCTTGTAGTACACAGGCTTTGCATCTCGAATCAAGGCACACGCAATCTCCTCCGTGCGGCGGACTTCTCCGGTGCTCAGAGCGCCCTTGGCGGTGAAGTCGAAGCGCAGACGGTCAGCGGCGACCAGGGAGCCCCTCTGGTCGGCCTCTCCCAGGACCCCTCGCAGGGCGAAGTTCAGGATGTGGGTGGCCGTGTGGTTCTTCATGATGGGCTTTCGACGAGCCTCATCTAGGCGCAAGGTGACCTGGTCTCCGACCTTCAGCGTTCCATAGACTGTCCCCACGTGGAGAACAAAGCCTCCTCTGACCTGTGTGTTCTTCACTGTAAACTCCATCCTGTCTTCCGCGTTGTCGTCACCCCTCTGCATGTAGCCCTCGTCGAAGGTCTGACCTCCCTGCTCGGCGTAGAAGGACGTTTGGTCCAGCACCACTCCACACTCCTGGCCTGTGGTCACCTCCTCGCAGAAGGCCCGGTCACGGCGCAGGGCCAGGACCGTGGACGTGGGCGTGTTAAAAACATATTCGCCATTGTCGTTTAACTTGTAGTCGTATTTGGGGGAGTCGTCCGTCGCAGGTACACTCTTGTTTCTCAGTTCTTCAATGGCGTAGATGTCCAGCATGATGTGGTCTGCACAGCCAGCACCCTTTCCCTTGGACCTCAGCTGTGCTGTTTTCTTCTCTTCCTCGAAGCTGGCCATGTCGACGCCCATGCCTCTCTCCTCGGCGATGAGAGCCGTCAGGTCCAGAGGGTAACCGTAGGTGTCGTACAGCAGCCACGCTGTGTCACCTGGAATGGTCTTGCTGCATCCCAGGCTCTGGATCTTCTTGTCGAGGATGTGACGCCCCCTCTTGAGCGTTTTGAGGAACTGCTCCTCCTCTTCATTTATAATTTCCTTCACCATCTCTGGGTCCTTTCTCAGCTCTGGGAATGCATCGCCCAGGGACTCGACCACCACGTCCACCAGAGAGGCAAAGAACTCCTTTTCAGCTCCCAGCTTCTCATGGGAGTAACGCACAGCGCGACGCAGGATCCTCCTCAACACATAGCCGCGTCCCGTGTTGTCCGGCCGTCCTCCGTCCGACAGGGCGATGGTGATGGTGCGAGCGTGGTCAGCCAGGACGCGGTAGGCCATGTCGATGCCGTCAGTGTCCTCAGCACCTACCATACCCGTGTAGGGCCTGGCGTTAGTACCCTTCTGAATGGCCTCAAAGTAAGGGATGAAGAGGTCAGTGTCATAGTTGGACATCTTGTTCTGCAGTATGGACACCAGGCGCTCCAAACCCATGCCTGTGTCAATGCTTTTCTTAGGCAGTGGCTTGAGCTCCGTTTCAGATTCCCTGTTGAACTGAATAAACACCAGGTTCCAGATCTCTAGCACGTTGGGATCGTCCATGTTGACCAGGTGAGCAGCGTCTCTCCCTCCTCCTATGCGGTCGTAGTGGATCTCACTGCAGGGGCCGCAGGGACCCGTGTCCCCCATCTCCCAGAAGTTGTCCTTCATGCTGCCAGGCAGGATACGGGCCTCGTCCATTCCCAGGTCCATCCAGATCTGCTTGCACTCGAGGTCAGGCTCCAGGCCTGCCTCAGCATGGCCCCCAAAGTAGGTGACATACAGACGCTCGATGGGGATGCCAAACTCCTGGGTCAGCAGCTCCAGGGCCATCTCACAGGCCAAATGCTTGAAGTAGTCCCCAAAGGACCAGGACCCCAGCATCTCAAAGAAGGTGTGGTGGTACACATCTTTGCCCACGTCGTCCAGGTCGTTGTGCTTTCCACCGGCGCGGATACACTTCTGTGTGTTGGCGGCACGACGCAGCCGGGCTATGAGGTGGGACGGGTCGATGGTGTTGAGGAAGATGGGTTTGAACTGATTCATTCCAGCATTTGCAAAGAGCAGCGTGGGGTCGTCCATCGGGATGGTGGCCGAGGAGTGGACATATTGGTGCTCATGGCGACGGAAGTAATCGATGAACTTCTCCCGGATTTGAGCTGCAGTCATCGATGCATCCATTCTGGATTAGCTGTAGAAGTTACAGAATGTTGCAGAATGGTTCAGTCACTGCTGAGGCTGAGGCACTGCTTCACAGTTCACACACACACTCTACACGCTGCAGCAATGACAGGGGACGCTCTTCAGACAGAGAGGGCGGGCCTCGATACACCCTTCTTGTAGCTAAAGCAATGAATCCTGTTCAAGGTACAAATGATAGCCTGGGACTGTGCTGCTATTTATAGAAGGAAAAGTGACTTCATAATGTCTCGTGGTCATGGGTTTTACCCGTGATGTTTTACCTTACAATTCACAAAACCGGCATTATACATGCGTATAGCCTAAAGTTATAGTAAACATATAAAGAATATAGTTAAGCACCTGGGCAGTGGAGAACATCTTGAAATTGAAACAATTAGCTGTTGATTTGAGAGCACCTTAACAATATATCATATTTAACAATAAGATCTCAACCACAGACAACAAAAGACCGTATTGATAGAAAATAGTGCTGATGAAAAAAGGGTGAAATCGGGTGGGGGCCACTGAGGCCCCGGGGCATGTATTTCTTTGAGGGCCTCACCAGCCCTATATAGATTTGTTGTGACAACTCTGTTCACTTCATCTTCTACATAGACCTCTATTGACGAAGAGGGTCCTGGACCGGAAGTTGGCAGAACTGGACTCAAGCAACAGCCCATGCTTTATCTTAAATTCCTTTATTTTAGATTGTTTTTTACTAATAGGCCTACTACAACGTAAATAAACATACAGAGACTTCCATGGTTACTTTCAATATCTTTAAGGCTTATCTTCATGTTGCACACATGCCTAAAATTGCTGATATTTGCGCCGCCCTCGTTGAAAACAATGTACCGTACTTCAAACTCCAGCTTCAAGTGCTCAGTTTTCTGTCCCATCAAATGGCGCAACACTCCTTCAATCAGGCTCTGGGCCACTCGGCGCAACACTCCTTCAATGGCTCTGGGCCACACGGCGCAACACTCCTTCAATGGCTCTGGGCCACACGGCGCAACACTCCTTCAATGGCTCTGGGCCACACGGCGCAACACTCCTTCAATGGCTCTGGGCCACACGGCCCAACAGAGTGGGAAGGAGCACTGTGGCCACAGTGAAATTCCTGCCCTGACCATAGGAATGAGGGACATAGGAAATGTGGAAACATAGGACTGAGGGAACACAGGTTCAGTGTTGATTTTGTTGATTTAAGACTAAGATTATTAAAAGACTAAAAGACTATGGGTTGGGACTAAACCATTTTAGATGACTAAATAGGACTAAAACAAAATGTTGTGTTATTCAAAAGACGGGTCCTATTTTAGCCGGTGCCTTCTTATCCCTAAACCTTTAGGCCCTGCCTTCTTTCTTTTTATTATTAAAAAAAAAAAAAATTAAAATACTTAAAATAGCCAATCTACATCGATACGTTGTGAGCATGTAGATATCAAAATGTTTTTCAGAATGGTAAAAAGAAAAGGCAAAGAATTTTAGGGATAGGGAAGGAAGAGGTAAGGCACTGACGCAAATAGGGCCATAAGACTAAATCAGAATTGGCTGTAAAAAGTGCATATGTTTGGTCAGAGTCCGACATACTTTTATTACTAACAGTGCTAGAGTCATGAGTCCGACACCCTACTCAAAACCCAGCCCTGAATCTAACCTCACATGGAAGCCACGGGTGAGTTTTAACCCACAGCACGGGTTAGTTGTCGAGCTAAAGTCTGTCGGACAATTAGTATGTCTAACCAACGTAAGCACCCCATCAGAATTAACACTGCATAGGTTTGAACTTTGAGCGATATGGGAACATAGGACTGTGTGAACACAGGGCTGGGACATAGCCACGCTCCCTGGGGTTTATTACTTCAATCCAATCCACTTTATTTATATAGCACGTTTCAAAACTCAGAGTTTACAAAGTGCTGTACACAGGAGAAAAATAAAAACAAATGCACTAAAGCTACCACACAGAAAAACAACAGCGAGAAAACAAAGTACAAACAGTGAAAACAACTGAGACACATTACAGAAAAACTACAGAAAAGCAACAGCATCACAGTGAGACAAAGCATATACAAGGACAGAAGGAACTCAAGTGGGGTTAAAAGCCAAGGTATAGAGGTGGGTCTTTAGGCGAGATTTAAAAGTCTCGATGGAAGGGGCCAATTTGACGTGGGAGGGGAGTGCGTTCCATAGTTTTGGGGGCTACAACAGAAAAGGCTTGGTCGCCTCTGGACTTTAAGCGGGTCTTCTTTATGACCCTGAGGTTTAGCTGGCCCTCAGACCGCAGTGACCTAGGAGGAGTATAGACCTCAATAAGGTCAGACAGATAAAGAGGAGCCAGACCATTAATAGATTTAAAGACAAATAAAATATTATTTAAATCCACTCTGAAGCGGACAGGGAGCCAATGAAGGGAGGCCAAGACAGGTGTGATATTCTCACGTCTGCGAGTACCTGTGAGTAGACGAGCGGCCGAGTTCTTGACTAGCTGGAGTCGAGCAAGGGAGGCTTGGTTTAAACCAGCATAGGCCTACAAGGCATTACAGTAGTCCAGTACCTAACTGTACTGTACCTGCAGATACCTCGTTACTCATGGCATAATGTTGAGCCATAACTCTCATCTCCACTGCACATTCTGCTGATCCAGCTCTCTGCTTATATTGCCAAGTGGCTTGATGCTTCTAGCTAATGTTAAACAATACGTGTGTGTGCGTGTGTGTGTGTGTGTGTGTGTGTGTGTGTGTGTGTGTGTGTGTGTGTGTGTGTGTGCGCGCGCATGCACATGCGTGTGTGTGTACATGCATGTGCTTGTGCCACAAGCGTGTGTGCGTGCATGCTTGCGTGTGTTCACACTTGTGTTGATTTGTTTTGATTCAAAGTGACAATTTGTGTTGTTGTTCCACTGAGTCTGAGTTGTGAATTTAATGACTGTTCGTGTTCACATCACAGCTGTATTACATTGACATAATGAGGCTAACCATCATCCTGGGAAGACCCAATGTCTCTCTCTCTCTCTCTCTCTCTCTCTCTCTCTCTCTGTTCACTCACTGTCGCAGGTCGGACCAACGTCAGTTAAATCACACAGCAGGCGGTCTCTTTCACAGGGAAATGACACGGCCAGTGAGGGGAAACGAGGGTCTGGTGGACAGCATTCCACTACACACCTCGTATTACAAATTAAAATTGAGAACCACTGATATATATAGAGCGTCACAGTCCCGCCCCATGAAAATGTGGTGCAAATCTTTGAATATTCTTTCAGAGTGAACTTTTTTGAGCGGTGCAACCACTCCCTTACGGAGCTATGTGTGTGTGTGGGTGGCACGGAAATAGCATGGTTGTTTTTCACCACCTGTGCGCAACCTACACACACACAAACACACGCACACATATTAACTGTATATACTGTATTGTATATGATGATTTTGGGTGTGCCAGTACAGTACAGTGACAGTAGAGGGACGTGGGGAGGCTCGTCGGAATCGCCCTGGCCCCCTGGGCGCGTTCCTGGGGGTCTGGATGTTCCGGAGACCCCCCGGGGACTCCCCGGGGACCCCCGGATACCCCCAAATGGTAACTCTCTCATTTCTGTACCGTTTTGGACGTGGGGCGGCTCGTCGGAACTGGGCCGGCACCCTGGCCGTGGTCCTGTGGGACTGAAACTTCCTGGGACCCCACACGGAGTTGCACCACTCACTTGATTGATTGATTGATTGAAATATTTATTAACAGTTTGTAGAATTTACAGTACATTTTAAGCACAAACTCAATACAAAGACTGTGAGTGGACGACCCAATTAAGCATTACACTTGTTTACAACAGGGTCCACATTGTCCAATTCATCAAAACATTTAAAGACATACAAACATTTAGAGACATACAAATAGACATTTCTATGTAGCTAAAGAACAGAACAGGAATTCATCATATGGGAAGCAAAAAAGGGAAAAGATACAATATACAGTGAGGGAAAATGGGGGGGGGGGGGGGGGGTGGGGGGATTCAGATTTTACAGAGGCCAGTTTCGAATTGCAGCCATCCGTAGGTGCCCTTTGAGAGCGGTTTTGAAGGAGTCAAGGGATTCACATGTCTTAATGACTGTTGGTAGGGCGTTCCACATTTTGGTGGCATATAGGAGCGAAAATAATTTAGTCCCTTGTTTGTGCCGAATCTGGGTTGTACATGGTTTGTTGCACTCCCTCTGGTGTTGTGGGTGTGGACTTCGTTTACATGAAGGAAGTTTTTAGACAGGTACATGGGTATCTTGGTGGTGTATCGAATCTTGTGGACCAGACCCATTGCAAGATGCTGTACTTGCTTCACACAGGTGTGATTTTTCTGTGCTTCTGGTGCCCACTGGAATATGTTTTTCCAGGGGCCCTGGAAAAACATATTTTCAGTTGGGGGTCCGCAGCCAAATACAGATAATTCTGGGGGTCCTTGACATAAAAAAGGTTGAGCACCACTGACAGAAACATAGGTTTTTCAGAAAACGCAAAACTGTCATGATTTAGAAGACTTTTTTTTAAATCGGTCTCAGGTCTAAATGGGTTTAACCCTGAACCCAAGGGAAACTTTGACAGGAAAAGACTCGCTCACCGTATTGAAATATAAATAAAACTCCTTAGACTGAGACTTAGAAAAAAAAAATCTCTTTTGTTTTATCATGCTTTTATGGTGCTCTGTGCTCATGGTGCAATTAAAAAGCTAACGTTTGGGTCCTCAGACCTTCGTCAGTGCTATGATTTTCACAGACAAAGAACTTACTCTTAAAGAGCTCCAAAACAATACAGCTCAGGTGCTGAGAATTACTGATTGATGACATCACCAGATTGTGGGCGTGGACAGAAAGGATGTACAGAATCACAGTTATTATAGGAAACAAGAATATTGATATTGCATACATCACATGTTGACAGACTTATACAATCACATTTTGAATATAACATTTTCCTTAACCCTGAACACTAAACATCGTTTTTGTTACACCATCACTAATCACGGGTCCACCCATTCCTGGGACACGTGAGTCCAGTGGAAAAAACAAAAAAAGGCGTGTGCATACGATGTCTCTCTATCACTATCCCTAAACCCAAAGACCTGCCTGCTCTCTATCTCTCTGTCTCTCTCTCTCTCTCTCTCTCTCTCTCTCTCTCTCTCTCTCTCTCTCTCTCTCTCTCTCTCTCTCTCTCTCTCTTTCACACTCTCTCTTTCACACTCGCTCGCTCACTCCCCCCCCCCCCCCCCCCCACACACACAAACACACACACACACACACACACACACACACACACACACACACACGTTTTAAGAATGTATTTATGTCCACACAAAGGGAAATGCACAAGGGCACAAATATTATGGGTGCAGTCATGTTACAATCACAAGCTTACAGTGTTGGGCCTGTTACTTTTAAAAGGTAACTAGTTACAGTTACTAGTTACATCATTTCAAAAATAACTTAGTTACTTTACTGTTACTGTTACCAAAAAGTAATGCGTTACTGTGAAAAGTAACTTTTCCGTTAAAATCACACCCATGTGGGGGTCCCTGGAACTTCCAGACCCACGGGAACGCGCTCAGGGTGCCAGCCCGGTTCCGGTGACTGTAACTGTCATTTCTTGACAGTTACATCCAGACCCCTGCAGGAACACGCCCAGGGGGGGGCGGGGCGGTTCCGGCGAGCCGCCCCGCATCCAAAACGATTGGTGGAGAAAATATGCTATTTCCATGCTCAGACCCAGGGACACAGGGACACAGCCAGCCAGCCAGCCAGGGACACACATATCTGTCTATATAGGAGTGGTTGCACCACTCAAAAATAAAAAAGGGCTCCCACTTCCAGGCCATTCACATGCTTTCATTTCAGTAGTGATAATAATACTAATACCAGCCCAGGGGGGACTGGTGGTGATTTTGATGATGTTATATGTAAGCCTATCAATACATATTTATAGCAAACAACAACACAAGTAGGCTACAACCAACATAACATGGGGGTTAGGGATGTGTAAATGTGTCCAAAATGAAAATCGATTTGTATAATTCAATATTAACGATTAATCGATTAATCGTTTTTTTGGGGGGGGTATTTTTTTTTTTTTTTTTTTTATAATTTAATTTTTTCTTTTTTTCTTTTTTTAATGAACCCTACAAATAAAAATAATCTTCCCCCCAAGGGGTACCTAAGTCAAAAAAGTTTGGGAACCCCTGATGTATAGTTGATTAACAATAATTGTAACTCTTGAGAGTTAATAAGGGTCCATTTGGTTACTAACTCCATCTTTTAAATGAGGACCACTGGTGGTCCCTGGACCACTGTTGATCCAATTGATCACCATAGCAACCCCAGCCTAGGCCTGATTAGGTAAATTCCCAACACCTGCTAAATCCTCCAAACCTGTATCTTGATTGGAATCAATCTCCACTCACACTCCTCTCAGTCATGCAGCTACACAGACACATCCCAGGCACACTTTGGTAGGCCTATAGCCCTGTCCTGTTTGGATGACAATATTGCCTTTCCAACAGATTTTCATTTATAAAAAAATAAAAATAAGCGATTATCGATTATTAATTTTCATAATCGATTCCGGGTCCTATAAAATAAACGATAATCGATTAATCGATTAATCTGACCCATCCCTAGTATCCGACGGACTCAGCAACCGGCAAGACTTTAACTAAGATTCAACACGCATAAACTGAACTAAAACGTTCCAATAATCTCTTCTCTTTACAAATGCATGCTTTTTATATGCTTTTATTCACTTGTTATTACACATGAACACACACACATACACACACTGTTTGTTTCCCCCTCCCCCGACACAGGATGGATACAGTTCCCCGGGAACTTTGCCTAATAGTCTGCCCCTAACCTATCTGTCTGCCCCTAACCTATCTGTCTGCCCCTAACCTATCTGTCTGCCCCTAACCTATCTGTCTGCCCCTAACCTATCTGTCTGCCCCTAACCTATCTGTCTGCCCCTAACCTATCTGTCTGCCCCTAACCTATCTGTCTGCCCCTAACCTATCTGTCTGCCCCTAACCTATCTGTCTGCCCCTAACCTATCTGTCTGCCCCTAACCTATCTGTCTGCCCCTAACCTAACCTGTCGCTGGGAGTTCAGCTCTCATTGAAACATTCTAAGCTGGCCCAGACTGGCCACTT
Source organism: Protomyctophum parallelum (assembly GCF_964188405.1). Lineage (NCBI taxonomy): Eukaryota > Metazoa > Chordata > Actinopteri > Myctophiformes > Myctophidae > Protomyctophum > Protomyctophum parallelum. The sequence continues at coordinate 95,689,982 of NC_139697.1, forward strand.
GAGAGCCATTCTTCGCTCTCTCGATCTGGTACAACTTAGCTGCACCTTATTACAGATTAGTTCAACACTACCTGGTTGGTACCTATGGTATTCCTATGTTACCTATGGTTTTAAATCTGATTGTTTGGGAGACAAAACAGGAGGCACAATACATACTCTGTTACAATCTAAACATATTACAACACAACATGTTATTAATAATGCACATTAATATATATTCACCATTGGCCTCTCGCCTGTTGCCCTTGCACGATCTTCTCCTTGAATCTAACTCACTGCTAGTTTACACACATGAACATAGCAGGCCCTGACTGCAGGTTCCACCTCCCTGGCAAAGTTTTCAGCCAATCGAAAGCCCAGACTGCTCCTCATCTGCCTGAGAGAGGTGGTTCTGTTTCCACCACACTTCCTGTGGTGTAAGGCTAGCTGCTATTTCAGACTAGCTTAAACTGGTCGACTCTTAGATATTATGCAGGTGTTTTGCTAACCCAATATCTAAGTGTGGACCCTAGAACACGTATCGATACACATTACAGGAATTGAAATGGTAGGCTATACTTCATACATTGCTCACCTGCTATCAACATGTGTGTACTCAGTGAGTCAGCCACCCTTCCTCGGTGTCGTAAAAGACCCCTCATTCTAGCAGGAAGGTAGCTTACCACCCAACCCCCCAAGAGATGCTGGCAGCCTATTTATTGCCCCATGGAATGTGGACAGTTCTTCTCTCTCCCTGATGAGAGCACATGTCCAGCTCACCTAATACATCCCCAATCTTGATCATAATCTTGTCCATTCATAATTGGACAGTACACTTGTAGATCTGTTGTGTTTGAATGGCCAGCGCATTAAATGGACACAGAGCTTGTAGATCTGATGTGTTTGAATGGCCAGCACATTAAATGGACACAGAGCTTGTAGATCTGATGTGTTTGAATGGCCAGCACATTAAATGGACACAGAGCTTGTAGATCTGCTGCTTGAATGGCCAGCACATTAAATGGACACAGAGCTTGTAGATCTGATGTGTTTGAATGGCCAGCACATTAAATGGACAAAGTGGTTAAAATGATTGTGACATCACTGCTTGTAGTCTAGTGTAAAACCCCTCACTGTAGCACCACCTAGAGGCCATGCTGCCACCCTGCACACCTTATTCTATCACACTCTTACCATATGAATATGATATATGTATGTATGCTGTTTTTCTTTTTTATCTTTTAAGAGCTGTTCTGTCTTTTCACTTTGTTTTGCATTAAAATGAGGGTCCCCCATCTGAAAAGATATGCCGGGGTCCCCCATAACAAAGATATGCTGGCTCCCCCATAACAAAGATATGCCGGGGTCCCCCATAACAAAGATATGCCGGGGTCCCCCATAACAAAGATATGCTGGGGTCCCCCATAACAAAGATATGCCAGGGTCCCCCATAACAAAGATATGCCGGGGTCCCCCATAACAAAGATATGCTGGGTCCCCCATGACAAAGATATGCCGGGGTCCCCCATAACAAAGATATGCTGGGTCCCCCATAACAAAGATATGCCAGGGTCCCCCATAACAAAGATATGCCAGGGTCCCCCATCTGAAAAGATATGCCGGGGTCCCCCATAACAAAGATATGCCGGGGTCCACCATAACAAAGATATGCCGGGGTCCCCCATAACAAAGATATGCCGGGGTCCCCCATAACAAAGATATGCCGGGGTCCCCCATAACAACATTTTACAGGTGGTATAGCAGCAATGATGAGCAATCTGATATGCATTATTAGACCATGAGGCCACAGACCCTCATGTGATACCGTTTTGATTTTGAAAAATGTACACTGTATTGTTGAGGTTGCAAACGGACCCGTAACTTCGTATTTCGTTCTATTTGTAAGCTGGGTTTCAATTCAAATCAAATGTATTAACATTAAGGGTCCATTTGGTTCCCAACAATCAATCATTTGGCTGGGGACCCCCTGGTTTTGTTTTGTAAGTAAGAAAGTTACTCTTGGGTTGGCATAATAAAGCCTGGGCTACACCTTTCACTGTTACCTTTAAAGCACTGAGTGTAAATAAGGACCGCAAGGGTTCTCAAAGTGATGTAAAGTGTCATGAATGACGGACTCATCTTCAAAGTGCTGTCCCATTCCTTTCACCTGTTAATGGTTGCACCTCTGTTCACATGAGCTGCAGAGCATGCTGCAAACTAATTTAATAAACTATTGCCCGGGTGGATTAATTCATGGGGAAAGGGAAGGCACTTTCTCAAATATAGCTAAGACATACATTATTGTTTATCACTGCTGCTGCTTCTGCCGCCGTGCAGAAATGGGCTGTTAAAATGTGTGTCATTGACCGTCTAGCCTCTGCTCTGTGATTTGCATAATACAACAGGCTCTTTAATTCACAATAAAAGTATCTGTAAAATCCAACACGGACTGTTGGTGAAATAGAACACTGTGTTTGTAGTATGTGTGTGTTGCCTGTAAAGTAAAACATACAACAGACAACAATGCTTTTCAATGTGTTTATTGGGAACACTGTATAAAGTAATGGTACCAGTAGCAGACAGTGTTACATAGAATAGACCAGAACACTGTATAAAGTAATGGTACCAGTAGCAGACAGTGTTACATAGAATAGACCAGAACACTGTATAAGTGTATATAGCTTGTAGATCTGATGTGTTTGAATGGCCAGCACATTAAATGGACACAGAGCTTGTAGATCTGATGTGTTTGAATGGCCAGCACATTAAATGGACACAGAGCTTGTAGATCTGATGTGTTTGAATGGCCAGCACATTAAATGGACACAGAGCTTGTAGATCTGCTGCTTGAATGGCCAGCACATTAAATGGACACAGAGCTTGTAGATCTGATGTGTTTGAATGGCCAGCACATTAAATGGACAAAGTGGTTAAAATGATTGTGACGTCACATCTGCTTGTAGTCTAGTGTAAAACCCCTCACTGTAGCACCACCTAGAGGCCATGCTGCCACCCTGCACACCTTATTCTATCACACTCTTACCATATGAATATGATATATGTATGTATGCTGTTTTTCTTTTTTATCTTTTAAGAGCTGTTCTGTCTTTTCACTTTGTTTTGCATTAAAATGAGGGTCCCCCATCTGAAAAGATATGCCGGGGTCCCCCATAACAAAGATATGCTGGGTCCCCCATAACAAAGATATGCCGGGGTCCCCCATAACAAAGATATGCCGGGGTCCCCCATAACAAAGATATGCTGGGGTCCCCCATAACAAAGATATGCCAGGGTCCCCCATAACAAAGATATGCCGGGGTCCCCCATAACAAAGATATGCTGGGTCCCCCATGACAAAGATATGCCGGGGTCCCCCATAACAAAGATATGCTGGGTCCCCCATAACAAAGATATGCCAGGGTCCCCCATAACAAAGATATGCCAGGGTCCCCCATCTGAAAAGATATGCCGGGGTCCCCCATAACAAAGATATGCCGGGGTCCACCATAACAAAGATATGCCGGGGTCCCCCATAACAAAGATATGCCGGGGTCCCCCATAACAAAGATATGCCGGGGTCCCCCATAACAACATTTTACAGGTGGTATAGCAGCAATGATGAGCAATCTGATATGCATTATTAGACCATGAGGCCACAGACCCTCATGTGATACCGTTTTGATTTTGAAAAATGTACACTGTATTGTTGAGGTTGCAAACGGACCCGTAACTTCGTATTTCGTTCTATTTGTAAGCTGGGTTTCAATTCAAATCAAATGTATTAACATTAAGGGTCCATTTGGTTCCCAACAATCAATCATTTGGCTGGGGACCCCCTGGTTTTGTTTTGTAAGTAAGAAAGTTACTCTTGGGTTGGCATAATAAAGCCTGGGCTACACCTTTCACTGTTACCTTTAAAGCACTGAGTGTAAATAAGGACCGTAAGGGTTCTCAAAGTGATGTAAAGTGTCATGAATGACGGACTCATCTTCAAAGTGCTGTCCCATTCCTTTCACCTGTTAATGGTTGCACCTCTGTTCACATGAGCTGCAGAGCATGCTGCAAACTAATTTAATAAACTATTGCCCGGGTGGATTAATTCATGGGGAAAGGGAAGGCACTTTCTCAAATATAGCTAAGACATACATTATTGTTTATCACTGCTGCTGCTTCTGCCGCCGTGCAGAAATGGGCTGTTAAAATGTGTGTCATTGACCGTCTAGCCTCTGCTCTGTGATTTGCATAATACAACAGGCTCTTTAATTCACAATACAAGTAACTGTAAAATCCAACACGGACTGTTGGTGAAATAGAACACTGTGTTTGTAGTATGTGTGTGTCGCCTGTAAAGTAAAACATACAACAGACAACAATGCTTTTCAATGTGTTTATTGGGAACACTGTATAAAGTAATGGTACCAGTAGCAGACAGTGTTACATAGAATAGACCAGAACACTGTATAAAGTAATGGTACCAGTAGCAGACAGTGTTACATAGAATAGACCAGAACACTGTATAAAGTAATGGTACCAGTAGCAGACAGTGTTACATAGAATAGACCAGAACACTGTATAAAGTAATGGTACCAGTAGCAGACAGTGTTACATAGAATAGAGCAGAACACCATTGAACACAGAGCGGTTGAACCCGTCATCATAGAGCCTGTCCCCTGAACGTAAACGCATGTCAACAGTGTCTCCCTCCTCCAGCTCTACCATCATTCCACTAGATATCTGTTCATTACCTCCACTATTGTATCCACAGTTCCTTAAGAGTCTCTGCTCATTCTTATACATATGGACACAGAAATACTCTGATGACCATATGTTAAATGCAGCATATGTGAAGTGATAGAGTCCACTGACCGGCGCAGAGAATACCCCTGAGAACACAGGATGAGAGAACACATTACATTAATATAAATAAATAATACAATTATAAAAATAAAAACCTTAATTTAAAAAGTCAGATCTACAAGTTGTGTGAGTTAAGAGGTTACTTTCCTCATGTCCTCTGGACTGTTGCTTTCAATGTGAAACACACTGTGGTGGAAAGTAACTAAGTACATTTACTTAAGTACTGCACTTGAGTAAAACATTTTGGTATTTGTAGTTTACTTGAGTATTAACAATTTCCAATACTTTTACTTTTACTCAGATCCAAATATTGTACTTTTCTCCACTAAATGTATTTGACAACTTTAGTTAGTAGTTACTTTGTAGATTTAGATTATTACTACAAAACATACAGTAACCACTTCAGCCTTTAATGCATTTCAGCCATTTGAAAATAGACGATCTACAAGCTCACAATCTGTCACATCGACGCATTGTGAGCTATTTTCAAAAAATCTTTATACATTTGAAAACATGAAATGGCACATTTCTACTTTTTACTTGTAGTACTTTAAGTACATGTGTGTACATGGATGGATTGTAGTTTAATCACCTGTAGAATTATTGTAGGCGTTGCCGATGTTACTGAAGACCTTCTTGTAGACCAGAGTGGTGTAAGAACTATACGGTCCAACTTGTCGAACATCACCCAAACCAGCAGAGAAGGCCACCTTCGGTTTGTCTGTCAACACAGGAGGAGCATTATCAAACTGTTTAAATATTATAAAAGCATAATATTATATTAAGCCAATACACCAATCTTGTTGTAAAGCAGCTTATCAGCTCCAACAAGACAAAGTATAGGCTATTAAAACTAAACGGTCACTAACAATACTCCATGGAATATTACTGTCTGTCAAATACAGAGACAGGATTTATTATTATTTATTATTCATTACTTGAACCCTAGTAACTCTGTTCTGGAGCAGAAATAGCAGATCTCTCGCAATGTGTTGAACTGGGCCATGTTCTGTTGTGCACTTGTAGATCTGCTATTTTCAGCAAAGATATATATATATATATATATATATATATATATATATATATATATAGTGTAGAACAAAAACAGGGTCCTTGGAGATCCAGAAAACTGTAAACCTAAATCTTTCATTCACCTTAATGGTCAGATCCTCACTGACATTTAATAGTGGAAGACGGTAAAGTCATTACTTTGGTTAATTGTAACATGTTGTGAGTGTGACAGTACCATCAATATTTACACATAATTACACATATCCACTTAAACCTGACCGGGGTCCCCCAGGGCTGTATAGTAGGGCTGCTAGTATTTCCCTCTGATTGCTCTCAGCACTCATCAGAATGTGATTGGTTGTAAGACTAGCCCAGGCTCTATATGGGTCAGAATGTGATTGGTTGTAAGACTAGCCCAGGCTCTATATGGGTCAGAATGTGATTGGTTGTAAGACTAGCCCAGGCTCTATATGGGTCAGAATGTGATTGGTTGTAAGACTAGCCCAGGCTCTATATGGGTCAGAATGTGATTAGTTGTAAGACTAGCCCAGGCTCTAAATGGGTCAGAATGTGATTGGTTGTAAGACTAGCCCAGGCTCTATATGGGTCAGAATGTGATTGGTTGTAAGACTAGCCCAGGCTCTATATGGGTCAGAATGTGATTGGTTGTAAGACTAGCCCAGGCTCTAAATGGGTCAGAATGTGATTGGTTGTAAGACTAGCCCAGGCTCTATATGGGTCAGAATGTGATTGGTTGTAAGACTAGCCCAGGCTCTATATGGGTCAGAATGTGATTGGTTGTAAGACTAGCGCAGGCTCTAAATGGGTCAGAATGTGATTGGTTGTAAGACTAGCCCAGGCTCTAAATGGGTCAGAATGTGATTGGTTGTAAGACTAGCCCAGGCTCTATATGGGTCAGAATGTGATTGGTTGTAAGACTAGCCCAGGCTCTATATGGGTCAGAATGTGATTGGTTGTAAGACTAGCCCAGGCTCTAAATGGGTCAGAATGTGATTGGTTGTAAGACTAGCCCAGGCTCTATATACCCTGAAGTGTGTCAGTTATCTGCCCAAACGGTGGTTTCTGTATTCTCTTCGTCCTATAATACATTCTTGGCACTTTGGCTATACCAGTGTGTCCTATACCAGACCAGTGTGTGTTATACCAGACCAGTGTGTGCTATACCAGACCAGTGTGTCCTATACCAGACCAGTGTGTCCTATACCAGACCAGTGTGTGCTATACCAGACCAGTGTGTGTTATACCAGACCAGTGTGTGCTATACCAGACCAGTGTGTGCTATACCAGACCAATGTGTGTTATACCAGACCAGTGTGTGTTATACCAGACCAGTGTGTGCTATACCAGACCAGTGTGTGCTATACCAGACCAGTGTGTGTTATACCAGACCAGTGTGTGCTATACCAGACCAGTGTGTGCTATACCAGACCAGTGTGTGTTATACCAGACCAGTGTGTGTTATACCAGACCAGTGTGTCCTATACCAGACCAGTGTGTGCTATACCAGACCAGTGTGTCCTATACCAGACCAGTGTGTGCTATACCAGACCAGTGTGTGCTATACCAGACCAGTGTGTGTTATACCAGACCAGTGTGTGCTATACCAGACCAGTGTGTCCTATACCAGACCAGTGTGTGTTATACCAGACCAGTGTGTGCTATACCAGACCAGTGTGTCCTATACCAGACCAGTGTGTGTTATACCAGACCAGTGTGTGCTATACCAGACCAGTGTGTCCTATACCAGACCAGTGTGTGCTATACCAGACCAGTGTGTGCTATACCAGACCAGTGTGTCCTATACCAGACCAGTGTGTCCTATACCAGACCAGTGTGTGCTATACCAGACCAGTGTGTGTTATACCAGACCAGTGTGTGCTATACCAGACCAGTGTGTGCTATACCAGACCAATGTGTGTTATACCAGACCAGTGTGTGTTATACCAGACCAGTGTGTGCTATACCAGACCAGTGTGTGCTATACCAGACCAGTGTGTGTTATACCAGACCAGTGTGTGCTATACCAGACCAGTGTGTGCTATACCAGACCAGTGTGTGTTATACCAGACCAGTGTGTTTTATACCAGACCAGTGTGTCCTATACCAGACCAGTGTGTGCTATACCAGACCAGTGTGTCCTATACCAGACCAGTGTGTGCTATACCAGACCAGTGTGTGCTATACCAGACCAGTGTGTGTTATACCAGACCAGTGTGTGCTATACCAGACCAGTGTGTGCTATACCAGACCAGTGTGTGTTATACCAGACCAGTGTGTGCTATACCAGACCAGTGTGTGCTATACCAGACCAGTGTGTGCTATACCAGACCAGTGTGTGCTATACCAGACCAGTGTGTCCTATACCAGACCAGTGTGTGTTATACCAGACCAGTGTGTGCTATACCAGACCAGTGTGTGCTATACCAGACCAGTGTGTGCTATATCAGACCAGTGTGTGCTATACCAGACCAATGTGTGTGCTATACCAGACCAGTGTGTGCTATACCAGACCAGTGTGTGCTATACCAGACCAGTGTGTGCTATACCAGACCAGTGTGTGCTATACCAGACCAGTGTGTGCTATACCAGACCAGTGTGTGCTATACCAGACCAGTGTGTGCTATACCAGACCAGTGTGTGCTATACCAGACCAGTGTGTGCTATACCAGACCAGTGTGTGCTATACCAGACCAGTGTGTGCTATACCAGACCAGTGTGTGCTATACCAGACCAGTGTGTGCTATACCAGACCAGTGTGTGCTATATCAGACCAGTGTGTGCTATACCAGACCAATGTGTGTGCTATACCAGACCAGTGTGTGCTATACCAGACCAGTGTGTGCTATACCAGACCAGTGTGTGCTATACCAGACCAGTGTGTGCTATACCAGACCAGTGTGTGCTATACCAGACCAGTGTGTGCTATACCAGACCAGTGTGTGTTATACCAGACCAGTGTGTGCTATACCAGACCAGTGTGTGCTATACCAGACCAGTGTGTGCTATACCAGACCAGTGTGTGCTATACCAGACCAGTGTGTGTTATACCAGACCAGTGTGTGCTATACCAGACCAGTGTGTGCTATAGCAGACCAGTGTGTCCTATACCAGACCAGTGTGTGCTATAGCAGACCAGTGTGTGCTATACCAGACCAGTGTGTGCTATACCAGACCAGTGTGTGCTATAGCAGACCAGTGTGTGCTATACCAGACCAGTGTGTGCTATAGCAGACCAGTGTGTGCTATACCAGACCAGTGTGTGCTATAGCAGACCAGTGTGTCCTATACCAGACCAGTATGTGCTATACCAGACCAGTGTGTGCTATACCAGACCAGTGTGTGCTATACCAGACCAGTGTGTGCTATACCAGACCAGTGTGTGCTATACCAGACCAGTGTGTGTTATACCAGACCAGTGTGTGCTATACCAGACCAGTGTGTGCTATACCAGACCAGTGTGTGCTATACCAGACCAGTGTGTGCTATACCAGACCAGTGTGTGTTATACCAGACCAGTGTGTGCTATACCAGACCAGTGTGTGCTATAGCAGACCAGTGTGTCCTATACCAGACCAGTGTGTGCTATAGCAGACCAGTGTGTGCTATACCAGACCAGTGTGTGCTATACCAGACCAGTGTGTGCTATACCAGACCAGTGTGTGCTATACCAGACCAGTGTGTGCTATACCAGACCAGTGTGTGCTATACCAGACCAGTGTGTGTTATACCAGACCAGTGTGTGTTATACCAGACCAGTGTGTCCTATACCAGACCAGTGTGTGCTATACCAGACCAGTGTGTGTTATACCAGACCAGTGTGTGTTATACCAGACCAGTGTGTCCTATACCAGACCAGTGTGTGCTATACCAGACCAGTGTGTGCTATACCAGACCAGTGTGTGTTATACCAGACCAGTGTGTGCTATACCAGACCAGTGTGTGCTATAGCAGACCAGTGTGTCCTATACCAGACCAGTGTGTGCTATAGCAGACCAGTGTGTGCTATACCAGACCAGTGTGTGCTATACCAGACCAGTGTGTGCTATAGCAGACCAGTGTGTGCTATACCAGACCAGTGTGTGCTATACCAGACCAGTGTGTGCTATACCAGACCAGTGTGTGCTATACCAGACCAGTGTGTGCTATACCAGACCAGTGTGTGCTATACCAGACCAGTGTGTGTTATACCAGACCAGTGTGTGTTATACCAGACCAGTGTGTCCTATACCAGACCAGTGTGTGCTATACCAGACCAGTGTGTGTTATACCAGACCAGTGTGTGTTATACCAGACCAGTGTGTGCTATACCAGACCAGTGTGTGCTATACCAGACCAGTGTGTGCTATACCAGACCAGTGTGTGCTATACCAGACCAATGTGTGTTATACCAGACCAGTGTGTCCTATACCAGACCAGTGTGTGCTATACCAGACCAGTGTGTCCTATACCAGACCAGTGTGTGCTATACCAGACCAGTGTGTGCTATACCAGACCAGTGTGTGCTATACCAGACCAGTGTGTGCTATACCAGACCAGTGTGTGCTATACCAGACCAATGTGTGCTATACCAGACCAGTGTGTGCTATACCAGACCAGTGTGTGCTATAGCAGACCAGTGTGTGCTATACCAGACCAGTGTGTGCTATAGCAGACCAGTGTGTCCTATACCAGACCAGTATGTGCTATACCAGACCAGTGTGTGCTATACCAGACCAGTGTGTGCTATACCAGACCAGTGTGTGCTATACCAGACCAGTGTGTGCTATACCAGACCAGTGTGTGCTATAGCAGACCAGTGTGTGCTATACCAGACCAGTATGTGCTATACCAGACCAGTGTGTGCTATACCAGACCAGTGTGTGCTATACCAGACCAGTGTGTGCTATACCAGACCAGTGTGTGCTATACCAGACCAGTGTGTGCTATACCAGACCAGTGTGTGCTATACCAGACCAGTGTGTGCGCCACTTTCTTCTCTTTTAAAGACTACCTTTCTGATTGTTCTGCCGTGGATCAGCAACACTACATTAATATAATATTCTAACATTATTCTGTCATGGATTGGTGTGGGTCGGTTGGTGTGCGTAGCATCCTTTTGCACAGTATTTCCCTCTACACCAAATCCAGATCTACAAGCTCACAACATGTCACATTACGTTGTGAGCTTGTAGATCTGCATTATTTTTTTTGCCAAATGTGTGCCAAAGAATAGTAGATCATTTCATTTTCTATGCATATTTGGGGAATTTGCAGTATTTATAGTCTGCATACATAATGAAGACTGAACATAATATGTTTACTAAGCATACATATAGTATTTTATATTAGTATAGCCTATCATACTTAATTCATATATAATTATTAATATATGAACATACTAAGCGTCTAAGCGTTTATTTATTAGTGTGTGCCAAAAAAAAAGTGTCCTCCATTTAATTTAACCTTTTGGGGATTGTTTCAATTCCTACTTTTGATATCCATGTACAGTATACTTAATAATATGTTAGTATATATTATATTTATAAAACATACTTACTTTCAGCAGCAGTCAGCCTGGTTTCTATGGTGGTCAGCTGAGCAAGATGAGCTGAAATCAGTAGATAGTTTATTTGTCTCTGTCATGGTTTATCCAACATTATTACATACAAAGAAAAGGGGTTGACAACATGATACAATTGACCGAAAAGGAAAGGGCTGAAGCCGAAGCTTATTATGCCCACCTTTTTGAGATTTCAGTAATCTCATAGAAAGAAACAAGACTGAGTAAAGAAATCCGTTTTCAACATTGCTGCATTTCTAATAAAGGATTAAACAAAATCATGTGGAAAGAGAAAAAAATCTAAAATAAAATCTGATCAATCGACAGAAAAAGCACTACTTCTACCACTTATGATAGTGATAATAATAATTATCACTATCAAGACATTAGCATTAAGTCACTCATACAGTAAATACAGTAAATACTCATGCACTTTCACTGAGTGAGTAAAGCTTTTCCATTATGGATTATTATGCTTACATTAGCTGAGTCGTGGTCAATTCAAGGCTTCGTGGGGAGTGTAACTGATAATAAGTCAGTTTGTGTGAACTACTATTTAACCCCAAAGTAAGTCCCTTTTCAACACTATACACATTTATACTTGCATTCACTGAACACCATCTTGATCAAATTACCTTCACTCAAGTCTTCAATCTGGACCGTGCTGGTGTTGAGTCTGGTCTCAAAGCTATGACTCTCACTAGCACTAAGTCTGGTCTCAAAGCCTTCAACTTGACTCTCACTAGCATTAAGTCTGGTCTCAAAGCCTTCAACTTGACTCTCACTAGCACTAACTCTGGTCTCAAATCCCTCACTATGACTCTCACTAGCACTAAGTCTGGTCTCAAAGCCCTCAATCTGACTCTCACTAGCACTAAGTCTGGTCTCAAAGCCCTCAATCTGACTCTCACTAGCATTAAGTCTGGTCTGGAGAACTTCAACTTGGCCTTCACTGGTACTGAGTCTGGTTTGGAGAACTTCAACTTGGCCCTCACTGGTACTGAGTCTGGTTTGGAGAACTTCAACTTGGCCCTCACTGGTACTGAGTCTGGTTTGGAGAACTTCAACTTGGCCCTCACTGGTACTGAGTCTGGTTTGGAGAACTTCAACTTGGCCCTCACTGGTACTGAGTCTGGTTTGGAGAACTTCAACTTGGCCCTCACTGGTACTGAGTCTGGTTTGGAGGTCTGCAACATGGACCTGGAGGTCTGCAACATGGACCTCACTGGTACCGAGTCTGGTTTGGAGGTCTGCAACATGGACCTGGAGGTCTTTCACGTTGCTCTCGCTAGCACTCAATTTGACAGCCATTTCTGAAAAACACATCACAGACATTTGACCTGAATTCCCCTTTCATTGTCAATGGCAAATCTTGAGACGTGTGGGGAGCGTTTATTTATTGTGTGTGCCAATTAAAAAGTGGAAATGTGAGTACTTTGTCCATTTAATTGAACCTTTTGGGATTTTTTCAATCCCTACTTATATACATGTATACTTAATAATATGTTAGTATATATTATATTTATAAAACATACTTACTCTGCACTAGGCTTTCAGCAGCAGTCAGCCTGGTTTCTATGGTGGTCAGCTGAGCTAGAAGAGCTGAAATCAGTACATTAGCATTAAGTCAGTCATACAGTAAATACTCATGCACTTTCACTGTTGAGTGAGTAAGCTTTCCATTATGGATTATACGGATCAACTGTACAGTAAATTACATCATCAAAAAAGGTATCTATTCTCTGAGATTAATTAAAGTAATTAAAGGAGTAGTTCACCCAAAATATGACTTAATTACACACCCCATGAAGCCTTGAATTCATGGAGATTTTTGAGGGGTGCTAGCCTCCCATGCCCAACTTTGTCTGTTTGTATGAACACAAACACGATGATTTGATTGGCTGATCACCCCATAGCGATGATTTGATTGGCCGCTATTGTGTCCTGTTGCTCCCACCTCATTCTTCACTAATACAATATAATATACCAGGTAGACGCCCTGAGGGGAGAAGCCACCTCGCCCCATGCATCTGCCTGGGTGACGGCAGACTGCTGGGCAGATCAACATATGGAATGGATTCTGTATTGGCCATTTATGGAGCGTGTCACGAGGCGTGACGGACGGACGGACTGACTTACAGGTTTTCTATGGTGGCAATAATATAACATTATATAATATCTATAACCTATATCTCACCTGCAGAACTTCCTCCCGGGGCTTCCACCTCATTCGATTTGTTGTCCTTTTCTGAAAATGAATTAATAAATACACACAATCGGGTCAAACAAACAAACTGATGTGTTGTCCAGACGAGGCCCGGGTAACACAGAATACGTCCTCGTCTGCCATTCCAAACACGCGAACATGACCCACTTTAATTACTTCAGTCTAATGTGTTAATAGCTTAATGACTTTTATGTCCAATATTTGCATTTCAGTTCATAATCATAAAGTTAATGTATTTTAAATTAAATAAAAAAAATATTACTTTTCCGGATTCCAATTAAAAAAATAGCAAAAAAGCAGATCTACAAGCTCAAAATGCATTGCACTGCGACATGTTTTGAGCTTGTAGATCAGCTACCTTTGACTATATGCATTGTGGCCCTCTGGAGTGAGTTTGAAATATAGTGGCCCTCTCCATCATCAAAGTTCCCCACCCCTGCCCTATCCAATGTTTTGTTTGGTAGCCTACTGCTGATGTTGGCAAATGGCAATAATAGCACAGTAAAGATGATAATAATCCAATATGATATGTGTAGTTCTTTATAGATCTAGCGGCAGCCTCTTCATTTTTATCTCAAAGTGCACCAGATTGAAGCATTTTCATCAAATTTTTAAAACAAAAAATAATGATGATGATGATGGCTACATCATCATTATTAAAAAAGAAATATATATTAGCATGTGAGAAATTACAAGTGATAAAATACATTACATTTGACCGTACATTTGACTCTTGTGTTGTATTCTTGTGAAATATTCAGTAAAGTATTCTTGTGAAATATTCAGTAAAGTATATAAAAGAGCTCAAAGGATACATATTCAGTCAGACAACTCACCCTGAAAGTGAAGACAACTCACCCCCAAAGTGGCCGAAAGCGAAGACAACTCACCCCGAAAGTGAAGTCATCTCACCCCTGGTGAGTTGTCTTCACGTTCGGGGTGAGTTGTCCGGACAACCAAAAAAGGGTAAAAAGGGTGAGTTGTCTTGTTACCCTAATGAAGTAGTGTAGAATATATTAGTATAGGCTATAGTATAAAGATAGGCAGCACAGCCACCGCGCTGCGCTGTCTGACCCTCCCTCTCAGGCATGCAGGTCTGACTGCGCAGTGCACACTGCACGCACCACGCATGGACCTCGTCAAAGTGCTTCGTCTTCTTGGGTGGGTTTACTCTTCATATTCCTCTATAAACGGCCTGTTTTCACTGTTTCTAATTCCTCTTTTTCATACGTTTGTATAGCCTATGGGCAATGTTTAGCGCTGTGCAGGCAGCAGGTGGAATCAATCAATATTTTAACGAGCAATTATCTGACATTCAGAGGTGTTGCGCACCAGCGAATAATATTCAATCTCCGAAGTCAAACTCATAAATTCACAAAGCATCATGCCGCCCCTCGTTGTGAGCTTTAAGATCACAACGAGTGCTTATGTATACATTACTTTGTAGCCTATACTTCTGGCAGAATAGGATATATGAGAATATTAGTAGGCCTATGTAAAATCATTACAATAGCAAGGCATAAGGGTTAATAATAAATTAAATAAACTGAATTAAACCCTCTATACATTTTTTTTAAAGCTAATCTGAACTTGAAAATGGTCAAAATGGGAAAATATATGGATAATCAAAAAGCAGCACTAGAACCTCGTGGTCTAGAAGTAACAGCCTCTCCAGCATCGTTACCTGTGAGGTCGTTTATGGGCTGGTCATCGTGGTGGTTAAGGTTCACCTCCAACGGTCCGTGGATCTCGAGGTGGTTGATATTCAACTGGAACGGCAGGTCGGTGTCGGCTGAACACAGGCAGAGGAGGACCACCAGCAGGTACATGGCAGCAGTATCCATCTGTGTCAATGCTGTGGCAAGCCACATCTTATATACACTACCTGCCTACCCGTAACTTTTTTTTTTTTTTTACCTGGCAGACATTTAGAACATGCTCTGCATTCCATGCAGGCATGCTTTTCCATTCCACGCCTGCATATGACAGCTTGACAGCAGTCATCACAGCGGCATGTAGATTCAATAATGGACACACACACACACACACAGGCCTCTTGATTGAACCAGAAACGTAACTTGCCCGGGGGAGTGGTTATAAGCACAACCCGTGTAGGAATTACTATGTCACGTCGTTGAGAACTCTAGTGTGTGTGCGCGTGCGTGCGTGTGTGGCCGTACAACTTACTGATCTTCCTCATATAAAGTCGGACCGTGTGTGTGTGTGTGTGTGTGTGTGTGCGCACACATAACATCTGTTGCGCTAAACAACAGCATCATCACATAATATCCGCGTGTTCGTGCGCGACATATGAGCAGGACGGTACGCACCATGAATTGAGAGGCCCCTCTCAATGCATATCACCCCAGGGGGATTATATCTGGCCCCTCTCAATGAATATCGCCCCATGAGGCAGATTAAAGTCTGGCCCCTCTCAATGCATATCGCCCCATTAGGCAGATTAAGTCTGACTCCTCTCAATGCATATCGCCCCATGAGGCAGATTGAGTCTGGCCCCTCTCAATGCATATCGCCCCATGAGGCAGATTAAGTCTGGCCCCTCTCAATGCATATCGCCCCATGAGGCAGATTAAGTCTGACTCCTCTAAATGCATATCGCCCCATGAGGCAGATTAAAGTCTGGCTCCTCTCAATGCATATCGCCCCATGAGGCAGATTAAGTCTGGCCCCTCTCAATGCATATCGCCCCATGGGGCAGATTAAAGTCCGGCCCCTCTAAATGCATATCGCCCCATGAGGCAGATTAAAGTCTGGCTCCTCTCAATGCATATCGCCCCATGAGGCAGATTAAGTCTGACTCCTCTCAATGCATATCGCCCCATGAGGCAGATTGAGTCTGGCCCCTCTCAATGCATATCGCCCCATGGGGCAGATTAAAGTCCGGCCCCTCTAAATGCATATCGCCCCATGAGGCAGATTAAACTCCGGCCCCTCTCAATGCATATCGCCCCATGAGGCAGATTAAAGTCTGGCCCCTCTCAATGCATATCGCCCCATGAGGCAGATTAAAGTCTGGCCCCTCTCAATGCATATCGCCCCATGAGGCAGATTAAAGTCCGGCCCCTCTAAATGCATATCGCCCCATGAGGCAGATTAAAGTCTGGCCCCTCTCAATGCATATCGCCCCATGAGGCAGATTAAGTCTGGCCCCTCTCAATGCATATCGCCCCATGAGGCAGATTAAAGTCTGGCCCCTCTCAATGCATATCGCCCCATGGGGCAGATTAAAGTCCGGCCCCTCTAAATGCATATCGCCCCATGAGGCAGATTAAAGTCTGGCTCCTCTCAATGCATATCGCCCCATGAGGCAGATTAAGTCTGACTCCTCTCAATGCATATCGCCCCATGAGGCAGATTGAGTCTGGCCCCTCTCAATGCATATCGCCCCATGGGGCAGATTAAAGTCCGGCCCCTCTAAATGCATATCGCCCCATGAGGCAGATTAAACTCCGGCCCCTCTCAATGCATATCGCCCCATGAGGCAGATTAAAGTCTGGCCCCTCTCAATGCATATCGCCCCATGAGGCAGATTAAAGTCTGGCCCCTCTCAATGCATATCGCCCCATGAGGCAGATTAAAGTCCGGCCCCTCTAAATGCATATCGCCCCATGAGGCAGATTAAAGTCTGGCCCCTCTCAATGCATATCGCCCCATGAGGCAGATTAAGTCTGGCCCCTCTCAATGCATATCGCCCCATGAGGCAGATTAAAGTCTGGCCCCTCTCAATGCATATCGCCCCATGAGGCAGATTAAAGTCTGGCCCCTCTCAATGCATATCGCCCCATGGGGCAGATTAAAGTCTGGCCATTCTCAATGCATATCGCCCCATGAGGCAGATTAAGTCTGACTCCTCTCAGTGCATATCGCCCCATGGGGCAGATTGAGTCTGGCTCCTCTCAGTGCATATCGCCCCATGAGGCAGATTGAGTCCCCCATGTCAAGGATCCCAAAATGATCTATTTGTCTGTGGACCCCCGTCTGTGACAGCATAGTCCCCAAAATGATCTATTTGTCTGTGGACCCCCGTCTGTGACAGCATAGACCCCATGAGAGAACATTTGTATTGTTACAATGTTTCAACAGAATTTAAACTTTCATAATTACTTTTCAAAGCATATTGAAAATAGTAGATGAAAAGCTGACAACGCTGAGAAGCTTGATGAAAGATAGAGATGAAGGTAAAATAGTTTCTGTAGATTCAGGTAGATCAGAGGACTGGCTAGCATATCGCTCTTTAAGAAACTAAGTGACCACATTAAATAAACTGAAAAAAGCCTAAACTACCAATCTAGAATTGAATAAATTATACATGATGTTAAAAAAACGCTGGAGACACTGACTCTGAGGAAGAAGATGATATTGAATAAATACAAACCCTGGAAACATACAGCATTACAATGTGTAGAACATGGAAAGTCTGATGTTGCATGCTCTAAAAGTGTGCCCATGGGAAATGGGCACAATGAGAGAAGATGCAAATCTCCAAGAAAATCCAGAACTACTACATAGACCTGCAGATATATCGATGAAGAAAACCATGGACCAGTGTCTTCAGTATGTCATAACTCTTATTTATTGAAAGTGATGACTTGTCATCACTTTCATTTATTTAAAGAAAAATGTTAACTACTTCAGTGAGATTAATAAAAGCTTTGACATAGATACTGGTCTGCTGTTCTAATTCTTTGTTTTATAGCTGCTATATTTCGTTTAGAGATTTAGTGTTTTAGGTAGCATTTATGATATTTGTCATCATATGCAAAGAGATCTGGGTACGAGAGCAGCCGATGTACAACTTCATCAATCTTTCTGATGCTGCATGTGAAGGCCCTGTCTCTGGTACTCTGACCAGTGACCATGTGAAGGCCCTGTCTCTGGTACTCTGACCAGTGACCATGTGAAGGCCCTGTCTCTGGTACTCTGACCAGTGACCATGTGAAGGCCCTGTCTCTGGTACTCTGACCAGTGACCATGTGAAGGCCCTGTCTCTGGTACTCTGACCAGTGACCAATGTGAAGGCCCTGTATCTGGTACTCTGACCAGTGACCATGTGAAGGCCCTGTCTCTGGTACTCTGACCAGTGACCATGTGAAGGCCCTGTCTCTGGTACTCTGACCAGTGACCATGTGAAGGCCCTGTCTCTGGTACTCTGACCAGTGACCATGTGAAGGCCCTGTCTCTGGTACTCTGATCAGTGACCATGTGAAGGCCCTGTATCTGGTACTCTGACCAGTGACCATGTGAAGGCCCTGTCTCTGGTACTCTGACCAGTGACCATGTGAAGGCCCTGTCTCTGGTACTCTGACCAGTGACCATGTGAAGGCCCTGTATCTGGTACTCTGACCAGTGACCATGTGAAGGCCCTGTCTCTGGTACTCTGACCAGTGACCATGTGAAGGCCCTGTCTCTGGTACTCTGACCAGTGACCATGTGAAGGCCCTGTCTCTGGTACTCTGACCAGTGACCATGTGAAGGCCCTGTCTCTGGTACTCTGACCAGTAGTCCTGGTTTTGTCTATGAACTGATTGCACAAGACCGCAATAACTTTTTTGTGCTATCCCTTTTGGACTGATTGTATGACTGTACTCTGTTGCTGTTTTTACATTTATGTCTAATAAACTATTAAATCCATCAATCAATCAATCAATTGTGCTGGCCTTCCCACAAATGAAACAATATATTTGTATGTTAAACAGTGTTGTATCCTATTCAACAATGTTGTACCCTGTTCAGTCTTCTTGACGAGACGGCATGCTCTCACTCTGGTCTTACTGGAGTAGTTTTCTCAACATGATACAGTATGATGAGGAGAGTATATTGTAGTATTGTAGTGTTAGTATGTGTTGAAGGTCTTCTGCCGTGGGCTTTATACATTATGGGTCTTGTTTCGTGCCTTTTTCTAACTGTTTAGCAAAGATGATACAAAGATTTGGATACAATATTCCATTTTGGTAAAATGTTAAAGATACACTTCAGAATTTGTACAGTATCTATGTTGTGCATTGTGCGCACTATTTTTAGGCTATAGTATATGTGCAGTAACCATATTACAAGTGATACTAATTAAGTCTATTTTCCATTCTGGTGAAATAGTGTCAGGGCAGGGTTCTGCTATTGTCAGTGTAGACTACTGGACAGGCAGTAGTAGGCTCTGTTACACTAAAGAGAACTAAATGCTAGGTCACTCTCCACTCCAGTCAGCTAAATAGCTACTTGATTTGACGGGTGAGGTTCATCTCATCTTTTCACATTCCAAAATATGTGAAAGCCACATACTGTAGGCAATAAGATGCAGGTGGAGCCAAATACTGTAGTATAACTTGACTGTAACCAAATAACTACAGAAATGAATAACTTGCTGTTATGAGAATAATATTGAGATTTGAGCTTGATGAGGGAACATCCAGGTCATGTGCTGCAACATAATAATAGTTAGTAGTTCCACTGTAGGCTTTCATATTTCTCTGTACTATTGTTGAAGCGGCATACATTTTTACCACACATTCTCATTTCTCAAGTTTGAGACATTTCATTTCTTTCAGATTTTACAGAGGCCAGTTTCGAATTGCAGCCATCCGTAGGTGCCCTTTGAGAGCGGTTTTGAAGGAGTCAAGGGATTCACATGTCTTAATGACTGTTGGTAGGGCGTTCCACATTTTGGTGGCATAGGAGCGAAAAGAATTTAGTCCCTTGTTTGTGCCGAATCTGGGTTGTACATGGTTTGTTGCACTCCCTCTGGTGTTGTGGGTGTGGACTTCGTTTACATTAAGGAAGTATTTAGACAGGTACATGGGTATCTTGGGTATCATGTTTGACAACAACGTTGTCTGCTTCCTACTATTCTGATTGGTTGGTATGAACCAATCACCGAAGACTGCCGCTTTGACAACGCCCATCACAAACTGCTGCCATGGGGAGGGCTTTCAGTCTGAATAATGAAGTGGAACGAAATGAAAATTCAGACTGTGTGCCATGCTATGGTGGTACTATTATGGTGGCACCATAGACTGTAACAAATATGGACAAAGCGTTCGCCGGGTCTAACATGAACGTAAAATGAAGCCTGTAATAATATGGTAATTCCTGATGTAAGTCGCCATCTTTCTAGATCCGTTTGGTACCAGCTGGCCATTGGCTGGCTCCGTTTTGGACCAGCTGGCCATTGGCTGCCCAGACAACGAGGCGGGACTTCCCCCCTTCTTCTCTGTTGGTTTTTATTTTGACTCGAGTGGGAGGGGAATCCCGATCATAGACTGTAACAGTAGCCACGCCCCTCAGAACATACGCGATGTTTTTTTTTCTTTATGGTCATTTTTTTTATTAATGGGACCATAATTTTCCAAAAAGAATATTATGACATTAGAAATGAGACTTTAAACTAGTGACTGGAAGAAGAAAGTATTCATGACCATGTTTATTAAGGTAATACAGTCTAGGTGAAGTTGGGCCAAAATACATGGGCCTCTATGGAGCTATGGGGCTTTTTGGGTCCAGTCCAGCGCCACAACAGGCCATTATATGAACTACCGATTTCAAATGAGGCTTCACGAAATATCTGGCTGACTGCCCCCCTGGGTGGCACTTGGAGAGCCAAATATTTTCTGAGGTGGTACTTCAGTAAAAAGGTTTGGGAACCAATGTGGTAGTTGGGTCGTGGGGATCGCTCAAGAACTGAAGCTCACAGTCATTCGTCAAAGGACCTCTGACCTTTAGATCTCCCAATGAGTCAATTATATGATTTTCTCGATCCACTTTTGACGACGTCAACACAGCAACGTCAAAATACATTTCGTAGCCTGGTTAACCACTCCCCCTTGAAATCGCATTTCCATACATGTGAGTGGAGTCTGGACTCTGGTTACGGAACTACAGCGTAGACAGACAACCTATTCAGCCAATCGGCATACCAAAAAAAAAAAAAAAACCTGACGTCATCTCCAGTCTCCAATCAGTGAACAACACTAGCCTGAAACACGGAACCTGATGGCAGTTTTCAACAAGTATCATGCCACATCGGGGACTGTGGACACATCACACACCCAATAACTGCTGCTGGTCGACCAGTAAGAGGAGCAGGGGGGATCGTGACCAGTAAGAGGAGCAGGGGGGATCGTGACCAGTAAGAGGAGCAGGGGGGATCGTGACCAGTAAGAGGAGCAGGGGGGATCGTGACCAGTAAGAGGAGCAGGGGGGATCGTGACCAGTAAGAGGAGCAGGGGGGATCGTGACCAGTAAGAGGAGCAGGGGGGATCGTGCTTTTGCGGCTGCGGGCCCCAAACTCTGGAACACGCTGCCCCTCAATTTACAATTTACAATTTAGGCATTTAGCAGACGCTCTTAATCCAGAGCGACTTACATTTAAGCAAGAACAAAAGCATGGGAATACATCACATAAAAGCATTTATCATGAAACATGCGTAAGCTAAGAAAGTAACAGTGGAATATCTATATAATGAAACTATACATACACTATACATATAAACTATACATATTTACTACTATGATATACATATGTACTATGGCGTGCTATGACTATATACAATACAATTATAGTGCTGTCTACATAACATGCTATAAGTCTGTGTCCATATTAGATCTGCCCAGTCAATTGGGGCTTTTAACCCATTCTGACCTGAGATCAGATTCATACGAGGTTTCCACTGGACACACACTGGTCTGATTAAATCCCTCCTCAAAACTCATCTGTTCTCCCTCGCCTTTAACGGCACCTGATTTACCTGTATATTGATGTCCTGCTCTGTGCTATTGTATGCTCTGTTTTATATTGTATTGTCTCTTTTCATTGTTTTAATTATTTCACTGTCTGACCACACCAATCTGTTGTCCAGGGCCGGTTATTATCAAACTGACGCTCTTGGCAAGCTTTCTCCTTTCATAAAGTATTAATGGCTACACATATATATATATATATATATTATAACAAAATATATTACACATTTCTCACCTTCCACTACACTGCAGGACTGACGGTGCTTCATTTGGTAGCATTATGTAGTGTGTGACTGACTGACTGTAGTGTATGACCACACACACACACACACACACACACACACACACACACACACACACACACACACACACACGTCACACACACACACACACACACACACACACACACACACACACACACACACACACACACACACACACACACACACACACACACACACACAGCTCTCACAGAGAGAGAGAGAGAACCAAATAATCCACATTCGTCAATCATAAATATGTGTTGCATTCCAAATTCCATTCCATGCACACGACAGCTTTAGAGTATATAGTCATCACAGCTCTGATGAACACTTTCATCAAAACACATTCTTCCAGCTAACCACTTGTTTCGTTTGGCAAGGTATGCTTGTCGCTGTAAACTGATCAGGTATTCTCTGTTGATGAGAAAGACCAAGGCACGCCGATGTACCGTGATAATGGGAAGCACACACACACACACACACACACACACACACACACACACACACACACACACACACACACACACACACACACACACACACGCTCGCTCAGTCACACACACTACAGGCTAAACTTGATTTGATTCGAATACTTCTCACGGAAACATCGAGGATAAAATGCTGATGGGTTACTGGAACACTTGAGACAAAGACAGATAGACATGATGAGTGATTAATGGAGGGCCGTGCCAGTTTAAGTGTCACCATAGTTTAATAAGAGGCACCTGTCACTGTGATCAGAGGTGAGATAACCTTTAGGTTGTAGGAGGTCCTAGGCTGTGGATGGAGGGTTACCATGGTTTATGATTGTGGAGTGTTATTAGGCTAGTTGTTATTGTCTTTATTGGACACTTTGAAACTCTCTCTCAACCAACGACAGCCAGTGAGAGAGATTGAATGGAAATGGGAGGCGACACACTGGAGGTAAAAGACCTCTGAAAGTCTCATGTCAAGGGAATGTAAGCTCCGTGTGCTGCACGTTGTTGCCATTCTCTCATGACACGTGGCTGCTTGCGTGTGCATCGTGCACGTGTGTTGCTCTACAGTCTACAGCATGTTATACTGAGAGAGAGAGAGAGAGAGAGAGAGAGAGAGAGAGAGAGAGAGAGAGAGAGAGACCACGAGACCACTCTTGATAAAAAAGCAGTTAATTAAGTCCTTGGCAGACATTGAGTTAAAAGGGTCCTTGGCTAATAAGACAAATATGCCTTAAAACGTTAAAATAAAAACACCTTAAATATGTGCTGTGGACTATTAGTGGTTCTCAAACATATTCATGTCAAGGACCCACACATTGATGTGTATTTGGCCGCGTTTATGTGTTTGTGTTTATGTGTTTATGTTTAGGGACATTTTATGTGTAGGGACATTTTATGTTTAGGGACATTTTATGTGTAGGGACATGTTTATGTGTAGGGACATTTTATGTGTAGGGACATGTTTACGTTTAGGGACATTTTATGTGTAGGGACATGTTTATGTTTAGGGACATTTTATGTGTAGGGACATGTTTACATTTAGGGACATTTTATGTGTAGGGACATGTTTATGTGTAGGGACATTTTATGTGTAGGGACATGTTTACGTTTAGGGACATGTTTACGTTTAGGGACATGTTTATGTTTAGGGACATGTTTATGTTTAGGGACATGTTTATGTTTAGGGACATTTTATGTGTAGGGACATGTTTATGTGTAGGGACATTTTATGTGTAGGGACATGTTTATGTTTAGGGACATTTTATGTTTAGGGACATTTTATGTGTAGGGACATGTTTACGTTTAGGGACATGTTTACGTTTAGGGACATGTTTACGTTTAGGGACATGTTTATGTTTAGGGACATGTTTATGTTTAGGGACATTTTATGTGTAGGGACATGTTTACGTTTAGGGACATGTTTACGTTTAGGGACATGTTTACGTTTAGGGACATGTTTATGTTTAGGGACATGTTTATGTTTAGGGACATTTTATGTGTAGGGACATGTTTACGTTTAGGGACATGTTTATGTTTAGGGACATGTTTATGTTTAGGGACATTTTATGTGTAGGGACATGTTTACGTTTAGGGACATGTTTATGTTTAGGGACATGTTTATGTTTAGGGACATTTTATGTGTAGGGACATGTTTATGTTTAGGGACATGTTTATGTGTAGGGACATTTTATGTGTAGGGACATGTTTACATTTAGGGACATTTTATGTGTAGGGACATGTTTATGTTTAGGGACATTTTATGTGTAGGGACATGTTTACGTTTAGGGACATGTTTACGTTTAGGGACATGTTTATGTTTAGGGACATGTTTATGTTTAGGGACATTTTATGTGTAGGGACATGTTTACGTTTAGGGACATGTTTATGTTTAGGGACATGTTTATGTTTAGGGACATTTTATGTGTAGGGACATGTTTACGTTTAGGGACATGTTTATGTTTAGGGACATGTTTATGTTTAGGGACATTTTATGTGTAGGGACATGTTTATGTGTAGGGACATGTTTATGTTTAGGGACATGTTTATGTGTAGGGACATTTTATGTGTAGGGACATGTTTATGTTTAGGGACATTTTATGTGTAGGGACATGTTTACGTTTAGGGACATGTTTATGTTTAGGGACATGTTTACGTTTAGGGACATGTTTACGTTTAGGGACATGTTTATGTTTAGGGACATTTTATGTGTAGGGACATGTTTATGTGTAGGGACATGTTTATGTGTAGGGACATTTTATGTGTAGGGACATGTTTATGTTTAGGGACATTTTATGTGTAGGGACATGTTTACGTTTAGGGACATGTTTATGTGTAGGGACATGTTTATGTTTAGGGACATTTTATGTGTAGGGACATGTTTACGTTTAGGGACATGTTTATGTTTAGGGACATGTTTATGTTTAGGGACATTTTATGTGTAGGGACATGTTTATGTTTAGGGACATTTTTCAAAAATGTTCAAAAATATCAGATGTAAAGCGTGGCACGACATGACACACTGAGCTTGTAGATCTGTTGTGTTTGAATGGCCAGCGCATTAAATGGACACAGAGCTTGTAGATCTGTTGTGTTTGAATGGCCAACACATTAAATGGACACAGAGCTTGTAGATCTGATGTGTTTGAATGGCCAACACATTAAATGGACACAGAGCTTGTAGATCTGATGTGTTTGAATGGCCAACACATTAAATGGACACAGAGCTTGTAGATCTGATGTGTTTGAATGGCCAACACATTAAATGGACACAGAGCTTGTAGATCTGATGTGTTTGAATGGCCAGCACATTAAATGGACACAGAGCTTGTAGATCTGATGTGTTTGAATGGCCAACATATTAAATGGACACAGAGCTTGTAGATCTGTTGTGTTTGAATGGCCAGCGCATTAAATGGACACAGGGCTTGTAGATCTGATGTGTTTGAATGGCCAACATATTAAATGGACACAGAGCTTGTAGATCTGTTGTGTTTGAATGGCCAGCGCATTAAATGGACACAGAGCTTGTAGATCTGATGTGTTTGAATGGCCAGCACATTAAATGGACACAGTGCTTGTAGATCGGATGTGTTTGAATGGCCAGCACATTAAATGGACACAGGCTTGTTGTTCGGATTTCGGGAGATTAACCGAGTATCCGATATAGGGATGTGTAAATGTGTCCAAAATGAAAATCGATTTGTATAATTCAATATTAACGATTAATCGATTCATCGTTTTTTTTTTTTTTTTTGGGGGGGGGGGGTATTTTTCCTTTTTTTTTATATATAATTTTTTTTTTAATTTTTTTTTTTTTTAATGAACCCTACAAATAAAAAGAATCTTCCCCCCAAGGGGTACCTAAGTCAAAAAAGTTTGGGAACCCCTGATGTAGTTGATTAACAATAATTGTAACTCTTGAGAGTTAATAAGGGTCCATTTGGTTACTAACTCCATCTTTTAAATGAGGACCACTGGTGGTCCCTGGACCACTGTTTGATCTAATTGATCACCATAGCAACCCCAGCCTAGGCCTGATTAGGTAAATTCCCAACACCTGCTAAATCCTCCAAACCTGTATCTTGATTGGAATCAATCTCCACTCACACTCCTCTCAGTCATGCAGCTACACAGACACATCCCAGGCACACTTTGGTAGGCCTATAGCCCTGTCCTGTTTGGATGACAATATTGCCTTTCCAACAGATTTTTATTCATAAAAAAAAAAAAAAAAAAACGATTATCGATTATTCATTTTCATAATCGATTTCGGGTCCTATAAACGATAATCGATTAATCGATTAATCGGACCCATCCCTAATGGGGGTTCCAGTTCCACTGCTCCAGTGAATGTTGTATGTGCAGATAGGCTGAGATAGCTCATAGCTGCTCTTATTTGTGTTGGTGGCAATAAATGGTAAATGGTAAATGGTGCATTTATATAGCGCTTTTATCCAAGGCGCTTTACATAGATTGTGCATTACATTCACCCATTCACACACACATTCATACACCGATTGTGGCGGAAGCCATGCAAGGTACCAACCAGCACATCGGGAGCAACACACACACACACACACACACACACACACACACACACACACACACACACACGTGCACGCAAAGTCTCTTTCAGTATCTGTCTGTCTCTCTCTCTCTCTCTTGCTCACAAGTATGCACACTGTCTCACACACACACACACACACACACACACACACACACACACACACTTGACTCGAACACTTCTGGAAAGGGTGAAGATGTGGACGGACAGAAAAGACCTATTGAAGGAATATCAATCTATATATTCGAGTGATCATTTGTCTCATCTGAACATCCCAAATAAAGGCACACTCACAAAACTCAGCGAGGAACACCTGACCCAAAACTAACCGCTATACTTTTATTTTGACTTTGACAGCTGATTACACTAAATATCTTCACAGCCCGTATAGCTCCGCCCCACCTCACCTCACCTCACCTCACCTCACCAGCTCTTATCACTGTACACATGTTGGACTTCCCAGGTGGTCCTTGACTTCACAGCACTGGTGGAAAGAGTACTCCCATTCTTTACTCAAGTGAAAGTATTTACTAAATACTACAAATGCACTACTAAAAGTCCAGGATTCAAAATGCACTTGAGTAAAAGTACAAGCTCATTATGCAGAATGTCCCATTTCAAGTTTTCAAGTGTATAAAAAAGATCTTTTGAATATAGCAGATCTACAAGCTCACAATGCGTTGAGCTTGTCGATGGGCTAATTTCAAATGGCCGAAATGTATCCACACTTTTCCTGGGCTGTGTGTGCTCCAGTTCCTGTTGATTTCATTGGATATCATTGGTCATCTGACCAGTTTCATTGGCTTTCATTGGATCAAATCGACAGGAACTGGAGCACACACAGCCCAGGAAAGGTGTGGATAGGGCTGAAGTGGTTAATGTATGTTTTGTAATAATAATAATCAAAGTAACTAACAAATAATGTTTTAAAATAAATGTAGTGCAGTAAAAGTAAATGGCTGCGCTGACGGATCTGCAGGGAGTGAGTAAGCAACGGGGCGTGCACTGTGCGCACCAATACAGACACACGGCCCAGACCCAGACAGACTATAGAGCGTCGCAGTCCCTCCCCCTTTCAGAACGACGAGTGAACGAGAGATTCATTTCCTGGGCCACTCGTCGTTCTGAAAGGGGGAGGGACTGCAATGCTCTATATAATGCCACCGTGGCATTCTGTGGAGCGTGACAGTCACCCCGAGGACGAGCCAACAACATGATGCCCTCGTTTGCTTTGTTTCTCATCCTTCTGACGGGTAAGAAGAAGTATTCATGTAGGCTATGGGCTGTATTTTGCGTGTCTTAAGTACCAGGTCTTATTCCCTAACTTGAGTAAACTAAAGACCTGGAGGCGTGATCAATGCCATTTGGCTATTCTGAGTGGCCAAAGAGCATTGATCACGCCTCTAGGTCTTTAGTTTACTCAAGTTAGGGAATAAGACCTGGTACTTAAGACACGCAAAATACAGCCCATAT
Organism: Protomyctophum parallelum; assembly: GCF_964188405.1. Classification (NCBI taxonomy): domain Eukaryota; kingdom Metazoa; phylum Chordata; class Actinopteri; order Myctophiformes; family Myctophidae; genus Protomyctophum; species Protomyctophum parallelum. The sequence goes on from NC_139697.1 coordinate 95,718,645, forward strand.
ATGTATTAAACTATAACCGTGGGTTTTTATTTTTTACAGGTAGGCCTACTGTTAATTTCGTGATTAATAATGCTCTACTGCTCTCACCATGCATTGCGTGTCATCTTGCTGTATTTCTCCCATTATTGTCTAATTAAACGCGTGCGTCTCTGCATCCAGCTGGGGAGAGAGTGTCTGCGTGGGACAACGAATATGACCGGCCCCTGCATGTGGTGTGTCCTGGTGGCTCCGCTGTGTACGATATCACAAGGTCTGTCTGTCTGTCTGTCTGTCTGTCTGTCTGTCTGTCTGTCTGTATGTCTGTCTGTCTGTCTTTGGGGGTCCTTGACATGAAAAGGTTTGGGAACCAGCTGTTTTAAACTAGAACTGCACTCTGTCAAGTGCCAACTTGCACACATGGAGGCCTACTAGTGCGCAAGCAGAGCGTGCAAGTTGAAATTAAATACGACATTAATATAAAATACAATACTGGCATTGGTACATATATTCATCACGCCATATGCTCATATGTCTATATGTGTATATGTCTATATGTATATGTAGTTTCTGAGTGATTAGTGGTATAATGTGGTTACTCAGAGATGGGCAAAATACATTGAAATTTTATTTTGATACAAAATACAAATACTGGGTCAAAAAAATGTATCTAAATACAAAATACATCTCATTTCTTCCATCTCAGCGAAATACAAATTACAAAATACAAAAAAGTATTTCAAATACGTATTTCAAATACATGTATTTCAAATACTGCCCATCTCTGCGGGTGGTTTGATGCGTATGTCCCTGACACTAGTCTGAAACATATCATCATTACGTCACGTGCATTCTAAGGGACATTGGTACATATATTCATCACGTCATGGGACATATGCTTCGTAGCATGACGGAAAACATACCTGCACGGTCTGCTTCGTGCCAGCATATGACGTCATAACTTGTGCTGGCCCCGGACACACGCATCGTAGCAGCTGACTGATAACATTACTTGCACGCTCTGCTTGCGCAAGTAATAATTAAATATCATGCTCTTATAAACGTGTAATTCTTTATAAACGATTCTGAAACGTTGATAGATTACGTCATTGTCCTATTTAATACTTAATTGGCTGTTGATGGTAACGTAATCTATCTTTCTAAATCATTTGAAAAAGTGAGAGGGCAAGAAAAGTGATTGTTTTGTGATGATTTGATTGGCTGAGCACAGAATGTGATGTATGATGGTGATGAGAGCGCCCCTGCACTTCCACACGAGTGTGATTTGTATTATTCATTCTGCATTGTTTGTTTCTGTAATCTCTTTCAAAGTCAACACGACAACCATCACGAGGACCGCGTGTGGAAGGTCGGCTGCAAGAGCGCGGTGCAGCAGTTCAGCGACTGCTACTGGTCCAGCACCGTCAACAACTACGACCAGGCCTTCGACTTCCAGTGCCGCTCCAACTACGTGATGGCAGGGATGTCCAGTCACCATGACAACCACCACGAGGACAGGCGGTAAGGGGTTATGGGATTTCTCAGAGTTAAAGGACCACTTCCACCACTTTTCAACCTATCTTCATATAATTGGTCCTATAATGTTCATGATAAAATGGCACAATTTTTTTTCTTTCTATACTTGGTCTGTGTCTCATAGGACGGCTGTGGGCAGTTCAAAAACCCACAGTAACATCATCGTTGTTTAATTAAAAATAATAATAATTATCGTGAGAACGATGACTTCCATTTTCGCATTGCAACTTCTCAGGACTAGAAAGCCTGCCGTTTCTATTAGCTTGCTTTTTCTGAACTGCCCACAGCCCTTCTATCTGAGTAGAAAAATGTGTGCTATTTTCTCATGATCATTAGTGAGGAGCAATTATATGAAGTTAGGTTGCAAATAAAACATTTGAGAACCACTAGTACTAGTTGGAATCCTAATGTGCCACATTAAAGTAAATCAGTATCATACATATTTTGTAGAAAACCTGGAGACTTGACATTCACTAATTGGGTCTTATGATCAAAATAAGAAAATTATAATGGTATATTAAAAAATTAAATCAAACATTTGCCACGGACACATTTTGTCCTTTTATGGACACGTTGATGACTCCTGCTGCCCTGCCTGTATCATTTCAGTTGGCAGTACTTCTGCTGCACGGCACCCAGTCTGACCTTGAGCGCGTGCGTGAAAACCCCCGAGCTCAACGACTGGGACGAGTACCTCAAATGGAACGTGCCCGGAGACCGGGACTATGTCACGGGAGCGGCCAGCAGGCACGACAACCACCGCGAGTAAGTCCTGCAGAGCAGGGGTGCATGCTTCTGGTTAGACATACCATTGGTCCGATATCTCAAACCCTCACCCTAACCTCCCACGGGGCAGCACACCTAAACCTAACCGTGTAACCCTCTCCCAACTCTTAACGCACCCCTCACCAACCTTAATCCAGTCGGACCAATGCTATGTCTAACCAATGCTATGTCTGGGGTGGTTTTCAAACCTTCAAGGTCCAATTATTTGCCATTTGAACCACACGTACGGACCAACATTTGATGACATTTAGCCTCTCAGACCCAAAACGAAAGAATATTTTCTTGCCGTTGGATAAGATCTTGTCCACAATTCCATGCTGTGTTGATGTTGGTATGCCATAATAGGAGAGATAACAGGTAAACGATCAAAATAAGAACTCGTAAATTTAAACCAAATGTACTGTACGGGTCCATTTGTTTTCCATTTGGATTAAACTAAACTATAGGAAACCAGCAGTTAAACTGATTTATATTATTATATTATTTTATATTATAATCACCTTATTACATTGTTTTATGGAAGCAAAGCCATTTGCCTATTAGTTATTTTTTTGTAATTCAAGAGACTATATGAACTGCAGTTATATTTTATAAAATACATTATGCTGAGGAATTAGAGGCTTATTTTCTTCTCCTTTACAGGGATCGTCGCTGGCGTTTCAGATACTGCAGAGCAAACTGAAACCAATTGATTCATATGAATGATTGATGATATGATTCATATTGATTCATATTCATATATGATTCATATTGATTCATATTCATATATGATTCATGGATTCCGATTGAAAGATAGCAGATCTACAAGCTCGAGCTTGTAGATCTGCTATTTTTCAGTGATTCACCCCCTGGTCTGGCATGCAGCTTAAGCTCTCATGGTTCTCAAACTTAATTCATTTCATGGACTGCCATAACTCAGTGTATGTGCAAATGGCCCCGTATAGCGTATACGGGTACATTTGGTTTGTACATGCACTCTCAATACGTATTTCTAACCATGTGACCAATAAATGCATGCACAAAGGTGTCTCATTGGTGTTATTGAGCAGAAAAAGACTCCGCCGTTTGTAAACCTCTAAGGAATTCTTGCCACTTATTAGATTAAACATCCACAGATTGCACACTTGACACTTTTATTTAGAGGACCTTGTTAGGCTGGACTCTCTCTCTCTCTGACACACACACACACACACACACACACACACACACAGATGCATGCACGCACACGCATGCAGTGATGCACGCACACATGTACATAGAAAACAACATTAAAGACATGCATTCAAAAGTACACAGTCACAAACACACACCAAATCAAATTTGTTCTGATAAAATGGAAAAATGTTTGAAAGAACAGGTTGATAAGATGCAGACAATTAAAAAAACACAACATGAACTTGATAACTGGTATAGCGGAATCTGTGATCTGTTATATGGGGAGTTGGGAAATGGTCAAAGGAATAAGGGTAAGTCTAACTTCAACAATAAGAGTCACAGACCAAACAAACCATTTTGGAACGAGTTGAATGATCTATGGAAGGCAATGCGAAACGCAGAACATACCTATTTCAAATACAAAGGACCAAAAAGGCATAAGAAAATACCAATGGAGGTGTTTGATGATAAAGGACAACTCATTTCTGACATTCCACAGGTGTTAAATTAATGGGAAAGATGCTTTAGGGACTTGTTTTCAGGGAAACAAGAGGGAGATAATTTTGATGCAGCTGAACAAATTTGTTTACTTAAATCCCAGCTGGAAAAACAGTCACCTCACCCCACTCTTGATCGGGGAAATGTTCTAAATGAGATGATTAATATTGAGGAGGTGAAAACTGCTATTGCGGCCCTGAAGGTGGGAAAAGCATCAGGTTTTGATTAAATAACAAATGAAATACTTAAGAATACCTGGTTCACAGAGGCACTTTATGTTCTATTTGGTTTTTGTTTTGAAACAGGTACTATTCCCTCAGTTTGGTATAAATCTATTGTAAGCCCAATACTGAAATCTTCCAAAAATGACCCTAGAATACCCTTAAACTACAGAGGCATTAGTCTTTTGAGCACAGTATATAAAGTTTATACCTCAATTCTTAACTCAAGACTTACAAATTACCTAGAACAAAATAACCTTCTTGTTGAAGAACAGAATGGATTTAGAAAGGCCAGAGCCTGTATTGATCATGTATTTTCCATTACTACAGTAGTTAATGATAGAATAATGCAAAACAAGTCCTCCTTTGCTTGTTATATCGATTTTCAGAAGGCTTTTGATTTTGTCAACCGTGATTTACTAGCTTATCGTCTACTGGAAGAGGGTATCCATGGGACGTTTTATTGGGCAATACAGTCCCTGTATAAAGAACCTCAGGTTTGTGTCAGAGTAAATGAATACAGCTCAGGGTGGTTTCCAACGCCATCTGGTGTCAAGCAGGGTGATTGTCTCTCCCCGACCCTTTTCGAAATATTCATTAATAATCTAGCAAAGGAAATCAAACAACTGGAATTGGGTTTAAACTATGATGGCAGTAATAAACTAGATATCTTGATGTACGCAGATGACATCATTCTAGTAGCAGAAAAGGAAAATGAATTGCAGACAATGCTGATGTGTACAGCAAAGTGGTGTAAAAAGTGGAAACTGACAGTTAATCATAGTAAAACCGAGATCATGCATTTCAGACAAATCAGAACAAAGAGGAGTGATTTTCAGTTCCAGCTAGGAGAACACAAATTACAGTATGTTGAAAATTACAAATATTTGGGTCTTAACTTGGATGAACATTTACTTTATGAATATGGTACATCGGTATTGGCAGGATCTGCAGGTATAGGGCCCTAGGTGGCATAATAGCCAAAACTAAACAGCTGGGTGATTTGGGATATGCTGCCTACTCCAAACTGTTTCACACGTATGTCTGCCCTGTCATGGATTATATGGCGGGCCGGGAATATGGGGCTCAAACATGAATATGAAGGGACAAATGGTTCAGAGCCATACGGTACTTTCTAGGAGTGCATACATTTGCGCCTCTATTGGTAATAACAGGAGACTTGGGTTGGGAGCCGTGTGAGATTAGATAAGGTGGAGAGGCAGCATGATGGCAGAAGGCCAGAGAACAGAGTTGCTAGGAAGATTTTCAACTGGGATGTATCAGTAAAAGGTGCATGGGCAAGTGCAATAAAGGACACTCTTGTACGAACTGGGTTACATGACAGTTTTCTAAATAACAGGGTTGTAAACATCTCCATGGTTAAAGACACACTTTATAGTTTATTTCAGAACAAAATGGTCACAGGACATATTGTACAAACCAAAGCTGAGAACATTTGTTACGATAAAAAGCTGTTACGCTAGTGAAAAGTATGTTTGTGCCCCATTATCCAAAAGTCAAAGATCCCTATGTGCCCAACTTCGTTCTGGGATCTTGCCCTTGCACCTTGAGACTGGGAGGTATAGAGGAGTTAATGAAGAAGAACGTATTTGCACCTACTGTGATATAAATGATATTGAGAATGAGTTCCATTTTCTTTTCTATTGCCCGTTGTATCATGAGCTACGTCAAAAGTTATTTAACAGATGTAAAAATATAGATCTGATAAGTGATGCAGAGCGACTGAGATGGATTTTCGAACAAAAGATATTTGCATTAGCAGAATATATAGAGAAAGCTTGGGACATACGGACAAAGAAAACTTATATGTAATGTATTTTATTTCATGATAATGCTTATTTCTGTTTTTGTTTTGATCAAATAATTTGTGTAACTTCTGTGTGGGAAGTGAACGTGATATTGTTTATTTATGTTGTTGGTGTCTTATAATCCCGTAAGGGATGGGTCTTAACGACAAGACACGAAAATAAAAAATCATTAATTAATTAATTCATTCATTCATTCACACCTCTACCATAGACATGAAACAAATGCTTTATTGAGGCAGGTGGGGGCATAAAAAGAGGCAAACAGCACCATAGACAACTCCTGGTCTATAGACGTCATACCTGTCATAGGTGTCATTTCAGAAATGATAATAGTATCATTTTAAATTTAAACCTGAATAAAGGTATAATACCATACGATGTGAAACCATGTAAAAAGTTCAAAAAATAAAAAATAAAATCTTTTTAAGACGGAACAGATGATCATCGAGAGATGATGGTGGCCGATGTGCTCAACGAAACCCTATATCTAAGTCAAATGAACTGAACACAACTGTCATTCTGCAGTGTCATTGGGGCCCTGCGACATATAGTATCAATGTATCATTAGATACATTGGAGGAGGAGGAGGAGGAGGAGGGGGTGAAAGTTTATGTAAAAAGAAATGGACGCAAAACATTACATTTAAATGAAGCATGCACAGGAGAGGTTCTATCGAAGGCCTCTACTATCATTGTCCTTCCCAAAACAAAGTGCTGTTCATCCCACTCATGTTCTCATAGTCCTAGTGAGATGCACCACATGAAAAACATGACATTGAAAAGTCTTTGCATTTCTTCATTCAATGTAGCTACAGTAACACGTCTTTGTCAGCAGGTGTCGCTACAGTAGGCCTACAGTGTACGGTACGTATTGTTCATTCATTCAGTGGCGCAAAGTCATTTACTCAAGCAGGCTAGTGTGCTTATGTGCAATTTAGACATTTATAAATGCTTTGTTGTATTCAGACGGCACAGTTTGTTTCTAGAGCCTGGAGTAGAGGACAATCTCAGCTCTTCAAGTATAGGTCCATGTCCGCTCTCCTGTTACAGGCACAATGGTGTATTTTATTGTATGGTATTTTATTTTATTTTATTTTATGTTGTAGCCTATATTATGTAATCTGCCATGTAAGATATTTTATTGTCATTTATTGTCTATGTGTTATATTGTTATTGTTTATTTGTCCTGAAGTCCATATGGGCTGGGCTTCTTGCATGACACTTAAATACAGTCTGTCTGTCTGTCTGTCTGTCTGTCTGTCTGTCTGTCTGTCTGTCTGTCTGTCTGTCTGTCTGTCTGTCTGTCTGTCTGTCTGTCTGTCTGTCTGTCTGTCTGTCTGTCTGTCTGTCTGTCTGTCTGTCTGTCTGTCTGTCAGTTCAGGACCCTCCCTCTGCTATGGCTGGTAACATGGACCCCCTCCATCGCCTGGCCTGTCTCCATGTCCTCCGGCAGCTGGACACGCAGACAGACACCACAGCCGTCGGTCTCTCTGCACTCGTCTGCCTCTCGCTAGCTGTCTGTCTGCCTGAACCGCTCTGTCTGCTTAAACCGCTCTGTCTGCCTCTGTCTGTCACCTGGTCGGCTAGCATCGCTGCACCCGTCTGCTGCGCGACTTTGACCGCAAGGCCAGCAGGAGGAGGAACCCTGCTGGCGTCTGCCCCTCTATCGACCCGCCCCGTCTCTCTCTCTCTCCCGCACGGACCTCTGTCCCCGCCGGCCGTCTGCCCGCACCTCTCCCTCCCGCCTGCGGAGGTGCTCTCCCTGCGGCACTGCAGCCGCAGGGCGTGCGCGAGCGCGCTGCCGACGGCGGAAGGGCCGCGGGGGGGCGGGGGCGGAGCCTCCCGGGAGGCGTCCGTCCTGACTCCTCCTCCTCGCCGCGCGAGCCTGGCGGCCGTCAGCAGGGAGTCTGATGATGCCGGACCGCTCTGCGCCTCGGGTGGCTCGGGGGTGCTGCTGCCCGCGTCAGAGGTCATAGTGTCTGTGGCGTTCCTCTTCAGCTCCTATAGCAATGCTTGGTGATTTCGTCTGGCTGTCTCGGGTCACCTGCCACAGTAGAGTGAGTGTATACATGTCAGAGATGGCGACTCGAGTTAAAGACCTCTAGTCGAGTTGCGCTCGTGTCGCCACAAATGCGACTCTAGACTCAACTCGGACTTGAGCTCAATGACTCTCAATGACTCTTGGACAAGCGCCGAGTCATAATTTTTTGACCCATTAATTAATGTATTCAGAAAAATGCACATACAGTGCACAAAGACACCGTATATAAAAGAACATATCTCTATTACCTGGCTTTGTGTGCAGAGCTGAGCGTCGGTTGGAGAGCTGGCACACGTCTGGGGACACTCTGGGGCTCTGTGACGCTCCACTGGGTCAACGAGGGGGCGAGGGGGGCTCTGTGACGCTCCACTGGGTCAACGAGGGGGCGAGGGGGGCTCTGTGACGCTCCACTGGGTCAACGAGGGGGCGAGGGGGGCTCTGTGACGCTCCACTGGGTCAACGGGGGGGCGAGGGGGGCTCTGTGACGCTCCACTGGGTCAACGGGGGGGCGAGGGGGGCTCTGTGACGCTGTACGTTGCCGACCTGGTTCATATCATGGACCAGCTCCTTCTGTGTAACAGAGAGAGAGAGAGAGAGAGAGTTTCACTGGGTCATCGTGATTTAAAGGTTCAAGTTCAACTGCCTGGGTCAGAGGTCAGAGGTCAGCGGATAGCGTATACTCTAGAGAGCACAGGTTAGGTTGAGTTCACATTCCTCCAACCCACATTTACAAGTTCACAAACGGAAATGTCAAGTATAGATAGATAGATAGATAGATAGATAGATAGTAGATAGATAGAACACACACACACACGCACGTGCACTTTGGTTGTTTGCCGGAGCAAAGAGTAGCCTAATTTCTGTTCTAAAACTCTCACAATGGCCTGCCCTAGTTGGATCACCCTCAGCCGCTGGAAGCCGCCCAAGACAACATGTGTGGACAAGAAGACAAAGAACATAATAAATCCATACCATGTGTTCCTGGAAGAACCCTGTTGAGAACTATACTCTCGCACACACTGACAGAGATATATAGAGAGAGAGAGTGTGTGTGAGTTCACGTTTTTTTAGGTCAATGTTCAAGTTCATCTATCTGGGTCAGAGGTGAAAGGAAAGCGGCTCAACATGCTTCATAAGCTTCCATGTCGCTCACACATTCACTCTCCATACAGTCACACTGTCATATTTATATATGCATACAGTCACACTGTCATATTTATATATGCATACAGTCACACTGTCATAATTTATATATGCGTACAGTCACACTGTCATATTTCTATAGGTATTCACTCTATAGGTACATTCATTCTTTCCACACATGGAAAGAATGAATGCATGAAGTCAGTGGTTCTCAACATGGAGTGGTCCTTGAGTGGGTTCAAGGTGGTTCCCCAGCTAAATGATGGAGAGTTGGCAACCAAATGGACCCTTATACTGTAGATCTCTAGATAACTCTCAAGAGTTCATTATTTATTGCTAAACATCTGCATTACTTAATTCAGAAGAAGTCTACGCAAATTGTTATTTTGGATGAGCGTTTGCCTGTTGTCTCTCCTATTGTGCCAACATCAATATGGCATAATGGAATTGTGGACAAACTCGTATCCAACGACAATACATTGTTAAAAGGTTTAGGTCTGAGAGGCTATACATCTAATCAAATGATATGGTCCGTGGCTCAACTGCAGAATAAATAATGGACCTTGACCTTGAAAGAGGGCTTGCATTAGGTTACAAACACGGCAGAACCATGTGGCACGGACTGGAGCAGTGGCACAGAGAAACAGCAAACATACCTGAGTTTATAAGGCTCCCTCGACTCTTCACGCATTCCCCTCTTCTCACCACTGCTTCCCTCTGTCCTCTCCTCTCCTCTACTATTCTCTTTTCTTCTCTTTAGTTCGTGTATGACTAGCTAAACCCCGCCCCCCATCTCTCTCTCTCTCTGGGGGGGGGGGGGGGGGCTGAAGTATTCCTTTAAACTCTAGTCTAGACTATTCTACTCTGGATTATAACCCGGTTTCCTGCACAAGTGCTGGCATTTTTTTTACCATTGAGCTAATTACCTATTTGATCCCAGATAGTAAATGTGACCTGCTGTCCATTCAAACTCTGCCCCAAAGTTATGCAGCCTCACCCGGCAGCCGGCGAAAACTAGAGTTCTCAATTAAGGCCCGGCCCCACCTGGGCCCTCGTCAAACGATGTACATTCAAGACACCGCTGCCACCCTTAGATCTCCATATATGGAGCTGACCTGTTCTGACGTTCCATATGTTGATCTGACCTCATCGCACCCCATGTACACTCAACACACGCTCCATATATGGCCAGTGCACGCGACCTCAGGTGTCTTACTGGTGGTATGTATAGGTGAGATCTATAGGTTAAGATGAGTATGAGATAACAGTCATTATTTGCTTGGCCTTCAGGTGCATGTGGTTCATTCAGTAGAGTTCATGTCAGTAAAGGTGCATGTGGTTCAATCAGTATAGAGTTCATGTCAGTAAAGGTTCTCACTCATGTGCAGGCGAACACAGTGACCCTGTTTGCCTTGATCAATGATTTACCAACAGGTTCAGTGAGGTTACTCGCTCCTGTGTGTGTGTGTGTGTGTGTGTGTGTGTGTGTGTGTGTGTGTGTGTGTGTGTGTGTGTGTGTGTGTGTGTGTGTGTGTGTGTGTGTGTGTGTGTGTGTGTGTGTGTGTGTGTGTGTGTGTGTGTGTGTGTGTGTGTGTGTGTGTGACAGACAGACAGGTCATGTCCTGGTTTCCTATGGTCATGGTTCCACTGTGGTCCTTCCTGTCTGTTCTGCTGAGTCAGCCCATAGAACTGGGTCAACATGTAATGAGAAACATATGCTATGACTCGGGGCAGGGGTGGGGAGGAGAGGAGAGGAAAGGGGAGGGGAGGGGAGGGGAGGGGAGAGGAGAGGAGAGGAGAGGAGAGGAGAGGAGAGGAGAGGAGAGGAGAGGAGAGGAGAGGAGAGGAGAGGAGAGGAGGTTTCCTCTGAGGAACCAAATGGACAATTACTTGAATTAACTCTGAGGGAGTGCAAATGGAACCTATTTTATTTTATGTTGATGAATGTTGACGTGTTACTGAAAATGCCTGATTGAGCGTTTGTCATTGGCCTCTACTGGCACCATTGGTGCTATAATCCATAGGCTAGGCTAGGGGATTGCCTTAAAGCTTTATTCATAGTCTAATATTTTCGGTGGTGAGGTGACCACATGACGTCACGGAGCCGCGGTGAAGAGCAAATTACCACCGCTCTCCCCAGGTCTTCTTTCTGTTTTTACTCACCACCGCGGTGGTCACCTCACCGAGAGACAGCGAAATGCCTTCACGACGTACGACGTACGTCGCGACGTATATTTTTCCGTCGCAACGTATATTCGAGTACGTCCTGGCGTAAATATCAATTCGTCCCGGCAGAACGGACTCGTCGCGGCTATATCTACCCGTTTGCGACCTAGTAGTTTGACTATTCTTTTACGTCGCGACAGAACGGGACACGTCACGGCTATATCTACCCTTCTCGACGTAAAAGGTAATTCGTTGTGGCGTGTGTGGACTCGTCGCAACAGAACGGAACTCGTCGCGGCTATATCTACCCGTTTGCGACGTAATAGTTTGACTTTGTTATATGCCCGGTGCGCGGTGCCCTGCGCGGTGCCCTGCGCTGCCCTACGCCCACTGCGTGCACCTTGCCGGTCCGCCCTGCGCCCTGTGGCCTGGCACGTGTGCACGTGTGCCAGGCCACCGCGTGCACCTTGCCGGTCCGTGGAGCCCTTCGCCGTCCCCAGGCGACCCTGCGTTCCAGAGCTGTCACCCATGCCCACCGAAAATAGCAGATCTACCAGCTCCTCTCCTACATACGGGATGGCCCGACCCGCGTCTGTGGACCCCTGGGGGGTTGTGTGTGTGAGCGTCTGAGCTCCTATCTGTGTGCCTCCCCCCACCCCATGTGGACCCTTGCAGGGGGGGGGGGTCGGGGGGTCCCCCTATGCACTTTGTGTAGATGCTGCGTATCGCCTCATACTGAAAAAATTACTATTTTACGCACAGCGCAAGGCAATATGTGATTACGATCGTCCTTCGGGGGGGGGGGGGGGGGGGGGGGCTGGCCTACACAATAGATAACCTACCCTGGCCAACACAATAGATAACCTACAAGGACATATGAATTTAATTTATATACACGGCTATATTAATTTAGCCGATCATCAAAGCTCACCGCGCTCGTATAGCGCATTGACTGTCTGTCTGTCTGTCTGTCTGTCTGTCTGTCTGTCTGTCTGTCTGTCTGTCTGTCTGTCTGTCTGTCTGTCTGTCTGTCTGTCTGTCTGTCTGTCTGTCTGTGTCTCAATGACTTGCCTTAGGCGGATAATATAGACTACAAGTACTTTATTAAAGTAAAGTAAAAGAGTGAGTTCTCATTGCGTTCTCTGCGTCGTAGCGCATGCAGATAGGCAGATAGGGGGGGGGGCAGTTCTATAGGCAAGGGCAGAAGGTTCCTATAACGACAGTGGGTGCGTGCCCACCTTAGAGTAGCCTATATATTTTAAGGCACCCGCCCCGCAACTTATTATTATTGGCTTATTATTTTGCCACCAGCGGAGTTGACGGTTGACGCCGTTGTCTAGTATAGACTATAGGCCTGTGCCAGGATGATTTTAAATAAATATGTCTCTGTCTCTGCGTCTCTAGAGCTATAACATATATACTGTAGCACACATCATGTGTGACACATGTGCACACACACACACACACACACACACACACACACACACACACACACACACACACACACACACACACACACACACACACATACACACACGAGATTCTGACTAAAATAAACAGATCTACAAGCTTATAGTGTACCTTAGCGTACATACCAGCGTACTTACCGTTCAATAATAATTAGCATGTATTATTATTAACGAAAAACATAAATACTAGCCTACTATTTTATTGGTCTATAGTTGTTTGAAACAAAATGGTTGCTGCTTCTGATTAGTTACTAACTTTATTAGACCAATTTAAAATAGTATTAGATGTTTTTCGTTAATAATAACTTATGCTAATTATTACTGAACCATTTTAGATGTTTATATTTCACCAACAGGCATGATAATGCATTTATACTGGCAGAATAGGCCAGTGGCCACCGGCCGGCGCAGTACGGCACAATCACAGCTCAGTCCATTTTAATATCATAGCGCAATTCCATGTTTATATACATCTGCTGGTGGGGGGTGCTGCTATATGTTGATTGCCCATTTGTATAACACATTATATAATATAGGTGCTTGTATGGTGCGTGTATATAATAGGCCTACATTTAAATGACCACATTTAACACACACACACACACACACACACACACACACACACACACACACACACACACACACACACACACACACACACACACACACACACACACACACACACACTAGAGCCCTGCACGGGCCTAAAATATAGGGGCCCGTGGAGTTAAGGGACCGTCCGGCCCTAAGCCCGTTGGTACAGTCCAGAAACGGACGCCCGGAAGCCCAACATATTTTTATTTAATATTTCAAGCATACGTGCCGCTGCCGCGGTCGCTCTATTGGTGCACGGACGCAGCAGCAGCAGCTATAGGCCTACTCACTCACAGCTGCACTATATCGCTCTGATAAACCTGCACATTAAGGAACAAGAAGTCAATAACACACAGACGTCACACAAAAAAGTAGCCTACTTAAATATAATTTTATACAGTAGCTGCTGCACGTGCACTGTCAATCAGCGCAACGCGTTGTGAGCTTGCAGATCGGCTATCGCGGAGCGGACTCACACTGCATTATAAAACCCAGACGGACAATAATAAGAACACTTACGTTATGTTACGTTTCTGCAATGTACAAATCCAACTTTGTTTAGTGTAATGCTCCCGCAGTATTTAATGTTTTTAGAGCCGTACCCTATATGCTACTTATACTTAGTACTCGGTGTGTGTGTGTGTGTGTGTGTGTGTGTGTGTGTGTGTGTGTGTGTGTGTGTGTGTGTGCACATGTGTCACACATGATGTGTGCTACAGTATATATGTTATAGCTCTAGAGACGCAGAGACAGAGACATATTTATTTAAAATCATCCTGGCACAGGCCTATAGTCTATACTAGACAACGGCGTCAACCGTCAACTCCGCTGGTGGCAAAATAATAAGCCAATAATAATAAGTTGCGGGGCGGGTGCCTTAAAATATATAGGCTACTCTAAGGTGGGCACGCACCCACTGTCGTTATAGGAACCTTCTGCCCTTGCCTATAGAACTGCCCCCCCCCCTATCTGCCTATCTGCATGCGCTACGACGCAGAGAACGCAATGAGAACTCACTCTTTTACTTTACTTTAATAAAGTACTTGTAGTCTATATTATCCGCCTAAGGCAAGTCATTGAGACACAGACAGACAGACAGACAGACAGACAGACAGACAGACAGACAGACAGACAGACAGACAGACAGACAGACAGACAGACAGACAGACAGACAGTCAATGCGCTATACGAGCGCGGTGAGCTTTGATGATCGGCTAAATTAATATAGCCGTGTATATAAATTAAATTCATATGTCCTTGTAGGTTATCTATTGTGTTGGCCAGGGTAGGTTATCTATTGTGTAGGCCAGCCCCCCCCCCCCCCCCCCCCCAGAAGGACGATCGTAATCACATATTGCCTTGCGCTGTGCGTAAAATAGTAATTTTTTCAGTATGAGGCGATACGCAGCATCTACACAAAGTGCATAGGGGGACCCCCCGACCCCCCCCCCCTGCAAGGGTCCACATGGGGTGGGGGGAGGCACACAGATAGGAGCTCAGACGCTCACACACACACCCCCCCAGGGGTCCACAGACGCGGGTCGGGCCATCCCGTATGTAGGAGAGGAGCTGGTAGATCTGCTATTTTCGGTGGGCATGGGTGACAGCTCTGGAACGCAGGGTCGCCTGGGGACGGCGAAGGGCTCCACGGACCGGCAAGGTGCACGCGGTGGCCTGGCACACGTGCACACGTGCCAGGCCACAGGGCGCAGGGCGGACCGGCAAGGTGCACGCGGTGGGCGTAGGGCAGCGCAGGGCACCGCGCAGGGCACCGCGCACCGGGCATATAACAAAGTCAAACTATTACGTCGCAAACGGGTAGATATAGCCGCGACGAGTTCCGTTCTGTTGCGACGAGTCCACACACGCCACAACGAATTACCTTTTACGTCGAGAAGGGTAGATATAGCCGTGACGTGTCCCGTTCTGTCGCGACGTAAAAGAATAGTCAAACTACTAGGTCGCAAACGGGTAGATATAGCCGCGACGAGTCCGTTCTGCCGGGACGAATTGATATTTACGCCAGGACGTACTCGAATATACGTTGCGACGGAAAAATATACGTCGCGACGTACGTCGTACGTCGTGAAGGCATTTCGCTCCACCTGGACCTCACCACCGAAAATCCAGATTATGAATGAGCCTTAAATCCTCCTGTAGAAAGCTGTTGACTCTGTGCTATATGACTGATACACACAAAGAGAGAGAGAGAGAGAGAGTCATATTGTTTAATGTCAACAATATGAGCAGTGGGTGCAGCTGGTAGTTGGCATGCTACCGCCTTTGTTCAGTGAGAGAGAGAGGGCAGCAGGGCGAGACAGTGTGACTGTCTGTCTCCTGCTGTTACAGTGGACTTAGTTTCTATTGGACCATTGCCAATGTTTCAATTCAATTAAATTCAAATGGGCTTTATTGGCCTGGGAAAACATACATTTGCATTGCCAAAGCAAAAGTGGAACAACACAATCGAACCAAAACACTGTTTGCACGATTAAATGGAATTGTGCCTTTGCTGTCAGAAATAGTTACCGGTATATAGGTACTGTACACTGCTGTTAGCTGTTTTATGTTCATGTGTGACACATAAAGAAGGAAGGAACAACATGGATACTGTATGGCACCTATTACAACAGCTGAGAATCATGTGCAGCTGGCGAAACATGCAAATCTACCTATAGCTATAGTGGTCACAGCCCCCGTGAACTGTAGGGTTCAACTGGTTATTAACTCATTTTGGATCAGTTTTTCTCCTCTCCAGACAGTCAGTCTTGCCGCCATGGCAGGCTCTGTATCAAAAAGAGTCACATATAATTGTGGCGGTCCTTGTTAGTTGGTATGAAGAAGTTTGAGAACCACTGATATAGAAGGCATTCGTATTAAGGGTTAAAGACCATAAAAGAAAGAACCACTCAGAATAAACATCTTATCATTTGTGTTTCAGAAAATAGTAGGCCTATGTCAAGTAACCAACATGAACATCTGCATCGTATAACTAAGGTATGGCACCTCCTTATCTTCAAAGTCTGATCTGACCCTACAAACCGCCTCACACGCTCAGATCAGCACATGCAGGGAAGCTGGCAGAACATTCAAAAAAATAATGTGCTGGTAATTCATGCAACAACCACCAATGCTGTTAAAAAAATAAAACGGGGCCACCAAAATATTCTAAACTTTCAGGAACTCTGCCAATAATCATATTCGTTGAAAACAAACATCCAGGTTTTTGCGGGGTCAAACAAAGAATTTACTTTATTTGTTCTATATTACCTCATACTAGGACCTGCCCTACTGGAAAGAGACTATACCCAAAACCAAAGCAAAATGGAATGCTATCTATCACTAAAAAGAGAATATACATTGGCTGAATACCGGAGAATACCTGAGCATTGACTAGGTACAGACTCAGTGAACACAGCCTTGCAATAGAGAAAGGCCGCCACCCCGCTCCCAAGGGAAGACAGACTATGCACCCACTGCACACAAAATGTGGCGGAAACAGAGCTACACTTTCTAACCACCTGCCCACTATACCAAGACATCAGAGACACATACTTCTCACAGATTACACACACCCAATATGAGTTGATGACTATATGACTATATGACCAATGACAGAAAAAACTCCCATACCCATTGGGAGAAATACAAAAATGTGCAAACACAGCAACAAGATTTGTGAACTGACAAAAGAAGGTTTAGACAATGGAATACAACCACCCTAAGGACGACTATCTGTACCAATTAGACCGCTAGACCTACTGCACATGTAAACAGAGCTGCTACCTTTAAACACTCTATGTTAAATATTCTTGAGAAATAAAGCTGCTATTTGTCCCAAAGTGACTGCAAAAAAGAAAATGCTGCTATTTGTTTCAAAATGTATATAACGATAGAATGTAACATTAGTCGCTCTGTTTACAAAGATGCTGTACCCCCTCCAACTGTATATACTCCCCATTTTCAACAGTTCTTATTGTATTTTGACATTTGCTTAGGCAATGTTTTCTCATACCAATGAAGCTCTTTTGAATTGAATTGACACGTGTAGTCCGAATATAGAGGGGAGAGTCACATGAGGCTGTGCTCATGTCACTGCTGCCTCGCCTTATTTTCTTTTCTGTCGTGGAGTGTTTTAATGAATAACATTTAATAATCCCAACGTGACTGACTTCAGAGGAACGCGTGCAGGACTAACTGGTCGGGCTGGCTCAGGAGAAGAAGGTGCATTCTTCCATAAACTCTGTCTAATCGTAAAGCACATAATTGTAGTTCATCAGGTGATGTACAGTAGAATATATATCTAGAAGAAGATAGAACTATCTCTCACTCCCCCCTCATATCTCTCTCTCTCTCTCTCTCTCTCTCTCTCACACACACACACACACACACACACACACACATGCGCGTGCATAGCCGCTCACGCAGGTAAGATCACCCTCATGTCTACTTGTCTAGTAAACTTAATGAATGCTCATAATAGCCGTATATTTATTAATTTTATTTTTCTGACATTCTGCCATTGCCTGAGATAATGCAATCTACGCTTAGTTGTATTACTATAGCCTAATTGTAATGATGTATTATTTTTATCACACGGTTGGATTTGTGTTTGGGGGATTTGGGGGTGGTGGGGGGTGCTTTCGATATCCACCCTCTGTACATTTATTTTTTATAAATTTTTATCCCTGCTTCTGGTCAATTGAATGACTGAATTAAATGTATTTCCTTTTGGAAATTATGTTTGATATATTTGTTTGATAAGAGCCAATTGTAACAGTACACACTTGTGTTAACCACATTAACCCTGGCATCCATATTTTGGGCAAATTTGAATTGGCAAAATATATAGATTGTTTTTTTATTACTGAAAGATGTACAAGCTCACATATTTACGGATATTATCTTGTCCGGACGAGATATTATCTTGTCCGGACGAGATAATATCTTGTCCGATTTATATTTCTTACCATGGCCACTCAGGGGCTCCGTACATATTGAATATTGTTTTGCAATGTTTCACAAATAAGTATCTATAGGCTGAGTACTGTGTAAGGCTCATGTGGTTAAGGTTGATTTTATTCACAGTATGTAGAATGGGTACAAGAATGGGTCAAGGAAAGTACAGGTCAATACAAAAACTGGATAAAACCAAAATCAAACCCTGTGTATTCACTCATGTGCCTCAGAATCAGGATCATCTTTGTTGTCACATCACAGATTTACATGTGGGTCAAATTATTTTTTTTGCACACATTTCCCCCACTATTCACGATCAAGGACCACACCACCAAATGAATTAGTTTAACAACATCTATTAACGAAAAGAATAATGCATGAAACGATTAACGGAACGAATATTAATGAACGGAAACGAAGATGCGACCCACGACGGGAAATTTTAATTTAGACCATGCAGGACGATTCTACAAATGCCTTCTAAATCCTGACAGTTTTCTGAAAAACCTGTGTTTCTCAAACATTTAAATATATGTAATTGGCCCGCTGACCCCCATCTGAAAATATGTTGTTCCAGCGACAAAGTGAGAACAGAGAACCGTGGGTTGGATGGGCTCTTATATACGGGTGGAGGTGACCCGATTGGAGGTGGAGGTCCTGCTCCTGAACTTCAGCTATGAGCTCCATTTTATGTTATGCAACGCATGCAATAGAAATAGGCTCTATGGCGCACATTCCGGTATAGGCCTATGCATCTTTGTAATGTTAGTGTTTGTAAAAAGCAGGTAAAAGAGTAACGTTTGAGGCAGACTATAAGTCACTCTATCGTTCACTGTAGTAGAAGAGGTGCGCCTGGTGAGGGTTTAAACCCTGTAGCTATGTCGAGTCCGCCTACAGGAAATACGTAAGCTGTGACCATGAGACCCGTTTCTGAATCTGTCTATTCACCTTTTTCCTAGGTGTGTGTTCCACTTCCTGTCGATTTGATCCAATGAAACTGGTCAGATGACCAATGATATGCAATGAAATCGACAGGAAGTGGAGCACACACAGCCCAGGAAAAAGGTGAATAGGAAGAGTTATTTCCAAAATGGCTTCTGTGCATATATCCTATAATATTGTAGTGTCTTGCGTGTTCAGATCAGGATGAACTCTAAGCTGGAGATAAAACAGCTTCAGCCGGTGCTGGAGTCCACAGAATCCAACGACTGGGGCTCTGGGATATGTGACTGCTGCGATGACATTGCTGACTGTAAGCTGCATATATACATTGATTATATCTACATTTATATTTATGTTTGTTTGATTGATTGATTGATTGATTGATTGATTGATTGATTGATTGATTGATTCATTGATTTATTGATTCATTGAATGAATGAAGAGGATGCTACTACCATGGTATATGTATTGTAGAAATATAGTAGTCAGATATTAGATCATTCATACCGTGCACTCACGTGACCCAACCAGGTCGTTTTGGGTTCTGGTGCTGTCCCTACCAACAGTCATTAAGACATGTGAATCCCTTGACTCCTTCAAAACCGCTCTCAAAGGGCACCTACGGATGGCTGCAATTCGAAACTGGCCTCTGTAAAATCTGAATCCCCCCCACCCCCCCACCCCATTTCCCTCACTGTATATTGTATATTTTCCCAGTGCTTGTATATTTTCCCTTTTTTGCTTCCCATATGATGAATTCCTGTTCTGTTCTTTAGCTACATAGAAATGTCTATTTGTATGTCTCTAAATGGTTGTATGTCTTTAAATGTTTTGATGAATTGAACAATGTGGACCCTGTTGTAAACAAGTGTAATGCTTAATTGGGTCGTCCACTCACAGTTGACAGTCTTTGTATTGAGTTTGTGCTTAAAATGTACTGTAAATTCTACAAACTGTTAA
Organism: Protomyctophum parallelum; assembly: GCF_964188405.1. Lineage (NCBI taxonomy): Eukaryota > Metazoa > Chordata > Actinopteri > Myctophiformes > Myctophidae > Protomyctophum > Protomyctophum parallelum. Next base: position 95,738,919 of record NC_139697.1, read on the forward strand.
TAAATATTTCAATCAATCAATCAATCCCTGCTACGCCTGCATCCTCACCAAGAGCTACGGACAGTGCCTTTGTCTCCCTCTGCTGGACATCTTTGGCTGTGTCCGTCCAATATCCATGGCAATGAGAGTGTCCATGAGGCAACGATATGGCATCAAGGTAAGTCTGTCTGTCTGTCTGTGATGCCCCACACATATGAATAGAATGCCTGCCTGCCTGCCTAACTGTCATCCTGTAGGTGAGCCTGGGTAGGGCATCATTGGCCTGATGGCTGATGGGAGAGCACCTGGGCCCGGTGTCTCCCAGAGGCTATAAATGCCACACTCACCCCAGTTGAAGAGAGAGATCCAGAGGAGGCAGACCTGCTGCCTCAACTCCCTGCACTAGCCTCCATGTCGCTGCTCCTTTATGTTTGATTATTCTTTCCATCCACACATGCACCACACCATGTATCACCCATCCATACACCACACCTACACCACTGATTCACTGACTCCACACCTCATACCTGTTGCTTCATTATGTTATAGTTCAGTTCATTTAAGTTATTGTCTAGCCTTATATATATAATAAATACAGTTTATTATACTGTTGCGCTGTCTCCTGCCTTCCAATCTTTGTCATAGCATGAGCCAGCTATGACAAATGGGGGCTCGGTCCTGAAGTGTGAGTATTAAACTTTCAAACTTTGATTTGTAGTTTGAGTTCGGTTTTGTTATCTAGTAGCGGCTACTAGAACCTAGTGGTTGTGACGCGCACCGTTTTGACAGCCGGTCGGAAGTAAATTGGGGGTATCCCCGTGACGTACGGTAGATCGGGGCCAATCAGAGCCGGAGGTTGGGAAGCCTGGCTCGGGATTCCCTTTTTGTCTTTTGTGACACGGATTTCAAATTGTTTGGGGTGCGGTTTTTCGCTTGACTTTCCGTGGCCGTTGCTATTCTTTTGTTTTCCGTTCGTTGTTTTGCGTTGAGCATGGAGTTATTTGGATAAATCATACACGTTTGGTGACACATCACGTAAGTTATAGAGAGTACTCAAACAAATATAGGAGCTAGACTGCATTGTCCCATGTGAGGCTTAGCCACGGAGGTTTTTTAACTTTCGTGGGTTTGTTATTTTTCTTATAGTGTTGGGGGAACGCAGTAGTAGCAATTGTCTCGGGAGCACAGTACGTGGCTGACGGCGCAACTATTAAATGGTTGCGTTGTCCCCATCGTATAAATTAGTGCATAAGTACCCCTGCCGAACCCCATGAAGAGCTAGGGTGAGGTAGATAAGGGTTTGATAGGCAGATAGGGGACGCTCTTTTTGTTTGGGTCGCTCTGTATAAAGTTACGTCGCTGTGTTTAATATTTATTCTCGGTTTAGCTATATCCAAACGTTGTGATGGCGGAAATTGATAAATTTGTGGCGTCGCCGTCAGTGGAATTTTTAAATGACTGTACAAAGGAACAGTTGTTTGATATTGCTGACCACTACCACATCGATATTGGGGACAGGAGACGCAAAGTGGGTACACTAAGGTTGATCTTGATGGGAGACTTAGAAGAAGCAAAGGTTTTGCCTGAGGAAGCAGGGGGAGGTGGCGCGGCTGCCTTTGCGCCTATTAAAAGCTTAAAGGCAAATTCAAACTTTTCATTCGAACAGCAAAAAGAACTGATGCTCATCCAGTTGCAGATGGATAGGGCGGAGACTGAGAGAGAGAAAATGAGAACGGACTTGCAGAGGGAGAAGTTGGAGCTGGTAAAAGAGGGGATAATGGATCAGACGTGTTTGGAGAGTGGAGGGAGAGCCTCGACTGCAGTTAACAGGCAGTTTGATTTAGTTGGTAATTTAAGGTTGATGCCAAAATTTAATGAGAGGGAGCCTGAGACATTTTTTTCATTGTTTGAGAGGTTGGCGGACTCGAGAGGGTGGCCTGATGCGGATCGGACTGTGATGCTGCAGTGTGTTCTGACTGGGAGGGCACAAGAGGCTTATGCTGCGTTGTCGGTGACTGACTGTCTAAGTTATGCCACCGTTAAGACTGCTGTGCTGAAAGTATATGAGATGGTGCCTGAGAGCTACCGGCAGCGTTTTAGAAATGGTAGAAAAGACGAGAGGCAATCGTACTTAGAGTTTTCACGGCAGATGGTGCTCAACTTTAATCGGTGGCGTGTTGCTGCAGGTGGAACAACATGCGAGACAGTGTGCGAATTGGTGCTGTTAGAACAGTTTATGAGAGCAATCCCACAGCGGGTAGCAACCTTTGTCAGTGAACAGCAGGTTAAAACGGTGGGAGAGGCGGCCGCTTTGGCGGATCAATATGTTTTGACGCATCGGGAATGGGTACCGCGAGGCGCGCAAAATACGCACCGGGAGAACACTACACCCAGCCATAATAGCGCATCCAGCAATAATAACAATAGCGCACCTTCCACCAGTGGGTTTAAAGCGGAGGATGGGAAAAGTCGGGCTGCCCGTGACGGCGAAAGAACATGTCATTTCTGTGGGAAAAGAGGGCATATCAAAGCTGATTGTTATGCCTTTAAAGGAAGGAATAACACACATGTGAAATCGGCAGCGTTTGTAGCGCCTGTTGTGGCAGATGTTAGGTCGATAGGTCCTTTACATGAGAGCGAGAGTAGTCTCGGCGGTGTAGACGTGGCATATCGACCGTTCGTGGAGAGGGGCTTTGTGTCTCTTGTCGGGTCCAAAGAAAAGGTGCCCGTGAACATCTTGCGAGACACAGCAGCGCTGGGCACATACGTGCTTGAGTCTGTCCTGCCGTTTTCACCGAAGTCTGCGACCGGGGATGCCATGTTGAGCCGTGGTATGGGCATGTCCATAATCTCTTCTCCTACACACAAACTTGAGCTAGACTGTGGCCTTGTCCATGGTGAGGTGGAGGTGGCGTTGCGTAAAGCGTTTCCAATGGCTGGGGTCGATGTCCTCCTGGGAAATATGCACGCTGGGGGTCTAGTATGGGCTAATGTGCCGCCAACACCACTGGTGAGTCCAATTCCAGTCGTGGGCAGTGACCCAGATGAGTCTGAGCGGGATTTTCCGCAGGTTTTTGCGGCAGCGGCCGTGACGCGTGCCGGGGCTCGTGAAATTGAGCGTAACGAAGTTGTAAATTCTGATGCAAGTTTTTCTTTGTCTGATGTGCCTATTTCTGTGTCTCAGACAGAGCTCGTTGCAGAGCAGCAGTCCGATCCGTCCATCAGCGCCTTGTTTGAGGGAGTTCTGACAGGTAGTGAAGTAAAGGATAGTGCTAATGGGTACTTTCTGGATAACGGGTTGCTCGTGAGGAAGTGGATGCCTTGTGGGGAGCTGGGGGCAGGGGAACCAGTGTTCCAGGTGGTAGTGCCAGCCAAGTACAGGGATTTGGTTTTGAAACTCTCACATGACCAGGCAGGGCATTTGGGGGTGAAGAAGACGTACTACCACATTTTGCAGTATTTTTTCTGGCCAAAATTAAGAAAGGATGTTGCTGCATATATTAAAACATGTCACACATGTCAGATGACTGGTAAGCCGAATCAAGTAATCAAACCTGCCCCATTGCACCCTATACCTGCTATAGGTCAACCATTTGAACATATCATAATTGATTGTGTTGGTCCTCTTCCCCCGTCAAGGTCTGGTGCCAAGTACCTGCTAACTGTGATGTGCCAGGCAACCAGGTATCCAGCTGCCTATCCGCTACGTTCCATAACAACTAGGGCTGTGGTGAAAGCCCTGTCACAGTTTATCTCCATCTTTGGCATTCCACGGGTTCTCCAGAGTGACCAGGGTTCGAACTTCACTTCTCACATGTTTGCCCAGGTTCTGAAACAACTCCAGGTGAAACATTCTAAATCCTCAGCGTACCATGCTCAAAGCCAGGGGGCGCTAGAGAGGTTTCACCAGACTCTGAAGTCAATGTTGCGGGCATACTGTACAGAGTTGGGCAAGGATTGGGGGGAAGGCTTGCCCTGGTTAATGCTAGCTGCTCGTGAAGTAGTGCAAGAGAGTACCGGGTTTAGTCCGAATCAGTTGGTGTTTGGCCATTTGGTCCGTGGGCCGCTTGCACTACTGCATGACAATTTCAAAGCTCCTGACCCTCCCAAAAATCTGATTGACTTTGTCAATGGGTTTAGGCAGCAATTGTATGTGGCAGGTTCAATGGCTAAAGAGAACCTGGCAAAAGCTCAAGTGAGAATGAAGCGCTCCTATGATCGGCGGGCTGAACGTCGGGAATTCAGTCCGGGTGATCAGGTGCTGGCTCTTTTGCCGATTGTGAATTCGCCGTTTCAAGCAAAGTTTACAGGTCCACACACTGTGCTCGAGAAAATTTCTGATGAAAATTACGTCATTTCAACTCCTAACCGTCGGAACCGCTCTCAGTTATGTCATGTGAACCTGTTAAAACCGTACTATGGCCGAGAGTCTGAGGTGATTCTACCTGTGTGTTTGGCAGCTGGTGTGGGTCCTGCCTCTCAGTCTGTGACTGTGGCTGAGAGCGAGGACACAAGCACCTTTGATGAGACATTGGTTTATGGGCGGTTGAAAAACACAGAGACTCTTGGCAAGTTGGACAATCTGTTGGGTCATCTCCCCAAGTCACAACGCTCAGAGCTGACTGGGGTAATTGGTAGTTTCCCAAACTTGTTTAGTGACACACCGTCACAAACGCATCTCATTGAGCATGATATTGAATTGACTGATTCAAAACCCATTCGACAGCGTTTTTATCGGGTCTCTGCAGACAAACATCGGGTGTTGGATACAGAGTGCCGATATATGCTGGAGAATGGTATTGCAGAGCCGGCCATATCTAGCTGGGCTTCGCCGTGCATCTTGGTTCCAAAGTCCGATGGGTCAGTTCGGTTCTGTACGGATTTCCGGAAAGTTAACAACGTGACCAAACCGGATGCATTCCCTTTGCCTAGAATGGATGACTGTATTGATCAGGTTGGGTCGGCAAAATTTGTCAGCAAGTTTGATTTGTTAAAGGGATATTGGCAAGTCCCATTGTCAAAGAGAGCTCGTGAGATTTCATCATTTATTACTCCGTCGGGGCTTTATTCCTATAAAGTTATGCCATTTGGGTTACGAAATGCGCCGGCGACGTTTCAACGCCTCATGAATAGGGTGGTTGGGGACCTTGAGGGCTGTGCCGTGTATTTGGATGATTGTGTAATTTTCAGCGATACTTGGGAATCTCACATTGCTCGGATTCGCGCCCTCTTTCAGCGGTTGGCTGACGCGCGGTTAACGGTGAATCTGGCTAAATGTGAATTTGCTCGGGCGACAGTCACGTACCTTGGCCGGGTAGTCGGTCAGGGGGAGGTCCGTCCGGTACAGGCAAAAGTAATTTCTGTGGAGAATTACCCTCCTCCTGCCACTAAGAAGGACCTCATGCGCTTCTTGGGGTTAATTGGGTATTATAGGAGTTTTTGCAAAAACTTTTCATCTGTTGTAGCTCCTCTAACTGATCTTCTGAAGGATAAGGTGAAGTTCGTCTGGTCCACCCGGTGTCAGCAGGCGTTCCGGAATGCCAAAATCCTGTTGTGCTCTGCTCCGGTATTGGCAGCTCCTCGCATGGAGCAACAGTTCAAGTTGCAGGTCGATGCGAGCCATGTTGGAGCAGGTGCAGTATTGGCGCAAGCTGACAGTGGGGGGGTGGACAGGCCGGTCAGCTTCTTTTCCAAAAAATTTAATAAGCATCAGCTTAATTATTCTGTAATAGAGAAGGAAGCATTGGCACTGGTGTGGGCTTTGGTACATTTCAGTGTGTATGTGGGGTCTGGGGTACCTGTTAGAGTGGATACAGATCACAACCCACTTACATTCCTTAGCTCTCTTAAGTGTCCGAACCAAAGGCTCATTAGGTGGTCTTTGTTGTTGCAGTCCTTTGCTCTGGACATCAGGCACATTAAAGGGAAGGATAATGTGGTGGCGGATGCATTGTCTCGTGCGCCTGTTTAGAGATGTCTGTCTAACCCTTGGTGTCCTTGTTTTTGTAGAGACTGGCGTTGTGGCTCCTGGCCTGTTCTTCTCCTGACAGCCCTATTGCTAGCTGAAACACCAGGATCCAGCTGTTAAGGGGGGAGGAGGGTCCAGGTGTTGCAAGGCCAGGCTCTAAGGGTGTTTTTCACTTTGGAGTATTGTAGTAGTGTATCTAACATGTTTAAAATGATATAGTGCACTTGATTGTGAAATGTAAAATATTTTGGTTAGTGGGACATTAATCGTTGATTAACCATAGGTAGGCTACATTTGATGAAGATAGTGCACTTAATTGTAAAATGTAACATGTTCGTGAATTTGATGTATAGTAGATGTATGTAGGTTAAACGGGTCATGGTTCCTATTGGGACCACGACTTTAAGGGGGGGGGTGTGATGCCCCACACATATGAATAGAATGCCTGCCTGCCTGCCTAACTGTCATCCTGTAGGTGAGCCTGGGTAGGGCATCATTGGCCTGATGGCTGATGGGAGAGCACCTGGGCCCGGTGTCTCCCAGAGGCTATAAATGCCACACTCACCCCAGTTGAAGAGAGAGATCCAGAGGAGGCAGACCTGCTGCCTCAACTCCCTGCACTAGCCTCCATGTCGCTGCTCCTTTATGTTTGATTATTCTTTCCATCCACACATGCACCACACCATGTATCACCCATCCATACACCACACCTACACCACTGATTCACTGACTCCACACCTCATACCTGTTGCTTCATTATGTTATAGTTCAGTTCATTTAAGTTATTGTCTAGCCTTATATATATAATAAATACAGTTTATTATACTGTTGCGCTGTCTCCTGCCTTCCAATCTTTGTCATAGCATGAGCCAGCTATGACAGTCTGTCTGTCTGTCTGTCTGTCTGTCTGTCTGTCTGTCTGTCTGTCTGTCTGTCTGTCTGTCTGTCTGCCTGTCTGCCTGTCTGCCTGTCTGTCTGTCTGTCTGTCTGTCTGTCTGTCGTTGGATATCACTCAATATAATGTGGGAGGCAGCTGAAAGTGAATTCTTCCAAACACACCAGTGTGAAGTGAGTGGTGCAACTCCTGTTAATTATCGGAATGGCAAGATGGCCGCAGTCTGCATAAGATCAATAGATCAAATCAAACCTCTGCTATGTTGTGTTGTGTTGTGTTGCAGGGCACCATGTGCAGAGACTGTGTTGTGTTGTGTTGTGTTGTGTTGCAGGGCACCATGTGCAGAGACTGTGTTGTGTTGTGTTGCAGGGCACCATGTGCAGAGACTGTGTTGTGTTGTGTTGTGTTGTGTTGTGTTGTGTTGTGTTGTGTTGTGTTGCAGGGCACCATGTGCAGAGACTGTGTGTTGTGTTGTGTTGTGTTGTGTTGTGTTGTGTTGTGTTGTGTTGTGTTGTGTTGTGTTGTGTTGTGTTGTGTTGTGTTGTAGGGCACCATGTGCAGAGACTGTGTGTTGTGTTGTGTTGTGTTGTGTTGTGTTGTGTTGTGTTGTGTTGTGTTGTGTTGTGTTGCAGGGCACCATGTGCAGAGACTGTGTGTTGTGTTGTGTTGTGTTGTGTTGTGTTGCAGGGCACCATAGAGACTGTGTGTTGTGTTGTGTTGCAGGGCACCATAGAGACTGTGTGTTGTGTTGTGTTGCAGGGCACCATAGAGACGGTGTTGTGTTGTGTTGCAGGGCACCATAGAGACTGTGTGTTGTGTTGTGTTGCAGGGCACCATAGAGACGGTGTGTTGTGTTGTGTTGCAGGGCACCATAGAGACGGTGTGTTGTGTTGTGTTGCAGGGCACCATAGATACTGTGTGTTGTGTTGTGTTGCAAGGCACCATAGAGACTGTGTGTTGTGTTGTGTTGCAGGGCACCATAGAGACTGTGTGTTGTGTTGTGTTGCAGGGCACCATAGATACTGTGTTGTGTTGTGTTGCAGGGCACCATAGAGACTGTGTGTTGTGTTGTGTTGCAGGGCACCATAGAGACTGTGTGTTGTGTTGTGTTGCAGGGCACCATAGAGACTGTGTGTTGTGTTGTGTTGCAGGGCACCATAGAGACGGTGTGTTGTGTTGTGTTGCAGGGCACCATAGAGACTGTGTGTTGTGTTGTGTTGTGTTGTGTTGCAGGGCACCATAGAGACGGTGTTGTGTTGTGTTGTGTTGCAGGGCACCATAGAGACTGTGTTGTGTTGTGTTGCAGGGCACCATAGAGACTGTGTTGTGTTGTGTTGCAGGGCACCATAGATACTGTGTTGTGTTGTGTTGTGTTGCAGGGCACCATAGAGACTGTGTTGTGTTGTGTTGCAGGGCACCATAGATACTGTGTTGTGTTGTGTTGTGTTGTGTTGCAGGGCACCATAGAGACTGTGTGTCGTGTTGTGTTGCAGGGCACCATGTGCAGAGACTGTGTGTTGTGTTGTGTTGCAGGGCACCATAGAGACTGTGTTGTGTTGTGTTGCAGGGCACCATAGAGACTGTGTTGTGTTGTGTTGCAGGGCACCATAGAGACTGTGTTGTGTTGTGTTGCAGGGCACCATAGAGACTGTGTGTTGTGTTGTGTTGCAGGGCACCATAGAGACTGTGTTGTGTTGTGTTGCAGGGCACCATAGAGACTGTGTTGTGTTGTGTTGCAGGGCACCATAGAGACTGTGTTGTGTTGTGTTGTGTTGCAGCGCACCATAGAGACTGTGTTGTGTTGTGTTGCAGGGCACCATAGAGACTGTGTGTTGTGTTGTGTTGCAGGGCACCATAGAGACTGTGTGTTGTGTTGTGTTGCAGGGCACCATAGAGACTGTGTGTTGTGTTGTGTTGCAGGGCACCATAGAGACTGTGTGTTGTGTTGCAGGGCACCATAGAGACTGTGTGTTGTGTTGCAGGGCACCATAGAGACTGTGTGTTGTGTTGTGTTGTGTTGCAGGGCACCATAGAGACTGTGTGTTGTGTTGTGTTGCAGGGCACCATAGAGACTGTGTTGTGTTGTGTTGTGTTGCAGGGCACCATAGAGACTGTGTGTTGTGTTGCAGGGCACCATAGAGACTGTGTTGTGTTGTGTTGTGTTGCAGGGCACCATAGAGACTGTGTGTTGTGTTGTGTTGTGTTGCAGGGCACCATAGAGACTGTGTTGTGTTGTGTTGCGTGTTGCAGGGCACCATAGAGACTGTGTGTTGTGTTGTGTTGTGTTGCAGGGCACCATAGAGACTGTGTTGTGTTGTGTTGCAGGGCACCATAGAGACTGTGTTGTGTTGTGTTGTGTTGCAGGGCACCATAGAGACTGTGTGTTGTGTTGTGTTGCAGAGCACCATAGAGACTGTGTGTTGTGTTGTGTTGCAGGGCACCATAGATACTGTGTGTTGTGTTGTGTTGCAGGGCACCATAGAGACTGTGTTGTGTTGTGTTGCAGGGCACCATAGAGACTGTGTTGTGTTGTGTTGTGTTGCAGGGCACCATAGAGACTGTGTTGTGTTGTGTTGCAGGGCACCATAGAGACTGTGTTGTGTTGTGTTGCAGGGCACCATAGATACTGTGTGTTGTGTTGTGTTGCAGGGCACCATAGAGACTGTGTTGTGTTGTGTTGCAGGGCACCATAGAGACTGTGTTGTGTTGTGTTGTGTTGCAGGGCACCATAGAGACTGTGTTGTGTTGTGTTGCAGGGCACCATAGAGACTGTGTTGTGTTGTGTTGCAGGGCACCATAGAGACTGTGTGTTGTGTTGTGTTGTGTTGCAGGGCACCATAGAGACTGTGTTGTGTTGTGTTGTGTTGCAGGGCACCATAGAGACTGTGTGTTGTGTTGTGTTGCAGGGCACCATAGAGACTGTGTGTTGTGTTGTGTTGCAGGGCACCATAGATACTGTGTGTTGTGTTGTGTTGTGTTGTGTTGCAGGGCACCATGTGCACAGACTGTGTACACCTCCTGCTGCACGCCGTGCTCCTGGTGCCAGATGAAGAGAGAGATGAAGAGACGACACATCCCCATCGTCCTCGTCAGCTCCAAGAACGTTTGAGCGGCCGATCGAATGGCATCGCCGCAAAATAACTACTCACTTTCCATCGATGGCTCCACCCCGCGAAGCCTCGAATTCAACACTTTTGTTTGTCGCATCCCCGAGCCAATGATTCCAAACTATTGAATTAATCATATAAACCTTAAATCAACTCTCACGGTGTAATCACTGACACTGATGAGCCTAGTATATACCGATGATCTGGTTTCAAAGATAATATTTTTAAAATAATTTATTAGGTATTGCTCCTGTTAAGATCAGTGGTGCTGGCCTGGAAAGTAACTGAAGTACTGTACTTAAGTGACATGTTTTGGTATTTACTTTACTGGAGCATTTCCAATATCTTTACTTCTACTCATATGCCTACATGTCGGACACAAATATTGTACTTTTATTCCACTAGGTTTATTTGAAAACTTTTGTTACTAGTTACTTTAGTTAACCACTTTAGATTAACCACTTCAGCCCTATTATACATTTTGGCCATAGCTGATCGATGTGACGCATTGTGAGCTTGTAGATCAGCTATTTTCAAATGAGTTTTATACATTTGAAAACTTGAAGCATAATGTGTACTTTTATACTCTTGGTACTCGATCAGGTACATTTATTTTCAACCCTTTTCATATCAAGGCCCATTACTTGTTCGGCATTTAAGCCACGGACCACCATTTGATGAGATGTTGCCTCGCAGACCCAAAACTAAAGAATATTTTGTCCATTCGTTGGATATGATTTTGCCCACAATTCCCTGCTGCATTGATGTTGTGCCATAGGAGAGATAAGGCAAACGTTGATCAAATTGACAATTATTTTACATGCTCTAATTGTGTAGACGTCTTGTAAATTAAGTAGCCTAATGCATTTATGTAACAATAATTTAACTATTGAGAGCGTGTCGGTTCCATCAACATAAATTGGGGTCTCAGAGATAGAAATGCAATAAAATGGGGGTCCGTAGACTAATGCATGTCAAACTGGGGGGGTCCTTGAAAATAAACGGGTTGAGAATCACTGCTAGACCCGTAAACATCTTCTCTCATGGGGGTCCCTGGCATATCTTTTCAAATGGGGGTGTTACGGACCAAGGTCCTGTATTTGGTTAATTTGGGAAATATTGTGTTGAGGTGGAATATGCTGTATAGTTTGTGGCTTTTGTATTCTATTGTTTTCCCCTTGTGTTTCTGTAAGGTGGTGAATGGAGGTGAATGAGATTAGTATGTGGAGTTGGGTGTGGACGGTGCTGATTGATAGTGTGAGTGTGAAGTGGCTGATTGAACCCAGATGGTGATGCAGATTGACAGGCCCAGCTTGTGCCTGCCCCTGATTCCCAGCCTCATCTGCGATTGGTCGAGTTATTGGCCTGTCCTCTATAAAATGCTCAGTCTGACTTGGCGTCTCCAGCTGCCAGTTTGACTACCCAATGCAACCGCTTTCTTTTTGTTTCCGTTGATGTGCAGTTCTGTTAGTTAGTTTGTCTTTAGTCCTTTGTGAGTACGTTGAGTTCTGTTTCTTTGGTTTATGTTAATTCTTAGTTTGTTCCTTTTGTAATCTTATTTATTTGCTAATTATTTAAAGTAACATTGTAAGTTATATTTATATGTCCATATTTATATTTATTATATAATCATTCTGTATATCCTAAGTCAAAGCCCACTTCATCCTTTAATTGTGTTTTTGTTAGTTTTAGGTAAGTAGGTTAGTAAATTGTATTTTGTTTTGTTTCTTTTGGTTAGGTTGATGTTAGGGGGTTTTCTTTATTTGTAGCAAGTTTTCTTAATGTAAACCTTGCACCCCGAAGCCATTATGATGAAATTAGCCTCTGCTGAAACAAAAAGAGTGATAATAAAATCCAAAACTTATTTAGAAAAGCTGTCCCCTCCATTATTATGTAGTCCCCTCCCTTCCCTAGACAGGGGGTCATAACAGGGTCTGTGGGCTAATTGGTGTCAATTTGGGGGTCCTTGATATGATAAAGTTTGGGAACCACTATAATAGAATACATGTAGCAGCAGTTGTCGCATTATGTGGCCCATCAGAACACAATACAGTTTCATGAGTCAAGAACCACACCTTTGAGAAAGGTTAAAGATGTTTATTGAATAAAAACATCACACCTGTGTGAAGTGAGGGGCGATCTTACCATCATATATCATACATCACAATCACATTCTGTGCTCAGCCAATCAAAGCATCTTCCGGCCAGTCACTTTGGGCGTCTTCACTTTTCTGCCCTCGCGTTTATCCTCTATGTACTTTGCTCAGCCAATCAAATCATCGCTATGGGGTGATCAGCCAATCAAATCATCGTTAAAGTTCACACAAACAGGGAAAGCTGGGCATAGGAGGGACTAGCGCCCCTCAAAAACAATGGATGAGGGGAAGGAAGGTGCAGGTTCTGGTAGGAGCCTAGGAGGTCGTTTGGAAAGACAAATCGTACGACTTTGTCTTTGACTTTGAACCTGAGAAGTGAGAGAGGGTCCAGAGGGAGTTGGAGAGAAAGGAGTTTTGTTTTGATCATTTTCTTCTGCAATGTAAATGTAAGTTTTCTTACTTACTCATAAGTAAGATAATAAGGCTTCCTTGAATATAGAAATTGAGAGAGGGGTGCATGAGGGAAAGAGCTGCTATGGAGGTGAATGTGGTGGAGGAGGTGGGATGCGAGAAGCTCAGAAGCCTGTAGGAAAGCAGCCTGTGTGCGACGCAGTCTGTACAGGTCAACGTATATATATGCATCCATAGATTGGTAACCATTGTAATGAATGAATTGTATTCTACTTTATATAATAGCCTATAGGCCTATGTGCTATAGGCTTCAAGCGTATTAATCACTATGGAGTGGTTTACGGTGTCGAAATGTAAAACATACCAAAAACCCAGTGTTTCCTGGACAAAAGCCACATTTCTTTGGTGCAAGAACATTACAGCTATCAATCATCATAAAATTAAACCCATAGTCATAAGCTGTTCATATTGACTTGCATAATATGTCCACTAGAGGAGGCCATTGTCTTCCGGATACAGCCTCGACTCTCTTGATTTCTATTTGGCATACATCAGTGCTATTGAACGCCCTTTACGTTTCGAAAATATTGAACGAAAGTATAAATAAGCTTTGGACAAAACCTCTTAACTCCATTGGACCCTCAAAATGTCCGTTAAAACAGCTAACTCCACCACCTCGCCCCCTCTCATGGAAGTAATTGACAATATATAAAGTTACAACACCAACGTTGATGAGGCTGTGTTGCTTTGTTTTAAAAAATATAAGGTTTTCTTAATTTCCTGAAAAATGTATAGGCCTACTTTTCATTTCCTGAAAAATGAACATTTTGGAGTTATGTGGTTTCCTCCCGACAGCAGAGATATATGGGCTATATATGGGACCATCTGCCTGTCTGGTATCTATGCTGTATGGTAACACATAGGCATATGTCTATAGGCCCAATGCTTTATAAGCTTATTTATATACTCACACTGTATAATTACAATGATAAGAACTGGTAAAATACTCATAATGATTAATAACTAGAAAAAGTACTCATTGGAGGAGCACAGGTCTCCGCCCGGTCAGGTAGGTTATTATGGCCTCCTGTTGGTATTTATTAACAGATTGGAGAATTACAGTAGCCTACATTTCAAGCACAACTCAATACAAAACTGTACACGATAAAGCATTACACTTGTTTAGAATAGGCTCCACCATGTTCAATTCATCATAACATTTAGAGACGTACTAATAGCCAAAAACAGGAAAGGTAAAAAGGAAAAAAGAAAAAAACATATACAGTGAGGGGAAAAAGAGGTGGGTGGGGGATTTACGAGGGGCCAGTTTCGAAATGCAGCTGTCCGTAGGTGCCCTTTGAGAGCGGTTTTGAAGGAGTCAAGGGATTTGCATGTCTTAATGACTGTTGGTAGGGCGTTCCACATTTTGGTGGCATAGGAGCGAAATTAATATATAGTCCCTTTTGTGCCGAATCTGGGTTGCACATGGGTTGTTGAACTCCCTCTTGTGTTGTGTGTGTGGACTTTGTTGACATTAAGTAAGTATTTAGACAGGCACATGGGTATCTTGGTGGTGTATCTTACGTTACGCCTTTGATGGGAATTGGATGTTCAAATTCTGCTGGTGACGCTATAACAGGCCAATGTGAAAAGGGTGGGATTTATTCCTCTGATTAGTAGGAATGTCTGTACAACATTTCACATAATTGCATTCTGCGTTCATGATTTGTGGCATTTTGTTCAAAACGGGCCAATCCTGCAAACTTTGGAAGCCAATCAGGATGGAATATGAAAGATCTGTCTTCATAACTGAAGAGATACAGTGTACCGATTTGCTAGATTTTTGGACACAATCTGATCTGAAGGAGTAATATAAAAAAATGTGTTTTACAAAAGTTGGCCTCCTAGTGGCGCTACAAAAGGCAGATATGAAAAATGCAGGTCAAAGGTTTTGCTTGGCCTCTAGGGAGTGTGCATGCAACGTTTCACACAAATCGATGCATTTAAAAATGTGAATCGGCCTGTTATAGTGCCATGATGAGGCTGATTTGAAAAGTCTGCCTCGACCTAGTGTAATGGATATTTTAGAATGCCAAATAGATTGCCAAATATACGCATTATTGTGTATTTCTCTGCCTTCCCTTCAGTCTCATTAAAGGACTATAGTCAGTAAAGCATTCACTTCACACCAATGTGCTCATTTGTAACTCAACTGCAGCTGTCCATCTAACAGCTGACCTGACTCCTCCATGCTGTCAGCGAATGTAGGCCTACTTACCTGTATTTGTGTCAAGCTTATCTTTAGCGCAGATCCTTATATGAACATTTAGTATAGCATCTCTGTTAAGACAAGACTATACTATAAGAATTAAGAACTGTCTGAGAATAGTGTTGAGGAGGCTTGCGCCCGGAGGGGCTGCCGGAATAGGAAAGGAGGCCTGTTCCTAAGGGCCGATTCATACTCCTATTTTAGAGCCGAATAAAAGTCGGTTCGGCTCTGTAGAGCCTACAATTAGACGTCATTTGAGGTTTGAGGTTCAGACTCTGCTGAATCTTCTTTATAAATTCTCAATACTTCACCCTGAAAAACGTTGTCATTCCTTCATCTTTGGAAGATTATTTTATCTACAACACTAGTGAGTACTGTACTATACTGTAGGCCTACTGTTCTTCGTAGTACTGTACTGTACTTCGTAGTAGGCCTACTCCTACTGTTCTGTGCTGTTCTTGACTAGTACTCTACTTAGAATACTTTTACTGTACGTGTGTGTGTGTGAGTGTGTGTGCATACCAACAGCTTGGTCTGGCCATTAACATAAAAAAGACCCAAATCCTCCACCAACCACCACCAAACAGCAGTACACCTGTCCCACCCCCCAACATCTCCATTGACAACATCACACTGGATAATGTGGACCACTTCCCATACCTCGGCAGCCTCCTATCCTCAAATGCTGTCATCGATGATGAAATACACCATCGCCTCAGTTGTGCCAGTGGCTCCTTCTCAAGGCTAAGGAAGAGAGTCTTTGAGAACCGCGACCTCCAACCAAAGACCAAAATCTTGGTATACAAAGCTGTGGTTCTCCCCACCCTTCTGTATGGGTCAGAAGCCTGGACCACATACAGCAGGCACATAAAGGCACTTGAGACGTACCATCAGAGGTGTCTCCGGAAAATCCTCAGGATTAGCTGGGAGGATCGGCGCACCAACACCAGCGTCCTGGAGGAGGCAAACATTCTCACCATCACTGCCACCACTGCCCAAAACCAGCTCAGATGGACTGGCCATATTGTCCGCATGCCTGACTCTCGCCTCCCAAAACAAGTCCTGTACTCCCAGCTTGTTAAATGGAAACGGGCCCCGGGAGGTCAAAAGAAGAGGTATAAGGACAATATTAAAACAAAGAAGTGCCACATTGACCTCAAAGCTTGGGAAGACAAGGCAACAGACAGGACGACCTGGAGAAACCTTGTCCGTGAGGGTGCTGCAAAATATGATGACGACCTCCGCCATGCTGCACAGGACAAGCGCAGAGTCAGGAAGGAGAGAGCATCCAATAAACCGTCCAATAAACCGGTCCAACCCAAACCCACAACTACATTCCCCTGTCCACACTGCACCAGAGTAATCGGGTCCAGAATCGGCCTCCATCGCCACCTGACGACCCACAAGCACCAAGAGGGAGGACAGTCATACTCGGATACGAGTGACCGCCGATGATGATGATGGTGTGTGTGACTGTGTGTGTGCGTGCGTGCGTGCGTGTGTGTGTGTTAGCCTTATAAGTTATGGACTTCTGTGCTTAGACAGACAAAGAGACAGACACACATTGCTGCGTGTAGGAGTGGTTAATAGCACCACTCAAAAATGTGTTTTGCAAAAATCGGGCCTGATGGTGGCTCGATAGAATGACCCAAAACCATCTTGAAATCTGTATTCAGCATCGCAGCCTGCATGAAGAACCCTGCTATTTGTGAGAAGTTGTGACTCCACAGACTTCCGTCTAGCACCACCACCAGTAGCAGACAAACGTGCACTTTGCTTTCTATTTTAAAATAGTAATAGTTGCTTTTTAGTTGTGTCAATTTACTTTAAAGTTTTAGTTGACAATAATGTGTCAATCCTTCAGTAATCCCCCCCGAACTAACATTGAGTCGCGCTAAATATAAGACATACTTGAAGAATATCTACTTTGATAACTACACTGTAGTTAGTAGGCTAAATGGGAATTCTGGAGCAATTTACAAATAGCAGATGTACAAGCTCACAACAGAGCACGTCTACAGCGCATTGTGGGCTTTTAGATCTACTATTTTCGGCACAAAACAACTATTTGACGCAACGTGTTCCAATGGTGCCAAGGACTAGTAGCTCACGTCACACCTTCTAGCGGAAGTGTTTGATCGTGGACAAGTGGACAAGAACGTTGCGCCGCGACACCTTTTCCCAACGACGTAATTTCTGCAAGGCGACACTTTTACGTGATTTTGGGTCTTGTTATGACTCGAAATATTGCACGCACAAACTTCCTGATTGTTTGTCGCGCGGCGTCACTGTCTCATCCCATCCTTGGCGAAGTTGGCGTCATATGTAGGCAGCCAGGGATCCAGGAAGCGACAAACACCGTCAGATTGACATCTCATCGAGCCAATCACAACTCGACGGGCCCCGCCTTCTCTCGAACACCGACCAATGGTCGACCAGGGACCGGGCTATGGCTTCCGCCTTTTTTTTGAAGGGGGGAGGGACTGTTGCAGCGCGTCGACTCGTCTCCTCGTCGTTCATTGTACAAGCTGTTCTGATTGTTTCAAACAACGATAGCTGGCGTTTCATTTAATTGTTCCTTTTTTAAATTATAACCTCACGGTTAGTTGTTTTATCCAGCCGGGACTCGTATATATATTCACGCGGGCGGTGCTCTGCGCGCAGCGGACGTTTTCTTTTTTTAAAGTGTCGTTTTAAACGCACGTTGTTGTTTTGTGTCACCATAGGAATTCAACTAGCTGCGGCGTCATTAGCATCGAAGGCTAGCAGCTCAAGTCACCGCACCGTCGGGGCTGCTGTGCTGTCTGT
The DNA here is from genome assembly GCF_964188405.1 of Protomyctophum parallelum. NCBI lineage: Eukaryota > Metazoa > Chordata > Actinopteri > Myctophiformes > Myctophidae > Protomyctophum > Protomyctophum parallelum. The sequence goes on from NC_139697.1 coordinate 95,756,452, forward strand.
TGTTGGATGATGATGTGACACAGATTACAACCGGGGTGGGAGGCGGAGAGAGAACTAAAAAGTGCTTATTTAGCCGATTATATCCGTTTACTATCGTCCTTATCTCACACTTCGGAGCGAGCGCCCGGGAGCGTAAGAAACGGTGGCTAAATAAGTTGCTAAACGGCTAAACTTTAACGAAGTCTCTTAAGAAGAGAGGAGGGGGAGGCAAGGAAGCAACAACGAGGGAGGGCTGGTTCGGTTGGAGCCGAGCCGGGGAGGGGAGTGTGAAACTCCGCCGGGGAGACCTTCCCGATTATTATTAAACATCGACTTTTCGATTTGGTTATTAGCCGGTATAATAAGATCGCCTTGATCATGAACGGCTTCAGCACGGAGGAGGACAGCCACGACGGGCCGCCGGGCGCCCCGCCGCCGTTCTACGGCCAGAGCTGCTGCCTCATCGAGGACGGCGAGCGGTGCGGCCGCTCCGCGGGGAACGCCTCCTTCAGCAAGAGGATCCAGAAGAGCATCAGCCAGAAGAAACTCAAGCTGGACATTGACAAGAGCGTAAGAGAGAAGTCTTTATTTAGTGTGTGTGCGTTTCCCTTGGACCAAGACGACCATAGACGCAATAAAAATGCATCTATGATTGATAGGCTAGGCTAGCTAGGCTGTGTTTACTTCTATCGTACGATGGCCGTCGTCGCTTGCCGACAACCGGGTGGAATTGACCACCATATCATCTAACAAAAGAGCAGTTGGATCTTCTTCTTAGGCCGGGGGACATTGTCATGTTGATCACACTGGGATGGGGGGGGGGGGCACGGGGATAGAGGACATGCCTGGCCGGGACGGACCTCCCGGGCTGCTAATGTTCTAGTCCTGACTTCTCGCTTAATCGATCGAGCCACAATCGTGTCGCTTGCCGAAAGGGATCTTGCTTGCGGCTCTGTGATACTAGGCTATTATTCTCTTTTGTCGGCAAGCGACGGCTCTCTTTTGTCGCCTGCCGCCGCTGGTGCACCATGGCGCGCGCGCACGCACACACACACTGGTTGATCAGATTGTCTTCAGATTACTAATAAATATGATGTATTCTTGGTTGTCTAGTACTCTAGCCTAGCGTTAGCCTAGCGTTAGAGTTAACTTCTGGCATTTTTTTTGCACCACTTGTGTTGGATTGGAGGTTTGAAGTTGAGGTGTGTGTGTGTTGTTTTTCTCCTTGTCTTTCTTCCAGCAGCCAGTCAGCTGGTTAACTATGGCTAACATGTTAGCTAGTTGTTGGCCACACGGCTAGGAAGACAAAAACGTGTCCGTTTTTATTTTCTTTATATAAACTTTATCTCGGTAAACTGTTTCAATAATCGACGGTCTGTCGCTGAGCTGAAGTGTGATGCAGTGTGTATTTTTTTGCATCATTGCTGTGTATTTCTCGTAGTTGTGTGTGTGTGTGTGTGTGTGTGTGACTGTGTGTTTACAGTTGGTTAAGCAAGAGCCTGTTGTCGGTAAAATGGTAGTTTACATCCCATAGCCCGGACGGAAGGTCTGCGCTGTGATTGGTTAGTTGAGCAACAACATCAAAGCTTCCAAAGTGTATAATCCACTTTTTAGGCAGCTAAGAATTCTACAGTGTAGTTTGGGTTGATGTTGATGTAATGGTCATATACACACACACCTCTCTAATCATCTAGGACGATTGGCTTACCTTTTATCACCTTGAGAAGGTATACAATTTGGTTGCTGTTGTCAACCCAAATAGCAAATTGCAGCTCGAATGCTCTTCCGAGCCATGGGATCTGGTCGCTACCCCCCCCCCCCCCCTTAAAATGGCTGTTGCCAAGGAAGCCAACAAAGGTGATTCGATGTTGAGAGGAAAAGTAACAGGCTTCACTTGAATGAACACAACTCTGTGTGTGACATTGTTGTGTGCCGGTCAGGCCCTGCTTGTGTGCCAGCGAGATGCAATGTGATTGGGCACATGTTGAGAGAGAGAGGGGGGGGGGGGTATAGCTGGCTGCAGGAGTTCTGAAAAATGATTCACAGACGCAGAATGAGAGGGATCTGGTTGATTTAAAATTGCTGTCAGCTGGCGATACTGAAGAGACAGTCTTGTGCATTTGTTGTGAAGAAGCGTGTTTTATAACATTTGTAAATGCAATATTTTGCAATGCGTTTTGAGCAGATGCTTGATGTGGATGAGACCTGGAATAGATCCATCTCTGCCATCCACATTTTTGGACAAAGCTAACATCTTCCATGAAAACAGCATAAGAGCTGCCTCCATTTGTCTTTGTCTCGTCCGGTACTGGAAGAGGTTGAGTTCATTGTATGTCCCAATGCCCCCTACTACTAGCCTAACTGCCCTACTTATTAGTATTTCAGAGGTTATTAGAATAAACTTCTCACAGTTTTGTGTCTACGGTGATCCCACTAGCTGAAGTGCATTCTATCAGGAGTTCAATGGGCTTGCGGTAAGTAGCCTCAGTCCCAGCCTTACTCATCTGCAAAGAGAAAAGCCTGGTCACAACCTAAGGCAGAGAGTGTACTATCGGCAGAAGTGTCAGGCCGGAACATCCGTCAGATGTATTTCCCTTGTTTATAACGCTTGTTTCATACACAGAGAATGTAAACGGATTTGTAAAGTGTCGACGTCCTTTCCTTGAGCGGTACCTCCGCCAAAATCCCGCTGTGTCTGCCAAATTCCAGCAATGCACTCTACAGCGTCGGTCTTGCCCAGCGTGGGGTTGCAGTGTTTGATTCCCTGTACTAGCTATTTAAAAATAGTAGTGCACCGGCCCCGATTCGGAGCTAGTGTTGTGTTGTCCCTGGATCATGTGTGTCAGCCCGCTTTGTACTTGATTTCGGTACTGGAGCATTAATGTCCCTGTAGCAATGTCACCAAGACGGATTAATGCGCTAGTGCTAGTTTTTAAATGGCCTGCATTTAATGCCATTGAATACACATACCTAGTGACATAGTATCTGTACATATCTTTGATTATTTGGCCTCTGTTTATCTCTCCTGCTCAACCCTACCTTTTTAGCCTCTCTTCTCAACACACGACAAATTAATCCCACCATAGCTCTAGGATAGACACGTCTGATTGGATCCCGGGAACGCATAGTTTTACTGAGGTTAGGTTTAGGTATAGTTTTACTGAGGCTAGGGTTAGGGTTTAAGGTTTAGGAATAGTTTTCATGAGGTTAGGTTTAGGCATAGTTTCAAAAACAAGAACTGTCAAACGACTACTGTCCATTCACAGCAGGGTTTGCCTAGAGCTGCGGTGGGATCCATAATAACGCCTTCTTGACACCTGTGGCGTGACAATAGTCTGGCAGCCAACAGGCTTTTTCTTGTTCAAAGTGGGACATTTCGTGTTTGCCTAAAATATTGTCTATATACATACATTCATGAATCCACCTGCTGGTTTTATATAACCATACCTCTGAGTCTGTATTACAAAACAAAAATCATAATCTTGAGCTCAAATGTAGTTTTCTATAACTTTTATTATTGAAATGTAAACCAATATAAAATTGTTGCAAAAAAAGTAAATTATTAAGAGAAATTTGCATAATTAGGTAATGAATGGCCTATAAACATTCAACGTGCACGAGTAGTTTAGGCAATTGTTGCGGGGTATTTCATTTTTGTAAAGGTGGTTTTAGGTCATTGAATATGCTAATAGAGAATAAACCTTTCTCTAGTTAATGTGTGCAACTTGTAATCTCAACTTGCATGACAGTTAGACATCAACTGCTTTATCATCAAAATATTCAACTTGAAGTTGCTTTGTTTTCTCATTGTTGCAAACAGATCTCCCGTGGCATTTGCAAAACATTGTGCGTGCCAGACTGGTGGTTGCACAATTTTTACATGCGGTTTTTCTGCTGCACATGCACAACGGGTTCATGTGTTTGGTCCGACGGAGCATTGGTCCGAACGACAACCTACCTCAAACCCTCACCATAAGTCCTAACCTTAACCTCCCACGGGGCAGCACACCTAAACCTAACCCCAACCCTCTCCCGACCCCTAACGCACCTCGGACCAATGCTCCGTCAGACCATAGTATGCCTCCCATGCACAACACACTATCTTCATGATATAGTATGGTGCAGTTGTCTGGTAAATGGTAATGTGACTGGAAAAGTTTCCTTATTCCTCTCTCCATAGTCAGTGGGATCTTCATGTTTGTCTTTCTCCCTGTTTTTTGCAGTACACACACACACACACACACACATGATTCCAGCGACTTAACATATCAAAACTTCCTTTAGGAAGTACAAATGTATGGGTCACACAATTGGCAGGTGGTGTGATCAATTTCCCCACAACAATCACAACACGCCTGTCAATTGTGTGCCCCATAGGTTTGTGCTTCCCAAGCATTGACTGTTCCCAACGGAAGTTTTCATATTTTCAGTCCAGGTTTTCTTAATCGAAATGTGGCGATAACAGAAGATCACATTCCCTGCCTTGGTCTCGGGTACCGTTGTGCGGTTCAGTAGCACAGTGTGGAGCATTGTGTTCATAAAGGGGTGTATGATTAATCTGGTTATTAGTTTGGTATGTTTTATGGAGTGTATGATTGGTTTTGTGTTTGTTTGTTTGCAGGTGCGTCATCTGTACATCTGTGACTTTCACAAGAACTTCATCCAGAGCGTCCGCAACAAGAGGAAGAGGAAGACCAGTGACGATGGAGGAGATTCTCCTGAGCACGACGTAGAGGTTCCAGAGGTGGGCCTCGCCATAAAATATATACGTATACATATACATACATTCACACTTTAAGCACGATGTAGAGGTCCCAGTGGTGGGCCCCACCATAAAAAAAATATATACATATACATACATTCACACTTTGTCGGGATTCATATACATGGATTAAAGTTTTCAATCATTTGGATTCCATTGAAGCCAGTGTGTCTTTGCATCGCGATGTTCTGTGATCTTGTAGATCTGCTATTTCCGTTAATTAGTTGTTTTTAGATGAGAGTATTTGAGGTGATCAAACTAGCAATAGGATACAAGTTTAGAATCATCTTCCAGAAACATGTATTGTCTCAGAAATGTTGCGATTTCAAACACCATTTTCATTTTCCAGTCTATTTTCAGCAAGTGACACTATCTTTATGTCTTGAGTATGAATGAAGAATGACGGTCTGTCAGAAAACGTGTTGAGCTGGTGGCTGCACCTGCCTGCCAAGGCTGCCATGCATTAAGAGACTCTGGAGTGTTCCTCTTCTCCTGCATAGGCGTCCCGCTTCAGCACGCTCTGCAACCCCCGTTTTTTTGTTTTTTCAAGCCGAGAATAGCTCAACTTTTGGAGGGGAGGGAGAGCTGTTCTTTTCTTTTTAGCCTGCTTCTTACTCTGGTAGAAACAACATCTTTCAGGAACGGCTTCTTTCCTGTTGCCGTCTACAATTTACAATTTACAATTTAGGCATTTAGCAGACGCTCTTAATCCAGAGCGACTTACAATAATCAGGAACAAAAGCATGGGAATACATCACAAAAGCATTTATCATAAAACATGCGTAAGCTAAGAAAGTAACAGTGGAATATCTATATTATGAGACTATACATATAAGCTATATATATACTACTATGCTATACAGTACATATGTACTATGGCGTGCTATGACTATATACAATGCAATTATAGTGCCGTCTACATAACATGCTATAAGTCTGTATCAGATGCTATCTAAGGGCGCTTTCACACCCAAAGTTCGCTTAGAAGGTCCGGATCAAGGACCAAGGACCAAATATTTGCATTTTGATTTTGGTCCGTTTGGTGTTCACACTGGACTTTGTAAAGCGTACCAAATATGTAAACAAATGACACGTGGACATGTTAAGCGAACCAAATAGTGAGGGGGAAAAGAACATGAGGGGAAATCACTGTCTACAATTTTTGGGGCAACCTTCAGTCACACAGAGAGAGAAGAGAACAGCAACATGACAGGCAGCAACAACTTGCTATTGCATTCATTCTTATTAATTATTTTATTAGCCAAATAAGAGCAACAGATGAACAGAGGAGCAGGTGTTTGAACAATAATGTGCCCGCATAGGGCAGGACTTAGCTGGGAAGAAGTCTCCCTGCTGAACTCTGCCCCTCCTCAATGACACTGAACAATGATACCCCCTTCCGTCCCCCCATCTGAACTCTCACGCTCACACCATACATACACTAGCATCGTGTGGGTGGGGGTGTATATAATGCATACTCCTTATTTATATTTATAGTTCATTGCTTATTTTTCTATTTATTATATACTACTGTACATACTGTACATTCAACAAGTGTATTTATTCCCATTACTGCATTACTGTATTGCACTCTGGCTAGACGCCACTATTCATTTCATTGTCAAAGTATTTGTATACTATGTGCAGTGACGATACATTTAATCTAATCTAATTGAGTGTTTAATGTAGTTGTTTATTGGTTTGCACTTTGCAGCCAAATTTCCTGTTCTATTCTGCATTTTGTGTTGCCGTGGACGTGGCTGATTTGGATGTGTGTGTGTGTGTGTGTGTGTGTGCGGTTCGTTCGTTCGTTCCAGGTGGATCTGTTCCAGTTGCAGGTGAACACATTGAGGCGTTATAAGAGACACTACAAGCTTCAGACCAGGCCTGGTCTCAACAAGGCCCAGCTTGCAGAGGTAACATGTTGCCCTGGACAGCTGACAACGAAAACGTTCTCAGTCGCCACGACTGATTTCAGTCATTTGGATTCCATAGATGTCAGCATGTCTTCTATCTAAATGTGTCCTGCACTAAAAATAGTCTATCTACAAGCTTACAGGTCGCAGCGCAACGTGTTGTAAGCTTGTAGATAGCCTATTATTTCAGTCTGCCAGAAAACCCTAATGATCTCAGATATGTCATAACCACAATCGTTAAGCCTCAATCTGCAAGTTATTCAACTGGTTAGCTGTATGGCTACATCATCATTGTCTCCACCAGGCCAAAGGCATGGGGAGTTAGTATGTTTTGCATTGTGTCCGTCTGTGTGTCTATCCGTCTGTGTACAGCTAATCTCCGGCACCGTTAACCCGGTCGATGCCAAACTTTGCACACACACTCCCTGGATGCCAATGATGCCCCTCTGCCCCCATTTTCCAGAACGGCCTGTTATAGCGCCACCAGGAGGCAGACTTTTGAAAAACACATTATTTTTATATTACTCCTCCAGATTCTGTCCAAAAATCCCGCAAATCGTTACACAATATCTCTATAGTCATGTGTTCAAGCCAGATCTGTCCGATATTTCATATCCCATCCTAATTGGCTTTCAAAGTTGGCAGGATTGGCCCATTTTGAACAAAAAGCCTAAAATCATGAACGCAGCGTGCAATTTACATGAAATCTTTCATGGACTTTCCTACTAGGCTGAGGAATATATCCCACCCTTTTCACATTGGCCTGTTATAGCGCCACCAACAGGTGGATTTTAGCAAAACACATTTTTGGAACAAAATGCCTCAAATCATGAACGCAGCATGCAATTTACGTGAAAGCTTTCACAGACTTTCCTACTAGTAGGTGGAATATATCCCACCCTTTTCACATTAGCGCCACCAACAGGTGGAACACATTTTTGGAACAAAATGCCTCAAATCATCCAATTAGCCCATCACTAAATACCCCCCCAAAAAGCAATTGTCCAATGCCAATCCAAATAGTTTAGCAACGGTTGCTATGCAGGTCAAGCTTTCTTCGCTGCTAACTGCTCTGCATCTCAAACAACCCAACTTATATAATTCTGTAAGTAAACAAAGGGTCTGCTCTCTGCTGATTATTGTGGAATTGTTAGATTACAAATCATAGGCTATAGTATATAATTATTATATACTGTATACCTCAAAGGTCAATTTGAGGTTTTGAGTATAGAGGGTTTAAGAGATTAAAATGTAATGGCCTATCGTTCATCAATTAATGTTACTAACATATAAATGGAAAAGAAACAAACAAAAAAATGCTTTACAGGTCACACTGGTAGTGCTGTCAAACAAGTTTGTCTAGTTTCAATTCCATTTTCAATTCAACTTTATTAGCAGACTCTGGTCCATAGGGATACATACACGGGGTTAACATACAGAGATGCAACAGGCAATACAAATCATAACATAGTGTAAAACAAATACATAACTTAACCCACAGGCAGAACATACAGGCATTTTAACCAGTGTACCCTTAATCTTGATGTATAACGTGAACAGCTCACCGAGGGGCCTGAAAGCGCTACAATGATACTGTTTGTTGACGCATCCAGACTTTTCATAAACTTAAACATTAGATTTCTTCACTCCAGCAGTGACAAACAGCACTAGCACTGCCCCCTCTGGGTTGTTTAAGGAGTATTCTCATGGCATCATTATATGCAACTTGCAACCTGTGCATGCTAGACCTGTTATAACATGACCACAGGTGTGCAGTATAAAGCGGTGTGCAATATGCCTTGAACAAGGACACTTTCACTTTAGTGGAACAATGACAGAACTTTCGGGCAATAGTGTTTGCTTGAGCATACAGCTTCCGACATTGTCTGTATATATCACCATCATCAGTCATTTCATCCGTAAAGAAATGGCCAAGATATTTAATCTTATTCCAGACCTCAAGACTATTGTCTGATAGTTTAAACATAGGAAAGTTAAGGCGTTTGTCCTATTTGGTTCTACATATTAGAACAGCGCTTTTGCTGGCATTATATTTTATATCATGTTGCACACCATACTTAGAGCAAATGTCAAGGAGCTGTTGTAGACCAGCACTACTGGGACTGAGGACCACCAGGTCATCTGCATACATCGGATGGTTTACTGGTGTTTCTACTGGGACTGAGGACCACCAGGTCATCTGCATACATCAGAATGTTTACTAGTGTTTCTACTGGGACTGAGGACCACCAGGTCATCTGCATACATCAGATGGTTTACTAGTGTTTCTACTGGGACTGAGGACCACCAGGTCATCTGCATACATCAGATGGTTTACTAGTGTTTCTCCGACCATGCATCCTGTGTTACAGGTTCTCAGTTGAGCAGACAAACCATCCATATATTAATTAAATAAGATGGGGGGGGGGGATAAAATCTTCCCCCTGCCTCACGCCATTGCTTACACCAAATGGAGCTGAATTACTCTCACCCCATTTGACCTGCATGGTCTGGTGGGCATACCAGTAGGCCAGGACCCTCACAATAAAACTGGGCACTCCTCTTTGCTTCATTTTCATAAAGAGCTTATTATGGTTAATCCTATCGAAGGCACGGGACTCATCAATAAAACCAAAATGAGGACTAGACTTTTATTCGCTCACAATTTCCTTGAGAGCAAAAATGCATAAGTCAGTACCATGCTTTGGTTTAAAACCAAACTGGTTATCAAAGGAGTGGATATACTCGGTTACTCTATCCAGTAGGATTCTTTCCATTACTTTGGGGATGATGCTGGCTATAGCCTTATCTTTAATAACTGCGACAAGCGTCCGGTAAAACACAGTGGATCATAAAACTGATAGATAAAAGTGGTGCTAGTCTCGGTCTAGCATTTTTCAGGTACTCTGCAGTGATCTGATCCATCCCACATGCTTTGTTTACAGACAAATGGTGCATGGCTTCATACACCTCATGTGTTGTTATACCCATATTTCCATTGTTCATATCAGAGTCATCCACAAACAAATCACTATTAATACAGTTGAATAAAGAGCTATAATGCTGTCGCCATAATGCCACAATATTATCAGCTCCTGAAGTTCCTTCTACAGAGCAGGTTAAGGAGGGTTTACTATTAGTGAGAGATCTCACCTCCTTTCCAAAAATCATTCACGTTGTTACACAGTAGCTTACTGGCCATGGAGTCTGCCCTCATAACTCATTATGAGGGCAGACTCATAATTTTTGCAGATGAAACGTACAGCATACTTATATCTAGCATTAGTAGTGATTTTATGCTCAAGCTCAGGCCCCTGCCTAGGTCTTCCAGCTATAGCCCACAGTTTAAAGGCTTCTCTTGCGTCAGCACGGTACATTGCTACATGCTCATTCAAGCCTGGTCTATGACATTTGCCCTTATACTTGTAGTGGGGTTTGCCACCTTCAACCAGGGCAGCCACTATGTTGTCATACAGGGTACAGAGGGCGTCTTTATGCTCCACACACTTACAGTTAGCATCCTTGTACATGATGGCATCTGTGGGCAAATACATATTACTTAACCCATTCTGACCTGAGATCCGATTCTAAAAATGTCTTCTACATCCTGACAGTTTTCTGAAAAAGCGGTTTTTATGTCAGTCGTTCCTCGGTAAAAAAAAAAAAAGCAGACCTACAAGCTCGTAGCACGCCACTCGGTGGCGCGCTTTGAGCTTGTAGATCTGCTATTTTTCAATAGCTAAAGCATAACATAATGCTAACACCGAAAGGGGTTCCCGCCAAGAATGGGTTAAGAGCTTGTGAGTTTGCATGTAGTAAGACTGTAAATCCTCCTTGGACAGAGATGTCCAGTCCAGTTTACCAGAACGAGCATTGCTGTCATTTTGTATTATTGAGGGCAGAACCTTAACATTTATTGTGAATCCAAGTGGAATGTGATCAGCTGTAGCTAACCCATTCCGTATACTCGTATTCACTAATAGCTGCATGCCCATCAGCTGTACTAATACAGTGGTCAAGCCAGGATGTAGAATGCCAGGCTTCACTAATGTATGTGTAACTGTCAGCAGGCAGGAGCCCTTCGGTTGAAAGTTTAATCTGCAACACAGTTTTATGATATAATAGCCTATGTATAGTGGGGGTCCCTGCTTGATCTATCTCTCTATCTCTAAGGGGTCCTTGGCTTGACCTGAAAAACATTGACGACCCTGGCCTGCATGTATTATTAACATTTTAAATACATAGCAGATGCAGATCTACAAGCTCACAACGCGTCGCATCCACGCCGTGCTGAGAGATTGTGGATCTGCAATTATAGGCGTGCGACACCGTCGTGCTGCAGAATATAAATGAGGCTTCTATCCCAGAGAACAGCAGGGGAAAGCTGGACAGTGGAAAGTTGTGAAACGGTTGAAAACTACTTTAAACGCAAGCAGTACACCCTGCTGTGGCATTGTTGTTGTACACGTGTGTGCAGACTGCAGAAGCTTTCTTTTTATTACAAATTGATGATCGCGACGCAGATTCACATTTGCGTCGGAGAATCAGCAAGAACAGCTGTGGGGTGTTCTGATCAACGGACAAAGCTCGGACAGCGATTTTATAAAGCTAAAGGTGGTGCTTCTCTTGTTTAATGCGTGGGGCTCACTTCTGTTAGTCGTGGGTGCTCTTTATAAGTCTGTTTGTTAAGTGGTTAATCAGACTAGTTGATTTGGTCATAAAATGAGAAAAAAACATCTGCTTCAAGATTAGTTGATTGGTAGGAAATTATTGATAGAAAAGAAAAAATAAAGAAAAACACTAGTACATGGGGTCATAATCATTAAGTCATAGGGGCATTCATTTTCTTATGCAACTTTTAAATCGGTGCCTCAGAAGAACGTGAGTTTGCGCTCCCAATTATTTTTCAGTGCGCTTTTCCTGAAGATTATGTTGGGACTGTTGGTCCATAATTCATGTTTCCAAATGCATGTGGTCATTTTCCTGTTTAAGGTGTGGGCCAGGCTCTTTTTTCAGTTCAAGCCTTTGGTTCATAACTATCCCTCCGTTTACGGGCTGTGATATATTTGGTGTGGCGGGCCCGCTATTCCGCAGTAATTGGTCATGGGGGTGATTGTTAGGAGAAGTCACCTAATCGACAGGTGGGCTCAATGTAATCGCACAGCTGGTCCCCGTGGCCTCATGCTCACAAATGCCCCCTCTATGCTGCGCTGCCAACGCGGGGGGGGTTGCTGGACGCTAACTAGAGTTGGGCTAGCTATAGCCAGCTGGCTAAACGGTGGGAAATGGAATGAAAGCGAGGCTGTAAGTTGAATGTTTCCCCAGGCTTTTCAGGAGAGGTTCAGCCCCCCTATTAATGAGCCTTACACATCATTAATAACCCGCCAGTCAACAGCTTCCAACCAATTACCGCCAAGTGCCATTCAGTAGAGCTGCCAGCTCCTTAATCCATTTTGGGCGGAAACCCCTTTTGGTTGTTTCTAGCATTATGTTATACTTTAGCTGTTGGAAAAATAACAGATCTACAAGCTCAAACTCTGTGCCGCGCTAAAGGACTGCGGGTCTGCTATTTTAGAAAAATCGTGAAAATGTGCCTCAAATCTTTGAACATCTATTATTACAGAGTGAACATTTTAACTCAAATTTGCTTCTGGGGGGTCCTTGGAACAACATATTTTCAGATGGGGGGGCATATTACTTTTTGGGGTTCTTGACATGAAATATTGAGCACCACTGATACCGAAACATAAGGTTTTTCAGAAAAGAGTAGATTTTGATTTTCTTTTTTAATTTCGACGTCAGGCCTAAATGGGTTAAGTAGAGGTGCGTGTGTGTTTCCTTCGTTCCCCTCCAAGGTTGTTGTTGTAAATCAAACGAGGCAGTGTCGGGGGTTCAGCTCGAGGTTATTAAATGTCTCCTCTGGGAAGGAAATCATTCTCTCGTCAAGAGTTTGTCCAGTCAGTGCATTCAATGGTTCTCTGGGCGTAATCCCCTTTATCTCTGTATGTTGGTACAAGAGATGATGGAAGATTGAGCCTTCAGTTTTTCCTCTTTGAGGTTGAGAAGTTTGACTTCCACAAAGGTGTCAAATGGAAGGGAAAAACATGTTACGACCCATGTACGCATATGCACTCTTCCGTAGCCGTAGCTCTCTTCCGTATAGACAGACAAGTTCATATAGCCTAGACAAAACGACATGCCTTCTATTCAATACTGTCTTATTTTAATTAATTTTAGGCATCGTCAAAATAATTAAGTATCAACTGATGAATTCAATGCTATATGTGGAGCTTTAAAACAGGGTAGACTGGGGTGACTGTGGCTCAGGAGGTAGAGCAGGTCGTCCAATGATCCATGGGTCGGCGGTTCGAATCCCGGCTCCTCCTGTCTACATGTCGAAGTGTCCTTGGGCAAGACACTGAACCCCAAATTGCTCCCGATGTGCTGGTTGGCACCTTGCATGGCTTCCGCCGCAAGCTGTGTATGAATGTGTGTGTGAATGGGTGAATGTATGCACAATCAATGTAAAGGGCCTTGGATAAAGGCGCTATATACATTTTACCATTGCTGCAAGTAGCATTTTGATGTTGACTTGTTGCAAGGGTCTGCTTTTATTAGTGGATAGTAAAGGCCCAGCTAGTGCAGCTGACCTGCAAGAGAAACCTCAGTGGATTCTTGTTGTTATAAAGTCAAGGACCTTAATGTGCACACAGGACAGCAGATGTGATTGTGTGTGTATTCAGTCCAAGGTGTCCGTCAGCAGGCACTGTACCTGCCGCCCATTATCTGATTAAAATTAATTAATAATGAATTGGCCGTTAAGCCCTAACCACACCTGTTGCAACACCTCAACAAATCAGTTTTAAGCCCAAACGTTTATTAAGGTAAACCACACCAATGCAGCTCATATTGCAAGGAGTTGCATTGGTGTGGTTTACCGACCCGACCCTTTGGTGTGGTCTGGGCTTACGGTCAACCATATCAATGCAGCCATTGGGCATAATGGTTGCAAGTGGTTGCTTGTTACACGGCAAATCATTGGTGCGGTTTGGGCTTCAATCATAAATGCACTTAAACCGCTTTTCTTTTTTATATTGAATAAGATAAGGTAACATTGCAATATCTATGTTTATCTTTTTGTTGCTGCCCTCCTGAGCCTTGTTTTCAACAAACACAGACGTGTGGGTAACGTGCTGTGACCTTGTAGATTGTAGTTAAATCGAAATAAATAAATAAAAATTACATATCACAATGTCGGTAGACATATTTAGTTTAAAAAAAAATGATTTTGCCCATATTGCCCAGCCCTACGTTCTACACAAAGATTTCTGTCCTCTGAAGAATTGACATTAATTTGTCATTATTCTTTATCTCTCTATCTCAGACGGTGAGTCGTCATTTCAGGAACATTCCGGTGAACGAGAAGGAGACCCTGACGTATTTTATTTATATGGTGAAGAGCAGCAAGAGCCGCTTGGACCAGAAAGCAGATGGCAGCAAACAGCTGGACTAGATGACGACCTCCTCCCAACGCCACCGCTACCAAAAAATCTACAACCTCCGCCCATGACAGTAACCAAAAAACTACAACACCCACCCACCCACCTACCCACCGCAACAACAGTATCCAAAAAACTACAACACCCACCCACCGCAAAACAACAGCAACCAAAAACTGCACCTGTACAAAGCCACAAGGAATGCGCGCTGACACAATCTGACAAACACCTTCTACAACTAACCATGTTAACACTGAACCTCCCTATTTTAGGCATGGCATTATAGGTGAAAACCTTAAAAGAAAGGAAAGAAGATCTTTCAAACATTCAACTAAATTATTTTTAAATGGCAGATCTACAAGCAGAACACGACAGCATGTATTTTTTTTCTCTGTGCAACAGAGTGCATAGGACACATGCGATTAACCACTTATGCCCTATTTACGTTCAGAAAACCCCAAGACATGTTTTGCTCTTCACCTATTTCATGCCCAGAATATAGCCACCAGTGTTAAAGATGGAGCCACCAGGCTTAAAGTTGTTACGGGCAAACGGCAGCCACGCGCAAAGACAATGATAACGAATGTGAGACTCACTGTCCCGAACAGGGGTCACCTGTCCCCTTGCCGGCCTCCTCGACCTGTCTGACTGACGCCAGGAGCACAGGGACACATCGTGTCACTAGCTAGGACAAAATTGTCACGGGAGGCTAAGCGTTTGGGTCTGTGTGTGCGATGTGGTCGCGCCACGTGAACACTGTGTTGCGCTGCTTTGTGAAATCACGGGATACGCATGTGTTTCCTACCTACTTTCTAGTTCCACCATCACCAGTTTGTTCTCCTATAAACCCTAAAGACAGTTCACAACCTAACCGCCCAGTCCTGAAAACAGTTCACAACCCAGCCCTAAAGACAGTTCACAACCCAACTACCGAGTCCTAAAGACAGTTCACAACCCAACAACCCCTTCCTGAAGACAGTTCACAACCCAACTACCGAGTCCTAAAGACAGTTCACAACCCAGCCCTAAAGACAGTTCACAACCCAACTACCGAGTCCTAAAGACAATTCACAACCCAGCCCTAAAGACAGTTCACAACCCAACTACCAAGTCCTAAAGACAGTTCACAACCCAACAACCCCTTCCTGAAGACAGTTCACAACCCAACTACCGAGTCCTAAAGACAGTTCACAACCCAACTACCCCTTCCTGAAGACAGTTCACAACCCAACTACCGAGTCCTAAAGACAGTTCACAACCCAGCCCTAAAGACAGTTCACAACTCAACTACCGAGTCCTAAAGACAATTCACAACCCAACAACCGTGTCCTAAAGACAGTTCACAACCCAACTACCGAGTCCTAAAGGCAGTTCACAACCCAACTACCCAGTCCTGAAGACAGTACACAACCCAACTACCGAGTACTAAAGACAGTTCATAACCCAACTACCCAGTCCTGAAGACAGTTAACCACCAAACCGCCCAGTCCTAAAGACAGTTCACAACCCAACTACCGAGTCCTAAAGGCAGTTCACAACCCAACTACCGAGTCCTAAAGGCAGTTCACAACCCAACTACCCAGTCCTGAAGACAGTACACAACCCAACTACCGAGTCCTAAAGGCAGTTCATAACCCAACTACCCAGTCCTGAAGACAGTTCACAACCCAACTACCGAGTACTAAAGACAGTTCATAACCCAACTACCCAGTCCTGAAGACAGTTAACCACCAAACCGCCCAGTCCTAAAGACAGTTCACAACCCAGTACAGTTCACAACCCAGCCCTAAAGACAGTTCACAACCCAACTACCGAGTCCTAAAGACAGTTCACAACCCAGTCCTATATAGACCACTGGTTCCCAAACGTGTTAGCTCGAGACTCAAAAGAGAAATTGGACTGGTGAAAATAGCAGATCTACAAGCTCACTGCGTGTCGCTTCACGCCTCGTTGTGAGCTTGTAGATTGGCTAGTTTCACTACTTCTTAAGCACTTGTTTTCTAATTTATTGAATTTCTTCGATTTTTCTTTGATTTCTTCATGAAATTCCAAAAAACAAAAAAAAAACATTGGATTTTGTTTTTAATTAATGGAAATGTTTCCTTTTTTGGGACTGTTTTTTTGAAAATGTTTTGGAATTAATATTCATTTAAAAAAAATGTAGGAAACACAAACATAAAGGGAACCATAACAATGGCCCCCGACCCAGTGTTTGGGAACCAGTCCTATAGACCCACAGTTGACTCTCACACACTCGGAGTGCACATAATGTACAAATATATCAGATGTATGATCTACTGTAAGTAGCTGGTTGAATGCAATGTATGATGATGATTGCCTTAAGAAAATGAAAACAAACCTGTTTTTCTTTTTCCCGTGGGTACTTTTAGTTCCTTTTAGTTTTGTCTCTGCTGAGTCTTGTGTTCCGTTTTTGGGGAGGAGAATGCTTGTGCCAAAGCACAGATGTTGAATGCCAGACGGAGATTGTTATTTCTTTGTTTTACTTGTTGAATGTGCGGCTTGTTGAAAGCGGTTTGTGAGCAGCGCCCCCTCCCACATCGGCCGCTATTTGACGCTCGTGTTTTTTGACTATCGCTGTCATCTGCAATTATGCAGGTGATGAATGGTGTCCCTATTGTGGGCAGGTTGTAGGCGAATATTTTCAAAAGTTTTTAATATCTTTTGTAAAATGTTTAAAGAAAATAGCACATCTACAAACTTGTAGATCGGCTATTGTTGACATTGTTGAATAGGACTGAATAAAATTACTTTTTTAATCTAAATGTCAAACAACGATAATTGGTATATAGACAGACAGAAGTCTCATCCATTGGATATCAAACCTGCCAGGGTTTATCGCATTTACTTCAGATTTAAATGTAAATGACAGCTCCGTTAATATCAATGTACACAAACGCATACTATAGCCTTTTATTCCTAATTACTGGCGAGTATCAGAACCTCATGGTGAAAGATGATTCATAATTCACATTTTACGGCATTCTCGATAATTTATTGCAGTGACAGTCGCCTGTTTTCAACTTGAAAAGGCAATCCACTTCCTGATTTGAATTAATTGTCGATTTACCTGAATCCCTCGACGCGTATGCACTCACGCACGCAGACAAATTGACACAATGCAGCTGTGAACCAGTTACAACCGTTAGTTCACGTCGGTCAAACAGTCTACTGCTTTGTCTCGTCTATTTAGTTTGTCCCTTACTGTGCAGTACAAGGAATGTCGTCTGTATACTTATTTGTTTTCATTGTCCGAAAACCGAAATGAAAGTTTATTCAGAGGCTGTAAAAGTGATTGGCACCACTTTAATGCTATTATTTAAGATGTTTGGTCATCTCCATTAAACTGTAGCGACCACGTTTGCTTTTAAATATCATCACTGTCGGGTGGAAACCTTGTATGTCCAAAAGCATTACTTTCCTTTAAATGGGAAAACGTAACTCACAAGCTCTTGTTAATACTTTTAAGTGGCTCAATGTTTATTATAAAATGGGAAAAGAATACACACTTAACAACTTTCAACCTGCTCTTCCTACTCTGGGCATGTTACATTACAGTCAGAAATATTCAAATTATAGTTTTTTTTTTTTTAATCTACTTTTGACACTGCATACAGTGTAGGATCTAGTAGGGCATTAATTTATGGAAAAAATGAAGTTAAAATATGGAGATGAGCGGTTCCCCCTGACAGCAACCATCTCCTGTGTTTGCCATGTATGTCTATTGGGGCAGGAGAAGCTGTTTTCTTGTGCGTCTATTGGGGCAGGAGAAGCTGTTTTCTTGTACGTCTATTGGGGCAGGAGAAGCCGTTTTCTTGTACGTCTATTGGGGCAGGAGAAGCCGTTTTCTTGTGCGTCTATTGGGGCAGGAGAAGCTGTTTTCTTGTACGTCTATTGGGGCAGGAGAAGCCGTTTTCTTGTGCGTCTATTGGGGCAGGAGAAGCTGTTTTCTTGTGCATCTATTGGGGCAGGAGAAGCCGTTTTCTTGTGCGTCTATTGGGGCAGGAGAAGCTGTTTTCTTGTGCGTCTATTGGGGCAGGAGAAGCTGTTTTCTTGTGCGTCTATTGGGGCAGGAGAAGCTGTTTTCTTGTACGTGTGTCTTTTTGTTTTTAGTTTTTCCCTCCGTTTGCTCAAAATGACATGCACACATTTAAATGTATACAAGGTTTCCTGTCCGACACTGACGATGTGTTGTGTTTGCTACAGAAGTCATGTTTCACGAAGCGGGAAAGGACAAATTAATAAAACATTAAAATCATCTCCATGTCCAGAGCATTAACTTAACTTCACATAACTGACAACCTCTTGTTATGAAAAGGACATGGTTTCTTCAGGTTATCAACCTGGATTATAATTTAAATATTCCATATGTTCATATTATAAACTTGGATTATAACATCAATATTCCCCATTTTCATTTTATAAACTTATTATAACTTCAATATTCCTACTTTTTCAAACACCCCTCCTGTGCAATAGTGCGTTTAGGAAAAGGAGAATCTTCTAACATGGTGTAATGAGCTGCAGTGTCTTGCTCAGGGGCACTACGATGTGAAGCCAAGGAGGGGCCGGCAATCGAACCGTGGACCCTCCCGCTGTCCCTCCTGACTTCAGCTTCACACGTCACGACGTGACTTAAAAACCAACGCGACTGAATTGGTATCGATAGGATTCGTCAAATCAATTTGAGCACGTTAACCAACCACTCAAAGCCGCCCGTCCCTTTTCTGGTGTGAACATCTGACAACAAAAAAAAACAACAGATCGATCGATAAGCTCAACAATATGTCGCAAAATGTGACGCGTGAGCTTGGGGATGTGCTATGTTCGTCTGATGTTGGCCATAATAACATGGGGCCGCTAGAGGGTCCATGTGGTTAAGTGAGCTCTTGAGAACATTCAGCGCGTGTAAGTGCATTTTAAAGGTGTTTGTTTCTAGCTGTAAACATGTTGAGCCTCGCTGACTGCGGTGTGTGTTCTCAGCTGCAGTATACAGCAGGCAGTGTGACGTCAAACCCTGCCTTTCAGAAGCTCGTATGTGAATATATTTAAACAGACAAATCTGATTTTTTTTTCTTTCTTTTTTTGCTTTTGTAATCATCACTGGTCGAGCAATAATTTAATGTACTTTGTACGCCAGGCAGAGCCCAATTTTAACACCCTCCCAATTGTTGGGGAAAGTGTTTGTTGTGGACGGTACAGTTTTATTTCCACACACCGTTTTGGACAGAGTTGTTTATCATAGGTCTGCTATTCTATTCTAAAACAAAAGAACACTTGTATTTTTAAAATACCAAGAGTGGCAAAAGAGGAAGTCATGGATTTATTCACCACTGTGACCTGTTGACAAAAAAAAGTACGTGTAAATGTTGAGTAAATGTTGAATGCACTGTCAAGCATTTAACCCCATTTTATACTATTTTCAATTTGCGAACCCCCCCCCCCCCCCCCCCCCCCCATAAATGACGCCCGAAATATGGACGCCAGGGTAAAAGTGGTCGACGATGGGAGGAGACATCTGGCTCTGTCAACCAATCACAAAGTGGTATTTGTTGGGTCTTTTGCCGACACCTGTGTTTTTTCTAGCAGAGCCGACATGAAGTTGTACACTGAGGTGTTTTTTTCTTTTTACTGTTTTTATTTCTACAAATTATTTCAATGTAACTTCTCTCCGTCAGACCTTTATTGATGCGCCATCTTCAGTGGAGTCTGTTTATTTTGTTCTTGCTTATAGATTTTTTTTTTTAGTGCCATGTAGAACTCTGTTACCATATTAGGGCCATGCTGCATTAACCTAATTGATGTACTAGAATATACATATTTAAATATGGCTGCTTATTAATAAACGTACAAGTACAAAGGAGCGATGAGTTTGGGATGTACTTCATTTTACCCACACATTACCCATTTTGAGTGGGAACCCCTTTTGGTGTTAGCATTATGTTATGCTTTAGTTATTGAAAAATAGCAGATCTACAAGCTCATAGCGCGCCACCGAGTGGCTCGCTACGAGCTTGTAGGTCTGCTATTTTTGAAAATCGAAGAACGACTGACATAGAAACATAGCTTTTTCAGAAAACTGTCAGGATGTAGAAGACATTTTTAGAATCTAATCTCAGGTCAAAATGGGTTAAACTGTGACAACATTCTTGTCACAGTTTGGCACGCTTGGTCTTCAACAACAAGCCACAATGTTCACGATCATGTCTCAGGAAACATGCTCCTTCCATTGGCTCCCAGTTGCTGCCCACACAGTACAACTCTGCACGATGTTGGCCTACAAAGCAACCAGAGGCGTGGCAATGCCATGCATGCCTTTTAGTTTTGTATATGCTGCCATGATGGCCCCCCCGTATCTCTTACAACCCCTTGGCCCTTTCACTCACTCGGATCCTTTATTGTGTTTGTGTTATTGTGATCAGGAAAGCAATTATAGCCGTTTCCACAATTGGGCGTCTAGGCGCGGCAGTTTTCCGCTCTGAGCAGGAGTCTTCCCGGAAAACGCTTTCCCCTGCGGCATTCTGCCCATAGAGTATTAAAAGGATAGAGACTGAACTGGCGCGAAGCTCCGCCCCCTCCGCTATTCATGTCAGTGGAAGTTGCTCAGTGGCGTTTTGAAGCACCCGGAAGGGCCGTCTATTTCCGCACTTTTTTCGCTGATTCAGCATTTGGACACCAAATTTTGGTGTCCAAATGCGGAAGTGCAGCTGGGCTTTAACATTGGGGCGCTCTGTTGCACGGGGTTTCCTCGTCAAGAATCCACGGTTCCGCCTGCAGTCCTTCCTCTTACCACTAGGGCCCAGCGCTTCAACATTGGAGTGCATAGCTGGCCCCTTGATTCTGCCACGTGGGTGGAGCTTCATTTCCATCCACCAGCTGTCTTGAAAACCAGGAAGAGACGCCTGCTCTGAGCGGAAAACTGCAGCGCCTAAGACGCCGAAGTGTGGAAACGGCTATGGAAATCCTCTTCGCACATGTGTGCTGTTGTGATGACCCGGAACCGGAAGGGGAGGTCCAAAGTAGTCCCCCATAGAGATTGACAAAAATATTGATATAAATTATTTTAAGCCTAGAATCCAGCCATCCAGGATCCTGGTGAATCCTGACCATAGCACCTTTGACTCTGTGGAGAGAGAAAATAATAATAATTATACTACATTTAATATATACGCTTTGTTTAGCTGTTATTATTTTGCTTTCTTCACAGAATCAAAGGTTTTATGGTCCACCAGGATCCTGGATTGCTTGATTCTAGGCTTAAAATAATTGATATAATAATTGATAAAAATGATGTAAATCTCTATGAGAAAATGTTGTCTGCTCATTTCTGAGTGCCTTCAATTTCAAGAAGTTATCGCTCCTGATTGGATAAAATAGGTATCCCATTCCATTACTAAAGAGACAAAGGAGACTCCGGTTACTGAACAAACACTCTATAGCAATGACACAGGCTATCCGGATCTAGAGCTATTTAACACTTATTTTAAGTAACCAAACAAATCACTTTAGAAACATTTCTCCACAAATTGATTTTTGATTGTGTGTGTGTGTGTGTGTGTGTGTGTGTGTGTGTGTGTGTGTGTGTGTGTGTGTGTGTGTGTGTGTGTGTGTGTGTGTGTGTGTGTGTGTGTGTGTGTGTGTGTGTGTGTGTGTGTGTGTGTGTGTGTGTGTGTGTGTGTGTGTGTGTGTGTGTGTGTGTGTGTGTGTGTGTGGTCTAATAAATAAAGCAAAACATGAAACCCTGGCTGCGTGTGTTCTATTGTAGTGTCATCTATTGACCACTTGATGGCGCAGTTAGACCTTTTCTACACTACACCACTATTAGGTATATATATCATGTTTTGCGTGCGCTTTTGCCATTCTCACCCTCTTACACAACAACAGATTTGATTGACAACCTTTATCTTGTCCATGTTCTAACAACAATATGGCTGTGTGTTGATTGGTATTTAATATCCTTTGACAAATTAATTAGTTATTTACATTATTATAGTAGCCTATGGCGTGTAAAGCTGCATAGCGCACGCAATGCGCGGTTAATTTCTATTTGAAGCGTCCACAAAGCGTGATCTAATCATTATGACTAATTCCAATGTGTGTACTGTACAGTGTAGCAGTAGCTGATATAGCATTGTCCTAGCATCATTGGCGTTTTGCTATTTTGAAAGAAATTTTAAGAACAAAAAGACATCGAAATGCCTTTGTATTTTGATTCGGACTCATCATGCATGGCCATCATATGCATATACTCGCTATCAGATATGGGGAAGCCAGCTTATATATAGGCATGGTTGCCACTGCCAGTCTGCCACATAATTCTACGGTAATTCAAACGGTGAACTTTGACTGGGGAGGGAATCTGGGAGATAGGTCATAGGTCTTGTCATATAGGCTATATGGACAATTTTAAACCTGTTGGAGATATTTAATTTTGATGTGGGTGTTGTGCGGTTGTCGATAGATAGGGAAATTGTTATTGGCCATTTGTTTTCCTCTCAACTGATTGGACGACGATTACACGTGTGTGTGTGTGTGTGTGTGTGTGTGTGTGTGTGTGTGTGTGTGTGTGTGTGTGTGTGTGTGTGTGTGTGCGCGCGTGCGTGCGTATGTGAAGTTCATAGTTCACACGGTGAACTATATGAACTAAACCATGCACGCACTCGCAATTCCCAGGATTGCATCTTTAAACGTATAGGCCTATTGACATGATGGCACACTGACTATCTAGTGAAGCGAGGGGCGCTCTTGTCACCATACTAAATACGTGGTAGCCTAGGCTACACACCGTGGCGCGCCCCTCAAAAACATGTCACTTAGCCTACACTTCATGTCAAAGCAATGAAGGTCCGTCTATTGATTCGTCTGTCGTTTCCTAATAAAGTATTTAGTATTATTTACTTCAACTTTAAGTATCTCCGCATTAGATATTGCGATTGATTTGTCCACAACAAAACAAAGTCATTCTAAACCTTAACCTAAATCCCGACCCGCATGCAGTTAATCCAGGCGTTCATAGCCTACTTCATAATGATGTTCATATTGTGTCAATATATGGGAAGATTCTCTTTCTACTGCTCTGCCAATAATGTGGAATGGAATGGCCTGCTGACACCATCCTTATCCTTGAAAAAGAAAACTGTAAGTGGAGAGTTATAGTTAGAAGATGCATTCTCATTGAAATGAGGGTCGTATAAACTGCCGCCGTTTTTCCCTTTAACTCGATATAAATATATTTGCATGTGAAAATTGTGAATGTTAACATTCAACACATGTCATGATGACATTTATATACATGTATTAATTAATATATGCTGCCCTGTGAATGAATTTATGAATTGAATATATACCACAGTGTGGAGATATAAAGTCCCCGGCCCGGGACTGTTTTTGTGTTATCCTTTTAAAGCCTATAGGCTATATGTTTTTGTTATATGGCTATAGCCTACCTCCGTGATGTTTATTTTCTGACTGATAAGCAATCAATCAATCAGTCAGTCAGTCAATCTATCTTTTTTTAAGTCGAGACGTCAGCCAAATTATTCATTGACTGGCATGTTTTGAGGCATTTTTTGCATTACAATTAGACTATCACCTATTAGTATTTCGGTGTGCCAATCGGAACACTGTTAGGCCTGCATGAAGTCATTTCAACAGTCAATCAGTCTATAACGGAGTTGCGTGGCGATTCTTTATTGAATCTTTCTCGGGTCCAAAGAAGTGAACCATGCGTCCAAACCATCTATAATTGTGCGTTATCTGAAAAGATGCCCCATGAACAGTCTTGTATAAAAAATAAAAAAGCTGCCTCTCATCAAACAGCTATGGGCATTCAAAACGATTTAGGCCTATATTTAAGTTGCAATATATATCCTCAAATCGAATTGCATCATATAATAATAATACTAATAATAATAATACTAATAATAATAATAATAATAATAATAATAATAATAATCGTATTCTTTACACAGGGTTAGAGGTTCATTTTATTTCTCATCTCAAACGAACAGTGACCAAACACGAGGTAGATTTCAGCGTCAAAGCCCGATGTATGCTTTGCCGTACGACGGTGCCACGCGCCAGGAAAACAGCAGAGTATTTTCAGTTCACATGCATGCACATGCACGCAATACCAGCGTGCGACGAAGTATACGTCGGGATTATTATTATTGTTTTATTATTATTATTATCATCATCATCATCATCATAATTTTCCTACATTTATATTTAATTATTCTAACAAGCGGACCAGGGGGACATTTAGTGCCGATCAACTGAAATGACAACGTGAAGAAAAACAAACAAACAAATACAACAACAAAAAACACCAGTGTGTGTGTGTGTGTGTGTGTGTGTGTGTGTGTGTGTGTGTGTGTGTGTGTGTGTGTGTGTGTGTGTGTGTGTGTGTGTGTGTGTGTGTGTGTGTGTGTGTGTGTGTGTGTGTGTGTGTGCGCGCGTGCGTGTCCGTGTGTGTGTGCGTGCGTGCGAGCGACTCAGAAATAAATCGCCCGGTGTAGCCCGGCCGTCAGAACCGATTGTGGGTATTAATTACCCAGAAGAATAAGCAACTGCAGCAAAAAAAAGTGTCCAACAACAAGAGTGCATGGCTGTCTGGCGCCGCGGTGCCTGTCCGCCGTCCGGTCCGTTGTCGCTTGTAACAGTTCAAATAATCACGGTCCGTGACGGTTCCAAACGTTCCGAGGAAGACAGGAGGGTCCACCATAGTCTCTTCCCGCACGCGGCCGGTCCACGCCACGCGGGTCCTCCTGGCATGGTTATACGTCGCTCCCATATAAACCGTTCCCATCATGGTCCTCCCTGCATGTATAATCTATATCTGTCATCTGTGTGTCGACCCGCGCCGGACGGTCCAGCTCATAGTCCCGAGGGGAAGGAAATGCGCTCTGCGCGTCATGCGCTCTGCGCGTAATTGCACGTTTTGTAATAGAATGTTTAAAACGAAAAACAAAAACAAAGATCTTTATATTCCTCGCAGGCAGCAGCAACAACAGTTTCTCTGAGTGTTTTTTTTTTTTTGCTTCGTATTTTTTGTTTAATTATTATTCTTATTATTCTCATTATGATACATATTTATATAATATATACATATATTTCCTCTGGGTATAGTTTTGAGTTCATTCATTGGTTGAGCTCCAGAGCCCAGACCTGCTGAGGCCAGCCTGTCCGTCCTTTAAACTTCTTCTCGTTCCCCAAAGACTCCTGTAAGCCCAGGCCTTCATTCTGTGGAGAAGAACACATGAATATTAGTATAAATATTATAGATATATTACACCAAAGACTCCTGTAAGCTCAGGCCTTCATTCTGTGGAGAAGAATACATGAATATTATAAATATTATAGATATATTACACCAAAGACTCCTGTAAGCCCATGCAGGCCTTCATTCTGTGGAGAAGAACACATGAATATTAGTATAAATATTAGTATATATATTACACCAAAGACTATATGTAAGCCTAGGCCTTCATTCTGTGGATATAAGTATACCTACACATATTAGTATAAATATTACACCAAAGACTCCTGTAAACCTTAAGACTTCATGCAACATGGATTATTAGGCATTATAGGCATTAATGCAGGGTATCGCATTTGCATATCTGTTATGTTTTCATTGTTTTGTGAATATATTGATGCCTGAAGTCTGCTATGTTGTGGGTGATTAAGTGGGGTCGGAGCGGTTATATTTTAGGGGAGCTTTTTTGTTGTTTTTTGTCTTTATTGTTGTCTTTTTTGTTGTATTGTTCTGTAATTTGCTGCATGTTGTTGGACCCCCTCGAAAACTAGATGATATACATCTCAAGGGGATATCCTTTTCTCAATAAATATTAATATTAGGCAGTAATGCTGTGTAATTATTACACAGTGTAAACCCTAGCATGTACTGCAGTCCTGCACACATTTAATTCATATTACATGCATAAACATTCACAGCATGGATGGAAAACATCACATAATAATAATAATAATATTACTATATATGGTAATTCTGAAGGAACACACTTATGTTTTATATATTTTTTATATTTTTTTTATAAATGACACATCAGTCAGACTAAATCTGCAGAATGAGGATGACAGAGGATTAACTATATAGCCTAGTTCTACACAGTTGTTTTAATTTACACCAAAAGTGACATTCATCACTGTCTATTTTCATCCAAACGTTGCTAATGCGGTCATTTATTGTAACCAGAAACTAATAGCCATATCAAACATTATACTATTAATTATACATTACACTATTAATTCCATATCACTAATTTATCTATCAGCCTAAAATGCTGATTTTTTTCATCATTGTGTCACATTAAAACGCTTACAAAGCATGAGCTCCCGATTCACTTTCAAAACTTCAGGTATAACTTTTATTTACCTATAGACATTTTGATCTCAGACTATCGATGTATAGTTGTATTTTATAAAGTCTGACTTTTTACCAAAATAGGCCTATCTGACTAAATCCTAGGCCCCCCAAACCACACCAATGCAACTGAAGGACTTGCATTGGTGTGGTTTTGGGGCTTTATAACGATTTTATTTTATTCTTTCCCTTTTTTATATATATAGGCCTATATGATTTTTCTTGATCCATAACAAACATCCTTCCCCTCCCTTACCATTTCCCGTTTCCGCTTCATGTCCCGGTTGTCGTATTTCTTGATCTCGGCCTTGAAGCCCTCGGCGGAGCACACCTCGCCGGTGCTGTCCTTGGCCAGCACGTCCATCAGGTAGGCGATGTAGCTGGTGGCCAGCCGCAGGGTCTTGATCTTGGACAGCTTGGTGTCGGCGGGCACGTTGGGGATGCACTCCCGCAGCTCCGCGAACGCCGTGTTGATGCTCTCCGTGCGTTTGCGCTCCTTCTTCGGCCCGCCGGACGCCGAGCGCCGCTTGCCGCCGTTGTTCCCCCCGCCGCCGCCGCCGCCGCTACCGCCGCCTCCGCCGCTGCCCGGCCCGCCGCCATGGTGGTGGTGGTGATGGTGCATCATCCGAGAGGACAGCCCGTCGTCCAAGCCTATATTATGTTATTGTTATGGGTGGATGGACACAAGTATTAGCCTATTTAGTATAGGCCACTGCATGGTTGGTTCCCAAACTCAATGCTGGGTCGCTGACCAATTGTTATGCATGTGGGTCCCTTTTATTATTTGTTTTTAGTTTCCTATACATTTTGTTTTTAATTATTATTTCAAAGCATTTTTTTTAAAGCTATGAAATGTTCATGAATACAAAAACTAAATTCAATGATTTTCTTCATAGATTTCATTTAGAAATCAAAGAGAAATCGCCGAAATTCCATAAACTATAGGAAACTATATAGCGCGTTGTGAGCTTGTAGATCAGCTATTTTCAGGGTCCCTGCAGGCAAACGTCTAATCTCTGTTTTGGGGTCATAGGGTCAAACGTTTGGGAAGCACTGTTAGGCTGCCCGCTAAATGCTATATATTTAAAGGTACACATTTCTAAGTGCCTTTATTTATTTTACTAAGGGATGCATTGCTGTAAACAAAAATTCAGAAGGGGAAATTTAGTGAAAAATGTATCTATTTTCACTATTTTAATATTTAATATTTGCTTTTTGTTTTGTTTTTTCGATGCAATAGGCCTAGTGTAATGCCTACACATAATTAGCATACCCTCTGAAAGTATAAATTATATATATATATATATATATATATATATATATATATATATATATGTATATATATATATATATACACACACACACACACACACACACACACACACACACTTAACCTTCATGAGATTCTAACTGCCTTTTCTGTGGAATTTCTTAACCTCAGACTTCCCAGTAATTCTGATAACATTGACGCACTTCCTTCCAAGGAACAGTGCACAAAGGCTTAGTGCACTGTTCCCATGGAAGAAAATACAAAAAGAACGCATATAGATATATATATATTTAAAAAAAATGCTCCAAAACATACGCATAATGTTACTGACTATACTTTTAGTATACTGCATAGTGCACACTGCACAGTCAGTCACACACACACGCACCTCTGTCCAAGCCTCCGTGCGCGCCCACCACCCCCGGGCCGACTCCCCCGAACTCGCCCGGGTAGGAGGCGCCGCCGGCCGGCTGCTGGAGGTGGTGGAAGTCCGCCGCCGTCTGGTTGGACACCACCCAGCTCTGGAAGTAGGACGCGGCCGGGCTGTCCTGGGAGCAGCGCGCCGCCGCCTGGACGAACGGGAACGTGTCGTGCATGAGGTGGTGATGCTGGTAGCTCCCGATCAGGTTCATGTTTTTTTTTATATTATTATTATTATTATTATTTTATTTTTTTGGCGTTTGATTATTGGCGATCGATCAATATGCCGTTACAGTTCCAATCCCGCGGTCCCTGCACTCCCTGCAGGAACGTCCTGCAAGCCCGACGAGATGCAGGATGGATGGATCGCGGCTTCCCTCTCTCTCTCTCTCTCTCTCCGCCCCAGGAAAAGAAAACTGCTTCACCGCTCCGACAGAATCATCCACTTTTTTCCTTTTCTTTTGTGTCGGTCATCCAATATTGTAAATATTATACTGCATGTATAAAATGCATGCGGGTTAACTCCCTGGTCGTGGTGGTAGTGACGAGGACAACGTGTTTTGTTGCATGTCACGTTTTCTGCAAATAAGTCGGCATTCTGGTGGCAAGTATAACAACTCCAAGACAAAGAAAGAGAAGAACAACAACAAAAAAAGGTAATGCCACTTCCAGTGGGATGTGAACGGTCTATAAATAATGTCCTCTTGTCTTGTTTGTTGCTTGTTGTGTGTATGTTTTTCTGCAGGGATTCTTTTTTGGGGGGGGGGGCAGCAGTATAGAAACGTGACCCCCTCTGGAGCTGCGTGAGGCCTCGCGCATGTTTATATGGAATCCTAATCAGCCTGGAAGCCGAGCAGCCAATCAGAGCCGCGGGGAGGAGAGTTGCATGGCGACATGTTTTACTCAAGTATTATAATGAAAATACTGCATAGTGTAACCATACTGTATATAGGTAATATAAAGGTCTGTGTTTTATTATAGAAATAAATACTGTGGTGTAACTACGATATCGGTAATCCATGTGTTTTACTGAAGTATTATAGAAAATGCTGTGTAATAATATGTGTTCAAAATGTGACTTGAGAAAAGTAGCCTTTTATTGTCACATAATTGGCACGCACGCACGCACGCACGCACACACACACACACACAGTCACACACACACACACACACACACACACACACACACACACACACACACACACACACACATACACACACACACATATACACACACGCACGCACGCACACGCACACACACACACACACACACACACACACACACACACACACACACACACACACACACACACACACACACACACACACACACAATGTTTTAATAACTAAGATACAAGCTCAAAATGCTCAAATTGACGTGCAGCTTGATCGGCTATTTTAATAGCCTATACGTAAAATGGAGTTTAATTTGTGTGTCTGTAAAGAAAACAATTGCAATTGAACAGCTATAGTACTGAAAATCGTGTAGGCTATTAGGCCTATAGAGATTAAAAAGTATAGGCTACGAATACAATATTTGCCTCTCAGATGTATTAGGCCTGGTGGAATAGAAATATTGTCATTTTCAAGTATAGTATAGCCTATACCTCAAATATGTACAGTAGCCTACCTATTTGAGTAAATGTACTTAGTTACTTTCCACTGGTAATCAATCAACAGACGGACAATCATATACGTCGTCCAGACAGTTCAGTTCTAATGCTGTATGATTATGATAATAATAATAATAATAATAATAATAATAATAATAATAATAATAATAATAATAATATTTTTTCATATTTACATGTGGATTTGGGATCATTTGTCATATTTTGATTTGTGCTTGACTGAGCCGTCTTTGAGAAGGTAGCCGTGTGTGTGTGTGTGTGTGTGTGTGTGTGTGTGTGTGTGTGTGTGTGTGTGTGTGTGTGTGTGTGTGTGTGTGTGTGTGTGTGTGTGTGTGTGTGTGTGTGTGTGTGTGTGTGTGTGTGTGTGTGTGTGTGTGTGTGTGCGTGTGTGTGTGTGTGTTGAAATTTGAAATAGCCCATGCATGCATGTTACAGTTAATATAGCCTATATATATAGGCTATACCATATTCTATGACGAGGAGTATTTAGCTAAACATTGTTCATTTAACCCTGAGGGTGTCACATGACGGTCCATTTGGTTTCATTTATTTAAATTGTCTGTCCGGGTTATTCGCTTCTTAATTTTTATTTATTTATTTTTGTATATTGCTCCAAAAACATGTGACATCCAATATAGGGCCTGTAATCACGTGTTATATGCGTGGGGATTATGTACATCAATGATGACTGATGATGGCGTGTTTTTTTGCCCATACTATTACAATAAATGTGAGAAAATGAGCTATATATTGCGTTATAGTAACTTATAGGCTACTTATAATCATGCGTTTGAATGTCATTGATTTTGGACTCTTCCAGACTTTCTAGATTTCTAAGAGTTTATGTTTGTGGCTAGGAAGGAATGCATCTGCCTTAATTAAGCCTATATATAAAAAAGGCGGCATATAACTGAATGAGTATTTAGTTATAGGCCTATGGTGTTGTTTATATAACAAATAAATAAGCTGGGAGCCAGGTGAAATTAGCCTAATATATAATACGGGAATAATGCTTACTTAAGTTCTAACAATTCTAGGAAACATTATATTCATTCAACATGAATAATTTGAGCTGTTGCGATCTTTTCAAACATATATATGCTCCATCCAGTGTCAATTAGATGCATGTGTATAGCACTGCACGCCACAACAGATATATATATCCATGAATGAATGAAGCGCTTTAGATGTCGTTGAAGTCTTTTGATGCTGCCTGGCCCAGCAGACCATCAGCCCAACCGTCTCTCTACGCGAGATAACAGCATCGATAAGCATTATCTATCATCTTTATTGATCATCTTTATAGCTCCGCGCGTGGACCACCAATATAATACAAATACACACATACCGCAAGAAGTCGCCGTGATGTCCCGACGGGTGCTATTTTGTGTATATTTGTATTTTATGGTTGTTCTTATGCCGATTTAAAAGGAGGCTTCACCTCGTCTTCACCAAGGCCTGCATTATAGGTCTAGGCCTATGCAGATTTCAGCAACAAATCATTTCAATTTATAGTGTGTCCAAACAAGATAAAGAAACACATTATACAAAAATAATACATAGTCTATGTTGTTAAGAAAATGAGTTACAAATTAAACGGATCAGTTGATCAGAGATTAGTATTTTCCTATATGCAGCAGAGGAAATAAATTAATCAGAAACCTTAATAAAAACAGCATGAACCGCCTTCAACTTATAAAGAACCGAGAGAATTATGAAGCAACTGCAGTTTTCTGGGAGTTTATTACAAATAGTTTATAGCCTAATTGGCTTTTTTTAGGCTATAATTCGTGGGGAGAAAGTAGGCTAATCAAACAAACAAACAAACAAACAAACAAACAATGAAACAAACTAGCAGGCCTTATCAGTAGCCAACGCTCGTGTCATGAGGGCCTGGCGCGTGCGTGTATTATCTCATCTCTCTCTCTCTCTGTCTCTCTCTCTGTCTCTCTGTCTCTCTGTGTCTCTCTCTCTCTCTCTCTCTCTCTCTCTCTCTCTCTCTCTCTCTCTCTCTCTCTCTCTCTCTCTCTCTCTCTCTCTCTCTCTCTCTCCCCCTCTCCTCTCTCTCCCCCCCCTCTCTCCTATTAAAAAGCCTGGTTATATATAGGCCTATAGCCTATAGCCTAGGCCTATACCTTTGGTATAGGCCTAGGCCTATAAGGCCCTATATACTTGTATTTATATATGCTATATGTAGAGAATGTATAATTCCTCCGAATCCAACCTGCAGCCAGTAAGTCAGTCAAGTAGCGTTACCCTTAAACACACCGACACATCTCCACCTTATCTGTACTGCGTGTAACGCAGCACCCCCAGCAGAAAAAACATTATCCCATTACATTACACGACCTTGACGCCATTTAGAAACCATTTACTGCCGCGTCTTATCTAAATATAGTCATAAATCAGGAGGTGTCAGCGTGTGAGTGGAGAATGTATTCCATAAAAGCCCTCCTCGGGCTCGGCAGGTTCACTGTTTACACTGAGGAGAGAGAGAGAGAGAGAGAGAGAGAGAGAGAGAGAGAGAGAGAGAGAGAGAGAGAGAGAGAGAGAGAGAGAGAGAGAGAGAGAGAGAGAGAGAGAGAGAGAGAGAGAGAGAGAGAGAGAGAGAGGCTGCATGGCTGCCGCGCACATTATTTCACCATGCATGTGACCCAGTGCTGGAGAAAGTATATAGGGCCTATATATATACTGTATATCTCACGTCAATACTAAATGCAGATGTAGGCCTACAAAATACAAATTAGTAGGCCTACAAATACCGGTATAGCCAAAATGTTCCTTTCAATACCAATGCCAATTGCTGTATTGATAGCAGTTACAAAACAATGTAAAACATTGTTGCAGTTTTACACATTAATGTAAAACGACGTAAGTTCCTGCAGAAACTGCGTGGGCTCGCTGTAAACCCACAATCTATATGATGTAGCCGAGTCGAAAATTCCCTGCAGACTGGATCCAGTCCAGTCCAGGTTTGAATGCGTTGTTATAGCAACTATGTGTTGTTATAACTTGTTAGCAACACAGTTATAGCCCCTGTGTGAACCTAGAAAGATCGGACGGTCGGACCCTTCCTCTTTCAAAAACGTATACAAAATAAGAAATTTGAACCCTAGAAAATTCTTAGGTAAGCATTTAAAAAATGCTCAAAATGGCAGAAAATCTGAGGGCGGAGCCTACTGGTCAAAGTGACAAATGAGTCAAGGCAACAAGGTCCATGGAATTTGGCCAAACGAGGCATGAGTTATGGCTGTTCAAAGTTTTAATTTACAAACGATTGCTATAGCGCCCCCCTTTGGCCAATTGGAGTAAAACTGGTTTCTGCGCTATTCGGCATGACCCTCTACCATATACTGTCAAGTTTCATAAACATGTGACTCTGCATGTATATGTATTAGGGGCAAAAGAAGAATTTTCATAAAACGGCAATGTTGGCTCATAAAAGCTTAATGTTTTCACCTATAAACTTCTCTCACTGGGTTTTTAGATATTGGTCTAAAGTTTGTGTATAGAAAGTTTCAAGAAAATTGCACAAAAATCCTATATAGGAGTAGATTCAATACTGTTTTTCATAATTCAAAATGTTGGAAGATCTAAAGGTCAGAGGTCAAAAGTCAGAACACGAAAGTTGCATGAGGAGCCGGCATGTGTTTGCATTTTCAATTGAGTGCTATAGCGCCACCCTTTGGTCAATGGTTGTGGGCTTCGCGTCTTCACCGTTTTGCCCTCTACCATATTGCCAAGTTTCGCGAATACCGACTGCACGGCTAAGCCAGAATTGTTACTTTTGGCGGAAGAAAAAGAAGAGAAATCCGGCCAACCCGGACAATAAGGGACCAATAGCCTAGGCCCTTTGACATTAACAATCACACTTGTGTGTATTGAGGGGCACCCACTGTATTTATACCGTGTCCTAGGTCTTCATCAAAATATTTGAGCACCATTGATATAGCAATGTTTTTCAGAAAAAAGAATAAGATTTTGAAGACATTCTTTTTTAGAATCGCCTTCATGTCTTAATGGGTTAATAATAATACCATGCAGTTGTTATAGAAAGAATCACTCTTATTTATGTACGTTTCATAGCATTTATTTAATTTATTACGGGAACGTACATGACTGTACTTGGGGCTGGACCCAACTTTACAGTTGTCGTGGGATTTGTTCCGGCGTTCTCAGAGATAACAATGAAATACAATACGAGGGTTTCCACACAGTATCAAGTGGCTGTGGCTCTTCTATACCCTGGATTCATAATACAAAGGTGGCGGAGGAAACCATGCAAGGCACCAACCTGCACATCGGGAGCAATTTAGGGGTTCAGAGTCTTGCTCGAGGCAAATATAGAGGGTGACATCATCTTCAAACCCGGCGGAAGTTATGCAGGAAATGCCTGAGTGGCAAAAAAGTACTTTCTGGCCATGTAAGAGTGCCGAGCGGCCAAGGCAATAAATGAGTGGAGACCAGTTCAATAAGGCTTTATTTCTTCCATTTCTTCCTCAATCACTTTGACAGTCATAATCAATGCAACCTGTCATCACCCGGGTTAGAGACAACTGACCTTTTATAAGGTGGGTACCCATTACCTGGTTAGCCCATACCATTCCCCAGGTAAGAATAACAATATTCCCCACTCTTAGAATCACACAATGCCATTTTATATAAACCTACTACATGTATCACCCTCAATACCTATTCACAGTTAGCATTTAGCATAGAAATATATACACAACATACATGATTACATTCATTATTGTCCATTCCCAATCTCCCCTTCTATCCATTTCCCACTTGGTGTCATCCTCCCGGAACTATAAAAGGGGTGCCTATATGCCCAGAGGGAACTAATTTGCCCGAACACCACCCTGAGAGGAGGATGAGAATAAACAGAGGTAAGTTTAGACATCAGAGATTTACATTCCTTCTTCACAAGTCTTCTCATTATACTGGCCAATTAGAAAGTATGCTGTCCTATTTATACCTAAACTAATGTGCCTTATATCTGTTCATTTGTAGGTGAACAGACCGACCACTCAGTGTCCCCCCTGCATAACCCTTAGCTTACAATTTGTTACAATTTGTGTCCTTATTTACATTATACCATAGAATTGTGTTAGCATAATATGCATTAGGTATAGTAACGGCATCCGCCGGTACAGGCCTTCATCCAAACAGAAAAGTCCTATTTAGTTAAACAATGTTAAACTCACTTTGCATGTTGCTTTGCCACTCGATTTGCCACTCGATGTGCCATTCACTTTAAGCATGCGCATGCTTAAAGTGAAAGTACAATAGAGTCTATTGTACTTTTACACTTTTACTCCACTATATATTTTTGAAAATGTTAGTTTCTTTATTATTATTACAAAACATACAGTAACCACTTCAACCCTATACTGTATCCATTTGAAAATAGCAGCTCTACAAGCTCCCAATGCGTCGATTAAATTAAAAAACGTTACATTCTCTGTGTAAAATGACCCTTATAGATAACACTGATGATTGTACGTAGATGTAAAGATCAAATGCCATTGGGGTTCCAATATCTACCTTACTGTGGATGGCATTGCACAATGGTGCGATCTTTCGCTGCGTTTTGCAGATCCAGAAGATTTGTCACCAACCCCATCCCACAGCTGCGGAAAACGGATAAAATTGACCCCAGTCCGAAAAATAAATAAAAGTTATAGGCCTACGATTCATAACCTTTGTAGGCCAACATGTGTTGCCTCATCAGAGGCATAATATCCTTGAAGTACTTTCCTGATTAAAACATTCCACCTTTTAATTTTAACCCAAAAAATAACAATACAAAATAAAATACTGGATTAAATCCTTTTGATTCCCTCCCACTATTGCTTCATATAAGCACAAAAAAACCCAAACAAACAAACAAACAAACAAGAAACATTAGGCTGTTAATGTTGTGAACTTGTGATGGTGTGTTTGTGTGAGTGTGCGCTGCACATGCCAGGCTGACACAGAACATACGCAGCATGGAGTCTCCACAAAGAAAACCTGACAACCTTCATTAAGACAGTCACTACACAGAGATGAAATATAATACTACACACGCACGCATGCACGCACACGCTCACGCGCACACACACACACACACACACACACACACACACACACACACACACACACACACACACACACACACACACACACACACACACACACACACACACACACACACACACACACACACACACACACACACACAATCTATCTCCTTCCTTCTCTGTCCATCCCCCCTCCCTCGGTTTCTGTCTGTCTGTCTGTCTGTCTGTCTGTCTGTCTGTCTGTCTGTCTGTCTGTCTGTCTGTCTGTCTGCGTCCGTCCGTCCGTCCGTCCGTCCCTCTCCCTCTCTCCCTCTCCCTCTCCCTCTCCCTCTCCCTCTCCCTCTCCCTCTCCCTCTCCCTCTCCCTCTCCCTCTCCCTCCTCTCTCCTCTCTCCTCTCTCCTGAGTCCTCTCTCCTGAGTCCTCTCTCCTCTCTCCTCTCTCTCTCTCTCTCTCTCTCTCTCTCTCTGTCTCTCTCTCCCCTCTCTCTCTCTCTCTCTCTCATTGGAAACACTTGTTTTTCAGCAGATGCAGCATCATATAGTGATGAAAGATTCTGCATCATCGGCCAGTAGACTCTACACCCCCCCCCCTTCTCTCCCCCCCCCCCCCCTCCTCTCTCTCTCTCTCTCTCTCTCTCACTCTCTCTCTCTCTCTCTCTCTCTCTCTCTCTCTCTCTCTCTCTCTCTCTCTCTCTCTCTCAGAGGGACGTGATGAGAAACAGCCAAACTAGGTCATGCAGGAGCCATCTTGGCCGCGTTATGGATTCTCCTCATAATTGTTAGTGTCATGGTGTGGATGTTTCAATGGCACGGCTTCCACCTCCTTCACTTTGCTTATCCTCTGCGCTGCGTTTTAAAACAAATAACGTCTGATTCAAAGTCTTAACACACTCGGCACGGAAAGTACTGTCTAGCACGATGTCTGTCTGTCTGTCTGTCTGTCTGTCTGTCTGTCTGTCTGTCTGTCTCATGCAAGAATGTCAACTTGCTTTTTCAGTGGTTTACCGCCACGACCCAACATATAGCTTCTTGTTCAGTGGTCATCCATCTCCTGCCCCAGAGGGTATAGGCTATTGGTATACAATAAAAAATAATCTTGGTGTCTGAAACGGCATCATAGTCCCAGTTACGTGTACATCTCCATGGGTACAATGGTACCAACGATACTAATTAAGACTCTGTTCCATTTAGTGTACAGTGGGACTTCTCAAACTTTTAATTTTTAATTTCTAGGACCCCCATAACTCAGAGTGTTTCCTGCAGTGAGCCAACATGCACAAGATCCGCATCCTGACCAGAACAGAGCGCCGCAGTCCCGCTCCCGACGAGAAGAGGATTTCCCATTCATTTTCCCCATAGACGTTTCAGAAAGTATATTTATTTTAGCCTCGGACAAATCATTGACAATAAACAACATTTTTTGGGCCTATAACAAATATTTTGAACGACGAAAAAAAGTGCACGGTATACAACACTTTTTCTTATTTCTAATTATTTGTTCGGCTTCTTTAAATGAATACCTTTTGAAACGTCTATGGGAAAAATGAATGGGAAATTCTCTTCCGGGCCACTCGTCGTTCTCAAAGGTGGCGGGACCGCGACGCTCTATGGAACCTCATTAGTATCATCAGTAACACCTGTGAAGGAAGTATAGGGAAGGGGCCCATGCAAGTTTTCTTTCCAGCGTGTGTGAGCCCATTGCGCAACTGCATTGTTTCTCCCTATAATATGGTAAATACAGGGACACTTCAACACTATAACTTTGGGACAGGCCAGTATCGAACCGGGAACCGCTGCCCCTGTTCCAACAATCTTATGAATCAGTTGTTCTCAAACATTTTCATGTCACGGACCCCCAAATTAATCTGGCGCCGCACAGGCCCCCTTCTGAGAATATCCTGTGTCAGAGGACGCCCGTACAAGATTCGTATTGTTACAATGTAAATATGTATAAACACATTTCTTCAGATTGTTTCCTGCACGACGTGAGAGTCGTTTGACTATATTTGTCTATTTATGGGATGTAACACATTGGACCTTGCTCAAAGTCATTGAAATCGTTACCACTTAAAGGTATATTCAGTGATTTCACTCAAAAAACCTTAGGTTTCGTTTTTGGCTGTGGGACCCAGCCTTTCGTCCAATCAGGATAGAGAGTCAAAAACGAAACCTAAGGTTTTTTGACCCCCAGGGGTTAACTGGGGACAGGGAGGAACTCCTTATATGGCCAGCACACTCTATAGTAGGGAGGATTATCACAACAAAACAAAAAAATAAGTGATATTTGAATTAAGTGAAATCACTGAATATACCTTTAACTCTATTCCCAAACATTTTGTCTCAAGACCCAAAAGAGAAATTAGAGTTGAAAATAGCAGATCTACAAGCGGCACAGCTTGTATATAGGTCGGCTATTTTCATTACTTCTTAAACATTTGTTTTAATGGAATTTCTTCTTTTCTTTTCTTTAGTTTAGTTTTTCTTAAAAACTAAATTTAGAGGAAACAACAAATAAAAGGACGCAGAAAAATTGTACACTGAAGGTTTCATGTGATTAATACAGAAGGAAATGTAATTCACAGTAACTGGTCAAAGAGAGGAATGAATGCGGCTCATGACTTATGAGCTGTTGATAATGTTATCTCCGTCTGAATGAGTACTTTTAGGCCCCGTATATAGACTATAGTGCAGCCCAAACCTTTTCATGTCAAAGACCCCCAAATTGACACTAATTAGTAATTAGCCCGCGGACCCCCATTTGAAAAGATATGCCAGGGATCCCCATAAGAGAGGATTTTTACGGCTCTAGCAGTGATCCTTAAACCGTTTAATTTCAAGGATCCCCCAGTTTTATTAGTCTACGCCGGGACCCCCATTTATTGTCAGGGACCCCAATTTATATTGTAAAATAAATGTTATCAGTGTACAAATGGACGGGGTCCATTTGGTTCCATTTGTGCACTCTCAGAGTTACAGACCCATAAGGGTTCATTTGGTTCCAAACTATCATTTAGCCGGGGACCCCCTGGAACTCCCTCAAGGACCCCTGGGGGTCCCCGGACCCCACATTGGTAACCACTGCTGTATAGACTGCAGTCAAATCCAACCAAATCTGATCTTTGGGCCCGACTCTTCTTCACACTGCAAGTGACCAGATCGGTGACCAGATCGATAATAAAAGGACGGAGATTTATTGATATCAAAACCGATCGCATCGCTCCACAGGCTGGGAGCGTCTGTTGGGCAACATTCGATGCCATTTCCGGTTGGGACGTCATCCAAAATCTTAAAACGTGAACAACTCTTGATCTAAATCATTCCGTCCAATTCGAATCCAAGATTATGTGTTGGACGGTCCACCGCGGTCCCGGCACTAGTCGCGTTAGAATTAATCATACCTCCCGTTGTTGTCGATCGCCTCAGGGGTGTTTTGGCTACATCTAGCTACTTCAGCTACATCCGGGATGGTGCTAACCTCACTCTGCCAGATGGGGGCGGTATTGGGTAACCATGTCCCCCAACACAGCAACCATCTGGGATCTCTCAGGGAGTTGAGCTAACACCGAACCGCTCCGTGGTTCGAACCAATCAGCGTGAGCTAAGGGCGGGATATGTGCGAAACCGGATGTGAAGCTATATAGACACATCAATATGATTGGTTGTGTTTGCACGCCCACACGGTGATAGACAGACGGTCCCATCCAATCATCTACCAAGTACAGTATCTTGAAAAAAAGGAACAGCCCCGTCATCGAATTTGCTTCCGAGATCCCAGATCCCAATAAGCTGTGAAACAAATTTGTGTAGCAAGCTTCTTGGATCTGGCAGCGTCAGGTTAGGATGGTGCCTGGTCGCTAAATATTGCTGCAAATCGCTGGGCTTTAATGGTCCTAAATACCCCTATGCGTTCGGGGTGTTCTGGAAGCCAAATCCAGCCTGAATCAGATCTGTGTCCAGATAGAATCCAGATCGGAATTCGATTTGTTCAAATAAGTCTAAACACAAACTAGTCACATGGAATTCGATTTGTATATTTTTTTGGGGGGGAGGGGGATCTCCTGAAATCTCATTGTAATCCGATTTGAAACCACCTCTGAATGTATATACGTGGCTCAACTTGCTCAAGACACATTTGTAAAAATCGGATTCCATGTGACTTGTCTGTGTGTAGACGTATTAATTTAAACAATTTGGATTCCAATCGGGATGTGGCACACAGCTGCAGCTGTGTCCTGTATTGCACACATACGCACGCACGCACGGACACACGCACACACACACACACACACACACACACACACACACACACACACACACACACACACACACACACACACACACACACACACACACACACACACACACACACACACACACAACGTGGACACACGCTTTCTGTCTTTCTCTGAATATCTCCATTATTATCTTAATTACTTCTTTTAAAGAGGGGCACTGAACATTAAATCAACATTTCTGCTTCCAGAACAAGAACAAGTAAGCTGACATAAAAGTTATAGCCTATATATATATATATAATATGTGTCTCTTAATTCCAGAAGCAGAATGCTATATCTAAAGCCATGGTCCATACTTTGTCACACGACGGACGGTGTCGCTCGTGGAAATATAGCCGACCTACAACAAGCTCACGTACGACACGCCGCGGATGAGCATGAATTAGGCTTAACGGAGAAGACAGTTTTCCTAAACATGCTACATCTGTTTTGTTACAACACAGTCCCCTCTGGTAGTTGTCCTCCATGTCCCCATGCCGCCGCTATACAGACAAATCCTCACCGTTCAGTTAACTCAGAGTTACATATTATTATGGATGAATGAATGCTTGGGGGATTTGACTGTGTATCTCCGTGGCTTTATGAACGGGACTCAGCCCATTTAAGGCCTTGAAGATGAAGGAAGCTAACCTGTGGTGTATGGCAGGGGTTTTCTTTGGCTGCATAGGGATCCCCGGAAATGCTTTGGCCATGTCCTGCATGCGACCACAGCATAAAGTTATGGTTCCACAGACATCGCATAATAATAATAACACATTCCGACCTGAGATCAGATTCTAAAAATGTCTTCTACATCCTGACAGTTTTCTGAAAAAGCTGTGTTTCTATGTCAGTCGTCGTTCTTCGATTTTTCAAAAAATAGCAGACCTACAAGCTCGTAGCGCGCCACTCGGTGGCGCGCTACGAGCTTGTAGATCTGCTATTTTTCAATAGCTAAAGCATAACATAATGCTAACACCAAAAGGGGTTCCCGCCCAAAATGGAATAATAATAATAATAATAATCATAGTCATAAATGATAAACAATCATGCATCACATTCCGGCCAATCGCAATTTGCGTCCTCACTTTTCCGTCCTCACTTTTTATCCTCAATATGTGCTTAATTGCTCAGCCAATCAAATCATCGCCATGCATGTGGGGCGCTGCTCAGCCAATCAAATCATGGCTATATATGATTCACACAAACACACAAAGCTGGGCACAGGAGGGGCCGGCGCCCTCCGAGGAAACAACAAATAAAAGGACGCATGTGCTATATTTTCACTGAAGGTTTCATGTGATTAATAGAGAAGGAAATGTAATTCACAGTAACTGGTCAAAGAGAGGAATGAATGCTGCTCATGACTTATGACTCATAAGTTATGAGCTGTTGATAATGTTATTTACACATACGCACGCACACGCAGACGCACACGCACACGCACACGCAGACGCAGACGCCCCTCAATAAAGAAGGAATAATCAGAAACAATATGAGGATGCAGACGAGGTTGGTATAGGTAGCATAGGTTCACACA
Source organism: Protomyctophum parallelum (assembly GCF_964188405.1). Taxonomy (NCBI): domain Eukaryota; kingdom Metazoa; phylum Chordata; class Actinopteri; order Myctophiformes; family Myctophidae; genus Protomyctophum; species Protomyctophum parallelum. The sequence goes on from NC_139697.1 coordinate 95,798,214, forward strand.
CAACCATCTGATAGTGTGTGAACCCTACTGCCCTCTGCTAAACATTTATCCCCTGTATACACACGCACGCACACTCACACACACACACACACACACACAACACACACACACACACACACACACACACACACACACACACACACACACACACACACACACACACACACACACACACACACACACGCACACACACAGGGACCACCAACAGCTCTTGGCACTAATGATTTCACAGCGGCGGTGCAGCATGCAGCAGAGCCCGACTGCTTTCCATCAGCCAGACGCATGCAGCCCCAGCACACACACACACACACACACACACACACACACACACACACACACACACACACACACACACACACACACACACACACACACACACACACACACACACACACTCTAGCAGTGTGTCATTTTGTGTTATTTGTAGGGTAGCTTGTATGGACAATACCACTCCTTTACACACACACACGCACATTTGTGGTGTTACAAATACACTTGATGTTTGAAGTATATTATTAAAGTATTTCACAGGTAGGCGTTCATTCTTTATTATAGACATTTTTCCAAGTACCCCCTCATCCTCGCAAAACACCGATAAGCATACAGTATACTTGCAACCACATGTGCACATTTAGATGCCATTGGAACTGTTTGTATTAAAAACCTTTCAATCACATTCAGATTCAGACCCATTTCATAGTCATAAACAGAAACCACTATACACAATGGTCTTCAAATGGGATAAGGCACATGATTGCCCCTGGATAAAGGACGTTTTCTTTTTCTTCTGTTCTCAACTATAGGCCGATTTGGTTCATATCTTTCCGAATATGCTTTGTGGTAACATTACAAGAATATGTCGAAACACAAAATATTTTGTAATTACAAAGATACATGGTCAAACAACAACATGTGGTCTAAATTCTAAGCCAAAACATAGATCATATGTCCAGATCAGTGTTGTGGTACTGAACTGTATATCAAATCCTTCTTAACCAGAAACCAGCAGTCATTGTGTGCTCAGCTGAGAACTGGTATCCTGCCTCTCTGGCTATTGAGTTAGCTAGTTGGATTCTGAGCGGTGCCAGAAGAGAATAGGATATGTAATGTATGTGACCTGAATGATGCTGAAAATTAATTCCATTTTATGTTTTATTGTACACTTTATGATGATTTGAGGGTTCCGTTATTGCAACAACAAAATGCAACAACAAAAACTTGAGCTATTCTGGGAGTGATTATTTAATGATGAAGTACTTATAAGGGCAGATTCACACTATGGTTGTGGTAGTGTGAATGCTGCGTACCGTTTCCCCTGAGCGGATTGGAACACCCAACCATTCCCGGGACCGCGTGGAGGTAGTCTCGGGACCGCTTGAAGTGTACTCGGATACGGATCGCTGCAATGTGAAAGCACTGAATACAGTTGAATGAAGTGTACTCGGATACGGATCGCTGCAATGTGAAAGCATTGAATACAGTTGAATGAAGTGTACTCGGATACGGATCGCTGCAATGTGAAAGCATTGAATACAGTTGAATGAAGTGTACTCGGATACGGATCGCTGCAATGTCAAAGCATTGAATACAGTTGAATGAAGTGTACTCGGATACGGATCGCTGCAATGTGAAAGCATTGAATACAGTTGAATGAAGTGTACTCGGATACGGATCGCTGCAATGTGAAAGCATTGAATACAGTTAAATGAAGTGTACTCGGATACGGATCGCTGCGATGTGAAAGCATTGAATACAGTTGAATTAAGTGTACTCGGATACGGATCGCTGCAATGTGAAAGCATTGAATACAGTTAAATGAAGTGTACTCGGATACGGATCGCTGCGATGTGAAAGCATTGAATACAGTTGAATGAAGTGTACTCGGATACGGATCGCTGCAATGTCAAAGCATTCAATACAGTTGAATGAAGTGTACTCGGATACGCAGAGATGGGCAAAATACATTGAAAATGTATTTTGATACAAAATACAAATACTGGGTCAAAAAATGTAATGTATCTTCCATCCCCATCGAAATACAAATTACAAAATACAAAAAAGTATTTCAAATACGTATTTCAAATACATGTATTTCAAATACTGCCCATCTCTGATGGGCAAAATATATTGAAAATGTATTTTGATACAAAATACAAATACTGGGTCAAAAAATGTATCTAAATACAAAATACATCTCATTTCTTCCATCCCAGCGAAATACAAATTACAAAATACAAAAAAGTATTTCAAATACGTATTTCAAATACATGTATTTCAAATACTGCCCATCTCTGCGGATACGGATCTCTGCAATGTCAAAGCATTGAATACAGTTGAATGAAGTGTACTCGGATACGACTGACATTTTTAGAATCTGATCTCAGGTCAGAATGGGTTAATCAGACCAGTGTGTGTCCAGTGGAAAACCTCGTATGAATCTGATCTCAGGTCAGAATGGGTTAAGGTTTGTGTGTGTGTGTGTGTGTGTGTGTGTGTGTGTGTGTGTGTGTGTGTGTGTGTGTGTGTGTGTGTGTGTGTGTGTGTGTGTGTGTGTGTGTGTGTGTGTGTGTGCGCGCGTGCGTCGGTGCGTGGGCTTGTTCTGTGACACTGCATGCAGTGTTATGTCCAGCAGGGTGTTGAGGTCAGTGTGTTCTGTGACCTAATTGCCTCATGTAGTCCTGATGAGTTAAACAGCTTGTTAAAGACCGGGATTGTCCATTCATACAAAACGCTCTCTCTCTCTCTCTCTCTCTCTCTCTCTCTCTCTCTCTCTCTCTCTCTCTCTCTCTCTCTCTCTCTCTCTCTCTCTCTCTCTCTCTCTCTCTCTCTCATTAAGATCAATGAATGAGCCACAGATGTTGAGCCCTACCTGGGAGGAAGCTCTTAAAAACCACATGAACCCATGCAGAGCAGTTCCTTGGTTCCCAACCTTTTCAGCCCGCCACCCAAAAGAGAAATGTGACGTCTCCCTATGGGACCCAATAGTGAAAATAGCAGATCTACAAGCTCACAACACGTCGTGGTGTGACGTGTCGTGAGCTTGTAGATCTGCTGTCTTACCTACCACCCCCCCCCCCCCTCCCCCCCCTACCTCTCTAATTAATGGATTAATTTTCTTATTTTTTATGGAATTCTCTTTCTTGGGTCATATTCGACAATTTGGCCAATGTTTGACCATTTCTGTAGCAGCCTGTAGTTTGTTGATTACTAGAGGTATTAAGAAGGTCTTAAAAGTCCTTAAAGTGTTGTTCAGATACATGTAAAATCATTATGGGAACCCCCTGGGGGTCCACAGTTTGAGAACCACTGCTGTGTTGTGCTGAGGTGCATTATGTTATAAATATGGACCGTTTCACAATCATAAACATTTGATATTTTACATATTTACCATTTGAGTATACGCCTATACCGTTACCCTGCATCACTGGAATATTAACAATATTCGGAATCGAGTTAAAATTAAGCGCTTAATTTTTTTTAATGATTTGTGGTGGTTTGCTTTTCCTTTGAGCAAATCGTATATTAGGGTCGCTCAACGGTTGTACATCATGCATTAGTATGATCTACAATTCTTTGGAACAATAACACAACATAATTATTATCTAGTGTGTCTCAATATCTAGTGTGCGTGTCTCAATGAATCAGTGACTTCAACGTTTTTCAGGCTCTAGAATAGATCTTTATTGATCCCACGGGGGAAATCCAGGCGCCTGCAGTAGCTGGCTGCACAGCTGTTCAGAGTAAGACAACGTTTTGTAGGATAAACGGGAGATACAGGAATAATATCACTAATTATTACACGGCTTGGTTGAATGCTTGATTCTGATTGGTCAATCGCTGAATTCAACAGGTTGTTATAGGCTACCTATTTATATGCAATCTCGCATCACAAAACTTTCCACCTCAGAGGAAAGCCTGGTCTGTGTTCGTGTGTGATTCTGGTTTGGGGTTTCCGATTAGGAACAGCAATGTCCGTGTTAACCTATGTGACTATGTGTGTGACTATGAGACGAGTACCAGTAGGGGCAAATGTGGCGCTGTTGTGCCAGAAACAGAGAGAGAGAGAGAGAGAGAGAGAGAGAGAGAGAGAGAGAGAGAGAGAGAGATAGTGTTGCACTGTTGCCTAGTGCTAATTACAGAGAGAGAGAGAGGCAGGGGTACAGGGGAGTTGCACCACTCAGTTCACACAGGTGTGATTATTTTTTAAGCATCACTTTGTTTTGTTTCCCTATTGTTTTTAGTCTCACCAGTCGCTACGAGTTGGAATAAAAGACGGATATGATTGATTGATTGATTGATGAATTTATTAACAGATTGGAGAATTACAGTACATTTCAAGCACAACCCAATACAAAACTGTGGATGACAACATAAAGCATTACAATTGTTCAATTCATCATAAAAATTAGAGACGTACAAATATACTCTTCTATATATTTAAAACAGGAAATCATCATAGAGGAGGTAAAAAGGGAACATATTCCAATTAAGACATGAAGAAACGTTTATATATAGGCCCTAAAATGATGACCGCATCAAGGCGTTTATATACAGGCCCTAACATGATGATGCCCTTCATAAAGAACCCAACAGACATTGTTATTGTGGTCTTATTGTGAAACATACCTGTTTTATTAAGTCGATATCCTTTTATTTTGTGATTTGAACCAAATACTTTTATTTTGAAAGGAGTTTTGGATGGACTACCTGCGCGATGCAGAGCAGCAGAGAGAATTGAGGAAGTATTGCATTATTTGCATAATAACAGAGAAGGCGCATGTTTTGCATGTTGCAAAGATGATCAATTATAGTTTTAGCCACCCCCCGAAGAGGCATAAGGTTAGTAGCCATGGATGGACTGTTATTGCTACACGTTTTTTGGAGATAAAAGGACTATTGCTAAAGATGCAATGTTGATTTCTTTTGGAACTTAAGGATATACATTTTGCAGCAAAGGCACCTAATGCAAACTAAACTAGAGTTTGGTTTGCTACTCTTTCTGTAAAGTGTGGTGAAAATGAAAAGTTATAATTGTACATGCAAAAGAAGGTAATTGATATGACTGTATTTCAATAAAAAAAAACATTAATTGTCATTATTTACATTTAAAAAAGGTTAAAAGATGGTATTTCATTACCTTATTTTGGTTAAAAACAGCTGCTATAAAAAGTAAAACGAGTTCATTAGAATAAGATTATGTTGAAGTAATGTGCCTTGCCCTTAATTATTTGTATAGGCCTACATTAATTACAGTAATTCTGTTGGTCAAACCTATTATGTTTAAAGGACTTCAGTGCTGTTTTGAATTAGCCGCAATTTGCAACTGTAGCCTATATATTTTTTATAATGGGATGAATCTAGAGTTGCAATACCCTCCATTGACTCCCCACTCATCCAATTTGGTTTGCGATCTGCTTGTCTTAAACGACGTTAAACTCACCAACATTGCAGCTGTAGTCCAAGCTGTAGAATTATCTCTTTCAATCTGCAGAGCTTGTTTTTCATGTTATGAGCTACTTTCTGTCAAGAAATTCTGCAGGTGATTATTTTTCTAAGTGCTGGAGTTTGGAAGCACTCGTCATATGTCACTGAACAGCCCTGCGTACCACCTGTTTCGAATTTGCACATAATGCAGGAGGCAGCAACGTGACCCGCTAACAAAAACGAGTACTTCCAAACTGCAACACTTAGAAAAAGGATCACCTGCAGAGGATGTCTTGACAGAAAGTAGCTCATAACATCTCAATGGTGGATTTTTATGAAAAACAAGCTTGGCAGATTGAAAGAGGATAATTCAAGCTTGGACTACAGCTGCAATGTTGGTGAGTTTAACATCGTTTAAGACAAGCAGATCGCAAACCAAATTGGATGAGTGGGGAGTCAATGGAGGGTATTGCAACTCTAGATTCATCCCATTATAAAAAAATCTAGAGTTGCAAATTGCGGCTAGGTAGGCTACTGTTCTTGCATGAAAAAATACTAGAGTATTTTGTTGGTGTCTTTTATTTTCTTGTCAGTTCTTACGTTGGCTTATGTATATTAATTAATACATTTACTACCATCAGTACAAGTCTGAATTGACCATCTTTCGTCAGGGACCGCTGCAACGTTGATCGCCGGGAATTCTTTCCGGTCGTTCCGATTCCGGTTTGTGGTTTACGGCCTGAAGACTACAAACCTGACTACAACATGACGTAAGTTAATAAACCTGAAAATGGTCACCCAGGCTAATTTAGCCTTTTTTTTTAAATAATGACTAGGGTTGTCCCGACTCCCGATGAGATCACGTGATTGAAAATTGGGGCAGATCACGTCATTTTCAAATGATCAGGACATCCCTAGTATCAATATTATGTCCATATCTTGTTATTAGACTGCATATTGTCTGTGGTTTTGTATGTTGTAGTATTGTAGTAGAGAGAGAGAGTTGTGATTATGGCATAAGTGTTCTATAAAAATGGTGCATTTATATACATAGATTACTTTACATAGATTGTGCATTACATGAACCCATTCACACACACATTCATACACCTTTACATAGATTGTGCATTACATTAACCCATTCACACACACATTCATACACCTTTACATAGATTGTGCATTACATTAACCCATTCACACACACATTCATAGGCCTACACCAGGTGTAGGCAACTTGCGGCTCTTAGGCCCTCACCCGTGGTTCCCAGTTGCTTCGGCAAAGAAGTATGAAAAGGAATAAGAGTTTTTTATTTTATTTTTTATAATCATAATTTATTATTGTAGTAGGCGTAAAGTTATTTTTTCATTTTGATATTGCAAAACGATGTTGCCTATACACCAGATAGAAATAAGAAACACATTAAATGAAGAAAAATAATGTATTCATGCTAAGACATCTTTGTTTGTTTTCACCACCCAATGCTGCTGGCGTATTGGTATACTTACTGGTATACTTGATAGCAAACAATAAAATGTAACATTGAAAGACCAGAAACACCACAAATAATTAAATTAAAGTTTGCGTTATAAAAGCAAACATATTTTGCGGCTCCAGATAGAATTGTAATACTTTTTTGGGCCAAAAATGGCTCTTTTGATAATAAAGGTTGCCTACCCCTGGCTTACACCAATGGTGGAGGAAACCATGCAAGGCACCAACCAACCTGCTCATCGGGAGCGATTAGGGGTTCTTGCTCAAGGACACTTCGACACTAACTCTGGCGGAGCACGAAGCAGTATCAAACAGGTAAGAGATGTGATAACTGGTGTATTTATACTGTGTTTTTGGCTGTGAGACTAGGCAGTATACTGAGTATAGGCACGCAGGTGAACCTGATAAGGAGGTAGAGAATGGGAGGGATGGAGATGAGCAGAGCGTGGTCTCTCCACTCCTGAACCTGCGTTGAACACAATTTCATTAAGTCGGCGCGTAATAAGCGGGATAATTTACTCGTCACCATTCGTTATCGATAAATAAATCCCGACAGGATCCTGACAATCATATCGGGATCATGTTAACGTCCCATAATTTGAGCCACGGACCACCATTTGATGACATTTAGCCTCTCAGACCCAAGTCTTGGAATATTTTGTTGTCGTTGGTTATGATTTTGTCCACAATTCCATGCTGTATTGATATTGGTACCCTTAGGTGAGATAACAGGCAAACATTGACAAAAATAACAATATTTCTACATTCTCTAATTGTGTAGAGACTTCTTGTCAATTAAGTAATGCAGATGTTTAACGATAATTTAACTCTTGAGAGCCATTCGGTTTCCTTTCACTCTCTCAAGGGTTAAAGATCTATAAGGGTCCATTTCGGTATACAAACTCTGCATCATTTAGCTGGGGACCACCTGGAAGCCCCTCAAGGACCACTGGTTGAAAACCCACTGCTTTAAAGAATTAAAGTATTCCATGAGACTTGATGAAAGCCAGTCAAAGTCAAAGTTTATACAGCTCAGCATATGAAGCAGATTAGCGGTCACTCTCATCGTTGTCTGTTTTGAGATTTGACTCTGAGACTATACTTTGGAGTATTCCAGAGGTTTTCTTTTTCCCAGTGACTGTGGGTTGTCTCTTAGAGATGCTGCAACTTTGGTGGCTCCATAGATTAGTTTCAGAAGCGCTATCGTCCTCAGTGTAGTGTGACTGCATGTAAGTTCAGCGGATTCCAGCTGAAATCAAGCGATAGTTCCCAGTAGGTTACTTATCAAGCCGACCTTATCGACCTATACTGCATGTAGTCTGGGAGCGTACTGGCTGCGATTGGCATTGATAAAACATTAGAGTGGAAATCAACAAGCCTCGATCCTCATACCCTAGACTAAACATAACCGCAAGAACATGGCAGCTCGATTCAACCTTAATTGTCGTTTTCGTTTTATCAATGCCAATTCATATCAATTCAATTTATCAATGCCAGCCAGCCCTTTCATGACATCAATGTAGCCCAATGTGCTTACATAAAAAAGTCAACAAAAGGAAAATAACACAATATTAAGGTTGGGACCGCGCTGCTACGTGCTCGCGGTTATGTTTAGGTGAGGGTATGAGGGAAGCTTGTCGTTTCTCAGTAGGCAGTAGACCAAAAATGACCGGATTAAGGTTGGTGAACATGCGTTAAGGTTGAGACCGTGGTGCTACGTGCTTGCGGTTTTGTTTAGGTTAGGGTATGAGGACGCTTGTCATTCTCAGTAGGCTCCCAGCATGTGCAGTAGACCGATAAGATCGGCTTGATGAGTATAATTATCGGTTGATTTTCACTCGAATCCATTGATCACACAAAAGCTTCAAAGGTAGCAGATCTACAAGCTCAAAACGTTTTGAGCTTGTAGATCTGCTACCTTTGCTATTTCTGAAATTGAATCTTTATGGAGACTATTTGCCATCGCGTTAGAGGATTATCAGACAAATCTGGAGGGTCTGTCGCCAGTGTTGATTTTGACAGCAAAGTTAGATTTTAGTTTTAGTCATAGTTTTTTTAATAGTTTTAATTAAATTTTAGTCAGTAAATTGATGTTTTATCCATGTTTTGATCCTCTCAAGTCGTTAGCCGACTCACATTAGCATCGAGTGTGACACTGGAGCGCGCCATCTTAGATTGCACACGCATCTACGTGCTTTCAATGTGCTGTTTTTCAATCGCTTGTATCTCCAAATCGGCGCCCGAATGGCGTTTCTGCTCAAAACAAGGTATATTTTCAACGGCCAATAGCCGCGCTGTGATAGTCGCGGTAGGCTTTTTTTCTGCACACAGCGAGAGATCAACAACACACACACACACACACACACACACCATTATGTCATCGTTAACATCCGGTTACGGGTATTTGCCTCTTCAAAATAAGGGTTGAAAGGGGAAGAACCGTTGGCAATGCGCGCTAATTGAATAATGAAGTCTATAGCGGGGAATGTGTTTTGAGCAGCTGTAGACGGGCAGTCCAGGCCAAGGGAGCCACAGGCAGATCGCTGGTGGTGTCATCTGTGTCCAGACGTGTCCTATCTGTAAGCAGCCCAAAATAGACGGGGCTCATGGTGTGACGTGATGCTGACATGATGCTGTCAGGAATGCACTGACCAGCTCTCACACCATATTGACATCTGGAAACCTATAGATAATATACCTGGTCAGGAATGCACTGACCAGCTCTCACACCATATTGACATCTGGAAACCTATAGATAATATACCTGGTCAGGAATGCACTGACCAGCTCTCACACCATATTGACATCTGGAAACCTATAGATAATATACCTGGTCAGGAATGCACTGACCAGCTCTCACACCATATTGACATCTGGAAACCTATAGATAATATACCTGGTCAGGAATGCACTGACCAGCTCTCACACCATATAGACATAGAAAGTAAACTAGGGGTGTCCCAATCACGTTTTCTTTGTTGTTGTTGCTCCCGATCTGATTCCGATCATTTGATTTTGAGTATCTGCCGATACCGATTTTTCCCGATCCGATATTTATATTTTTATAGGACAGTTATGCCACAATATCACAATAGTACAATATCCAAAATGACGGACGATATCCAGTCTAATGTCATGATATGGACATAATATTGATACTAGGGACGTCCCGATCACGTTTCATTTCCTCCCCGATCCGATTCCGATCATTTGAAAATGACGGGATCGGCCCCGTTTTCCGATCACGTGATCGGATCTGGACAACCCTGAATTAGAAACCTAGATATACCTCATTGGCAGTGGTGGAAAGTAACTAAGTACATTTACTCAACTACTGTACTTAAGTACAATTGTTGTTTTTTTTACTTTAATAGAGTATTTCCAATTTCCAATACTTCTACTCCGCTATATCTCAGAGGCAAATATTGTACTTTTACTCCACTGCGTTTGTTTGAAAACCTTTGTAGATTTTGATTATTACAAAACATACAGTAACCGCTTCCGCCTTGTATACATGTCGGCCATTTGAAAATAGATGATCTACAAGTTCACAAGGTGTCGCGTGAGCCTGTAGATCTGCTATTATAGAGTACATTTAAACGGACATTCTGTAGCAACTAGTCGACTAGTAAATCCACTAGTCAACCTTGTTGGTACTAGTTGACTAGTTGATAAGAAAGGCCTTTTTCTTTTTACATAATAGGTAGTTAAACAACTAGTCGACTTGTAAACTAGGCAACTAGTAAAAATGACTAGAAGTGAATGCCCTACATTCTGCATAATGAGTACTTTTACTTTTGGTACTTTAAGTACATTTTTATGCCAATACTTTGTACTTTTACTCTACAATTTGAATGTAGTATTTCAATTTTTCTATATTACAGTATTGATACTTTTACATAAGTAAAACATTTGAGCACTTTTTTCCACCACTGATTGGGAGCGACTTGTACCGCAGCCCAGGCGCGGAGCCAGGAATTCTTCATGAGTAAGGCATAGCCAATACGAGGTAGGCTCCTCCATAGCTGATAGAAACCCGATTGTCTCCGTAGAGACCGACGGGCAACAAATCATGCCAAAGCATGGACGGACCTCCGGTGCTTCCCCAGCTCAAAACCACTCAATGGTTCTCTGCCTGCTCAATTCATAATTAACGTTCCCATTTTAGAGGTCTTGGCTCATGGACTAAAAACTGGTTCTGAACCGAACCCAGTTCCCAACCGGTGGAAAAGGGGCCCCTGAGCCAGGGGAATAGTTCGGATGCTTTTCACAGCAACGTGAGCCACGATTGGATGCGTATCACAGCAACGTGAGCCCCGATTGGATGTCTATCATCAGGTTGCATTGCGACGTAATAACATTCAGTTACAGTCGTTCAGACATGGAATGTCATGATGCCATCTAGACAATAATGATATAGCAGCGATAAGACGGGGCCAAGCCATACAGTTGGAGACTGGAGATGACGTCACTTTTTTTTGTTACGCTGATTGGCTGAAGGTCTTGTCTGTCAACGCTGTACCTACTGCGGCAGCCAACCATGCATTAGCAGGGTCCATGACTCCACACAAATGAATGGAAGCGTGATTTCAATCGGGAGTGGTTATCTTCAACGTCGTTCGTCAGCAGTGCATAGATAGCGTGGATCATATAATTCATACAGGTCATATAATTGGGAGATCTAAAGGTCAGAGGCCCTTTGACGAATCACTGTGAGGTTCAGTTCTTGACCGTTTCCCATGACCCCTCTACCTACCTGCCATATTGTCGAGTTTTATGGAAATGGACAGCACAGAACGGACAAAAACTGTGGGCTTGATAAAGTATAAAATAAAATGAATACATTCGATTTATATAGGGCTTTTCTAAGAATGCAACTTTGATTTACAAGAACAACTTGCATGCCAACAGTTATTGGTGTAAGTGACAGTTTAAGTTTAAGTTTAAGAAACATTCTAGGAATTAATTCGAATATAAAGTATAGGCTATAGGTGTGTATTCACGGTAACAAGAAGACTCACCCCGGTGCGTGCCCGTTTTTCCTCCCGGAATTTCCCCCAGTGAGGGGGATAACTTTGTAATATGCTATTGGCTGTTTGTATTCTTTTTGGAAAAATATAAAAAGATACTCCTGTGGAAAGGCTATATTATATTACTTATATTGACCCTATAAACAATTTAGTATTATTTAGTATATGTAAGGTTTTGCCCCCTCAAATGGTACCTCGTCAGATAATCCCCACATATCCTACAACAACTTCTGTGAACAGACTTCACTGTAGTAGCTTTTCATAAATTATATTTGTACTTAGGCTGTCTGCTGTCATGAAAGTTTATAGTTAGAGAAATTCAAAATCCAGCCGTCTGCTGGCCAGCCTCTCCCACCCCTCACTGGGGAAAATTCTGGGAGGAAAACAGAAACGGGGTGAGTCTTCTTGTATTCGTATTCACTGTGCGTGCTTGTGTGCGTGCTTGTGTGCGTGCGTGTGTGTGTGCGTGCGTGCAGTGCCCGCAGTAAATATCGCAGAGCGGTTCAAGTGTGTTATTGGGAGCTGTGGAGAGTGTAACACGCTGCGAGGACAGGAGTGTGTTTCTGTATAAATGCAACAGGGCCATGAGATGATGTCATGTTCATGTGTGACATGCATGCTGCTATAGGGACTGTCTGGCCCGCTGCTAATTTGATGTGGCGTCTAAAGAGGAAGTGGAGTGGACTCGCATCCTAAAGGGAAGTGGTGCTCCTGTCCCTGCACTCTCTCTCTCTCTCTCTCTCTCTCTCTCTCTCTCTCTCTCTCTCTCTCTCTCTCGCCGTGCACCATGTCAGAGAGACGGCGTTTAAACGCATTACGACCGAAATTTTAAAGAAAAACAAAAATCTTCTAAATCGTTTGTGAAAAACCTATATGTTTCTGTCAGTGGTTCTCAAACCTTTTCATGTCAAGGAGTTATATATATATATATTTGGCCGTGGACTCCCATCTCGAAATATAGGAAATATGGGAACCCACCCCGGCCCAGAAGTGAAGAATTGAATTACAAATGTTTGCTGGGGAAATAATATGTATTCAAAAGATTTCTATACGTTTTCACGATTTACCAAAACAATGCAGATCCACAAGCTGCCGCGCTATGAGCTTGTAGATCTGCTTGTTTTTTCAAGAGCAGAGCTAAAGTTTAAAATAATGGTTGAAGTGCATGGTTAACAGCTACGGTCGGTGACACAGATGCGTTCCCGGTCTTAATTGGTTAAAGTAGCTCCTCTACTCCATTAAAATATGTAAAAATAAATCATGGAACCGCATGATATAAATATAGAGAAATGTCAGTGTGTTTTCATTGTAGTCTTGACGGTGGGAATCGACCGCCCCCGTGTCCGTGACAATCCTACACGCTTATTCACTCTATACAACATTACTGGTTGGTTTATTCACTCTATACAACATTACTGGTTGTTTATTCACTCTATACAACATTACTGGTTGGTTTATTCACTCTATACAACATTACTGGTTGGTTTATTCACTCTATACAACATTACTGGTTGGTTTATTCACTCTATACAACATTACTGGTTGGTTTATTCACTCTATACAACATTACTGGTTGGTTTATTCACTCTATACAACATTACTGGTTGGTTTTATTCACTCTATACAACATTACTGGTTGGTTTTATTCACTCTATACAACATTACTGGTTGGTTTATTCACTCTATACAACATTACTGTTGGTTTATTCACTCTATACAACATTACTGGTTGGTTTATTCACTCTATACAACATTACTGGTTGGTTTATTCACTCTATACAACATTACTGGTTGGTTTATTCACTCTATACAACATTACTGGTTGGTTTTCTGTCTTGAAACGTAGAGGGAATATTAACCCATTCAGGCCTGACGTCAAATAAAAAAAAAAAAGTTTTCTAAATCATGAAAAAATTCTGAAAGGCACATTTGAGGCACATTTATGATTTTTCAAAATAGCAGACCTACAAGTTCATAGCGCGCCACTCGGTGGCGCGCTATGAACTTGTAGGTCTGCTATTTTTCAATAGCTAAGTTCACAGTGTTCACAGTGTGATTATGAGTTCATAATACTGAAAATGCGCTTGAAGCGCTTCTAAATCTTTTCGGTATTTGAACATTGAACATTGGTCGGTGCCGCAGTGGAACGATACAGGAGGCACGCCGGGTGGCGGTCAATGAGAACTTTGAGGTACTTTTGCTTTACTGGAGTATTTTTCAATTTTCAATACTTTTACTTCTACTCCATTATTAATATCTCAGAGGCGAATATTTTATTATTTATTAGGCTACTAAACTCACCACTCCAGCCATATATTACTGTGGCTACTTGAAAATAGCCGATCTACTGTATATATCTGCAATCTGCTATTTTCAAAAGATTTATTTTTGTTTTGATTGAAAACTTGTGAAATTGGGGCATTCAGGCACAATTTTACTTGATACTTTTTAAGTATATATGTTTTGATGCCATAGTTTTGTACTTTAACTCAAGTATTAAAAAAAAGTATGAATTCCAGTCTCTTACTTGTAACAAGAGTATGTCTACATTGCAGTATTGGTATTTGACTTAAGTTATAAAAAAAAAAAAAAAAAAAGGTACTGATATGAGTACTGTTTCCACCAGTGGTCCTTGACGTGAACGAGTTGGAGAAGCAGTGCTTCAGGTTAATAACCCATTCTGAATGGGCACCCATTTTGGTGTCAGCATCATGTTATGCTTTAGCTATTTAAAAATAGCAGATCTACAAGCTCATATCGCGCCACCGAGTGGCGCGATACGAGCTTGTAGGTCTGCTATTTTTGAAAAAAATCAAAAAACGACTGACATTTTTTAGAATCTGATCTCAGGTCAGAATGGGTTAATCAGACCAGTGTGTTGTCCAGTGGAAACCTGGTATGAATCTGATCTCAGGTCAGAATGGGATAATATTCTCCTCAGTGTCTCTATAAACACATTCCTAGATCCTATCTGCGGAGCGTTTTCAGGGCTGACCGCGGCGGAGGGGAGGGGAGGGGAGGGGGGGGGGGGGCGCGGGGCGTAATTCTGCAGCCCGGCCGGGACATAAATCTTTTTCCCAGCATGCTTTGGTGGTTGGACCAGGCCGGTCTCGTCCTCTGTGGGAACGGCGAGGCCAGAGCCCTCCGGGGTCAAGCGGGGCTAAGCCCCTCTGGTGCCAGCGGGACCACCTGAGACCCGCCGTGTACTATAGACACACCCTCCAAAACACTGAATTATAGGACATGTCCGACGAGCAAAAGGCTATTATGTATATAGAAGTGGCTTTTGTTTCCTTTTTTTTTTATATTTATTTTAGCACTTGTTTATTGTGGAGAATAAATCCACTATTTCGTTTTCTTTTGTTTTTAAGCAAAAGGTGATGCTGGTGGTGATGGATTAGTGTTACTGTTATACAGTCAGTTTCCCCCACGTGGTATATAAGTAAAGTATATAATGAACTCAAACGTGAACTTGTCCAAGATGTCTTGGATTCCGAGACGGGATGTTTTCTGGGAAAGAATGGTACCAGTTTGGGTTAAGATACCTGACTGAGTATTGAATACCACGAGGAACACGACACAATGGCACAGAACGGAATGGAATTGAACGGAGAGAACGCAATAGAACAGCAGGAGGGAGGGGGGGGGGAATAAACATTGCACAAAGATGAAAAAACACGAAGAGACGAGAAGAGAAGAGAAGAGAATGGGATAAGAGAAGAGGATTGAAGAGAAGAGAAGAGGATTGAAAAGGAGAGAAGAGAAGAGGATTGAGAAGAGAAGAGGATTGAAAAGAAGAGAAGAGGATTGAAAAGGAGAGAAGAGAAGAGGATTGAGAAGAGAAGAGGATTGAAAAGAAGAGAAGAGGATTGAGAAGAGAATAGGAATGAAGAATAGAGAATAGAAGAGAAGAGAAGAAGAGAAGAGAAGAGAAGAGAAGAGAAGAGAAGAGAAGAGAAGAGAAGAGAAGAGAAGAGAGAGAAGAGAAGAGAAGAGAAGAGAAGAGAAGAGAAGAGAAGAGAAGAGAAGAGAAGAGAATAGGATTGAAAAGAAGAGAAGAGAAGAGAGAGAAGAGAAGAGGATTGAGAAGAGAAGAGAAGAGGATTGAGAAGAGAATAGGAATGAAGAATAGAGAAGAGAAGAGAGCATACATTCTCTCTCTCCCCCTCTCCGTTGGGGTATAGTGAACCTCGATCGGCCCCCATGCATTCGCTCCACAATAGCGTTCCCATTCCCCGGCTTTTCCATGTCGACTTCGGTCTGCGGCCTCGCTCCTGAAGAAAAACAGACACCCCTCCAACTATGACCGCCCCACCCCCCCTCCCCTCTCCCCCACCTCTCCCTCCATCACCACTCTCCCCCTGAGGCCTTTTTTTTTTAATGTTCGGTCCGTCTAACACCAGACCTCTGCCATGCATTATAAAAGCAGCACACTGGTCTACACTCCGCCATACGATTAGCTGATCCAGAAAGCATCATCTCTCTTTTTTTTAATGATTTATATTTTATATTTAGCTTTATCTTTTTTTTTTAAAGACATACAAGCGCAAAAATATGTTGTGCCACTGCCAGGGACCTCCAAAAGCAAAGATTTGAGTGAAAGAATAAAAGAATCGCGATTTTCAAAATAGCCAATGTATAACATAATGGTTAAAATGATTGTGACGATTGTGACTTATACGTAGATCTCCTGTTTCCGATGCGAGCATGTGTTTCTAAATCGTCATCGGACAATCGCACACGGAGAATTACAGTATACCCCACACACACAAATGCGCACGCACACACACACACACACACACACACACACAGGGTCTCCCCCCTGCGAGTGTCGTAATCTTTAAATACGCACGCCATGCAGCCCTTGTTGCTCTGACCCCACAAGAGGAGAAACACTAAACATCACAGCAGTGCTGCTCACCAGCATGCCAGCGTTTTTATGATATTTCTACTTCTTCCTAGCTAGCAGCAGCAGCAGCAGCGATAGCAGCATTGTGATTTATACTCTGCTGAGAACATCTAGTTTAATCCAATCAGACATCATGTAGCTGGATTTTCAGTGGGCTTGGCAAACCTCGGAGAGTAAGAAATCATCCTCCGGGTCTTAGCAGACATTTATTTTTTATTTTTCAGCCCTCCTTTTCCCTTCCAGTGTTGCCAGATTTTGCGAAAGAAACAAGCCCGACGGGTCCAAAAGAAGCACTCGCACAAACACGCGTATGCACGCACACACACACACACACAGAGGGGTCCCCGGCAAAACGAGTCAATAAATGATGAAAATCACTTGAAATATATTATATACTGTACATTGGCTATTTGAAAATATGTACTATTTTCAAAAGAATCGAGGACAAACGTGTTTTAGTTTAATTGAGGTCAGCGGACAAATACACATTAATTTGAGAGTCCTTGTCATGAAAATGTTTGAGAACCACTGATTTAAACAACAAAAGAATAAGCAGCTATATACACTTTAAAAACAAGACGAAAATAATAATACATAAAAATAAAAAAACACAACCGCAACCAATATATGTACAGTATCAATATTTACAAGCTATAATAGTTTACAGAAGCCCAAAATAAGCTATTCATTATTATTGCTCATAATAAGCACACATGCATGGCAACGCATGCTTAGCGGAACCTTTTGTTTTTGTTTTTTGTGTGTGTGTGTGTGTGTGTGTGTGTTTTTTTTGTCTTCTTCTCTCCTTCATACAGATCCCGCCGCTTGTCGCGCGGGCGGTGTGTGTGTCTGAGTACTGCTGGGACTGTGTGCACGTGGTGGCGCGGGTGGTGTGTGCGTCTGTGGACTGCTGGGACCGTGTGCACGTGGTGGCGTGGGTGGTGTGTGTGTCTGTGGACTGCTGGGACCGTGTGCTCGTGGTGGCGCGGGCGGTGTGTGCGTCTGTGGACTGCTGGGACCGTGTGCTCGTGGTGGCGCGGGCAGTGTGTGCGTCTCTGGACTGCTGGGACCGTGTGCTCGTGGTGGCGCGGGCGGTGTGTGCGTCTGTGGACTGCTGGGACCGTGTGCTCGTGGTGGCGCGGGCGGTGTGTGCGTCTGTGGACTGCTGGGACCGTGTGCTCGTGGTGGCGCGGGCGGTGTGTGCGTCTGTGGACTGCTGGGACCGTGTGCTCGTGGTGGCGCGGGCGGTGTGTGCGTCTGTGGACTGTCCGGGCGGCCGCTGACTGATCCGTCGTGACGCGCCGTAACTTTGTTTATACGTTTAGCTCATTTGCATGAGAAGCATTCTGCGCTGCCTGAAAAAAAAAGGCCCCGGCCGAATCACGCTCAGCGGTGTAAATAACCCATTACGACCTGAGGGTGGGTTCTACTGAATAACTTCCAAATCAGTAGTTCTCAAACGGTTTTCGTGCCAAAGATCCCCTGAAATTATATTTATTTGGTCACTATTCATTTTAGTATCCTCTTATTGTTTTTTGCCACAAGAGAGATACTTTAAGAGAGGTTTAAGTCAAGCACTTTGATGTGGTCTGGATACAGTAGTTGGCTGCAGGTGCCACATTTTTAATGTAGTAATATTCAGCAACTACAGACTAAAGCAATCGACAAGGTAAGAGTGTACACCAATAGTGGGGACGTGCTGACCACGGGAGACAAACTATCATATACCCTGAAGAAGGCATTTTGTTGCTAAAACGTTGGTAACCCAAAAACAAAAAAAAACGTTTTCATTTTTTTGCATCGTGACTATGAGCAGTGCGACCCCTCCTTCTTATTTTCAAGCAACTACAGACTAAAATAAATATTTACAATAGATATTTTAATCTCAATTCCTGTGGGGGGGAAATCGTAGATTCAAATTTGAGCAAGAATCGTGCAGCACTAACTTGTACATGTATATAAACACCACTGTTGTAAAGAGTTCTAAAGAGTAAATTTGTTATTGTTTTAAGGGTCCTATGTGTAAACAGTACAGCTCAAACTAAAATGACCCAGGCGCTGTCCCGGTTTTAACGAGATAATAGAGACTCAATCATGGACGCTTATGCCGGGAAGTCAGGCACGTTGCACAAGAAGGGGGGAGGGGTGGGGGGGGTGGGTTGGGCGTTTTTCCATTTCGGATTAGACGATTGCACCCAATTTTCTCCGTCCACCTCTGACACGCGAGACGCGCCGTCTGTGACCCTCTGTGTCTTTCTCCTTTTTATTGTTATTTATTTATTTATGTATTTTGTTGCCGTCCGTCCGTATGTATTCCTCTGCTCTTTCCGTATAATTATTTAAGCTGTCTTTTGATATCCCGCTGATCAAAGCGGCCCGCGGCCCGGCTTCTCCCAGCGGAGATAGCTGGCCCAGGGTCAGCCCATTCCTTCCATCTGCAGCCTGCATGGGAGAATGAAGGCCGTCGATACACTTCCATATCCTCCAGACTCCACTGTTATGTCATGCACTTTATCAGTGGTGTAAAAAAGGAACTATAGTGCATTTACTCCAGTGCCGTACTTAAGTACAATTCTGAGGTACTTTGACTTGACTGGAGTATTTCCAATTTTCTGTACTTTTACTAATACTCCAACTCCACCACATCTCAGAGGCTATAATATTGCTACTTTTACTCCACTACAAATATTTGAAAGTTTTATTTACTATACCTTTTTTGATTAATATTAGAAAACATACAGTGACCTGCACTTCAACCCTATAGAGCGTCGCAGTCCCGCCCACTTTCATGACGACGCCAGGCCCAGGAAATGATTCCCAATGCATTTTTCCCATAGACATTTCAAAAGGTATTTATTTAAAGACCTTATAAGCGTCGTACAAAGCCAACTCGAGTCGTGACAACTCATGACAACAAACACAATATTTTGGACCAAACAAATAATTACAAAGAAGAAAAACAACAAAAAAAGTATTGTAACCTGCCCTTCTTTCTAATTATTTGTTCGGCCCAAAAAATTGTGTTTGTTGTCATGATTTGTCGCGACAAGAGTTGACTTTGTCTGCGGCGTAAACGTCTTTAAATAAATACTTTTTGAAATGTCTATGAGGAAAATGAACGGAGAATCATTTCCTGGGCCCTGGACTGCGAGCGACGCTCTATACAGGCTACATTTTAGCCATTTGAAAATAGCCGATCTACAAGGCCACAATGCATCGCGATGCAACACATTGTGAGCTTGTAGATCAGCTACCGTATCTTGAAATGATTTATATACAGTCATTTGTATTCATTTGAAAACTTGTGAAATTGGACAGATTCTGCATAATGGCTACTTTCTATTTTTGGTAATGTCAGTACATTTTGATACAAATAATTTATACCATTACTCAAGTCAATTTTGAATTCACTTTTACTTAAAGAAATGTGAGAGCGAACATTTTTAACTCAAATCTTTGCTTCTGGAAGGTCCCTGGAACTACATATTTTCAGATAGGGGTCGGCAGCCAATTACATAATGATATTGGTCCTTGAAATGAAATAGTTTGAGCACCACTGACATAGAAACATAGGTTTTTCAGAAAACTATTAAAAAAAAATAGCACTTGCTTATCATAGCTATATTTTCACTAGTTTGGGTCCCGGACAAACATCTGATCTATCTTTAAAAGGTTTGGGAACCACTGCTATAGCACCAACATTCGTGCCTCTATGATTACGAGCCAAAACAACACGTTGTAGTGATATTTTAGATGTAGCACTATTTCTGTTTAGTGCCTTAAGTGTGTATTGTATATGTTTTGGCCTTTTGGGTGTGTGACGCCGCCGTGCACGGCACAGCCAGAACTGAGCTGTGGTTTGTCCTCTACAGTGGGGGAAAGTACCTACAGTACACTCACTTAGGTACTGTAATTAACCCACCCATTCTGACCTGAGATCAGATTCTAAAGATGTCTTCTACATCCTGACAGTTTTCTGAAAAAGCTATGTTTCTATGTCAGTCGTTCTTTGATTTTTCAAAAATAGCAGACCTACAAGCTCTTAGCGCGCCACTCGGTGGCGCGCTATGAGCTTGTAGATCTGCTATTTTTCAATAGCTAAAGCATAGCATAATGCTAACACCAAAAGGGGTTCCCACCCACCCAAAATGGGTTAAGCACAATTTTGAGGCATTAATTGTACTTTACTTGAGTATTTTCAATTACCAATACTTTTACTTCTACTCCACTACATTTCGGATCCAAATATTGTACTTTTACCGCACTACATAATATTTGACAGCTTTAGTTACTGTGTAGATTTTGATTATTGTTACGAAACACACACTAACCACTTCAGCCCTATATTACATTTTGGCCATTTGAAAATTGCCAATTTGTTCTCTGCATTTGTGCCCATCGGTGAGCTGCAGCCGTGCCGCGCTCGGGAATCATTTGATTAGTTGATTTGACCCCCCAATCCAACCCTTTGATGCTGAGTGTCAAGCAGGGAGGCCATTGGGTCCCATTTTTAGAGTCTTTGGTATGACCCGGTCGGGGATCGAACCCTGACCTCCCAGTTTCAGGGCGGACACTCTAACCACAAGGCCACTGAGCTGGTTAAATACATTTAGAATATATATTGCAGTATTGATACTTTTACTTAGGCCTAAGTAAAACAAAGTTGAGTACTTTTTCCACCACTGGTCCTCCACTGAGGACGTTCAACACACTTATTCTGCTTTTCAGTGAAAAATAAACTCGGCGCAAACATGCAACCACACTCGTCTCTCTTTAAAACACTTCTTTTGCCGGGGAATTTTTCAGAATAAAGGCACTAGAGTGCCAAGCAGATGAGGCAGATTTGACTCATCAAATTTTGAATTAAGTAAAAAATGAGGACAGAACATTGTCGTTTTGGTCAAAACCATGGAGAGCGACGTAGATTTAGAGTAAAGAGACACTTTAGTCGGACCGTAAACATGGAAGTAAACATGAACGGCAGTGTGCATGCGCCAAACCGGTCAAGGAGTGCTGAAGAAGGAAAGGCAAACAAATATCATTAAAAAGGACCTAAAGACGTATATGCATGTTCCAAGGCCCCCCGCGGTTTGATTAGAAAAGACGTGTATGCACGTCCTTAGCATAAATAGTGTTAAAATGCCTCCTTAAACCTAACCCATTTCTCTTCCTGAAACCAACACAAATGATGGAACAAAATGTCACCGACCCAACCTTACCACCCGTAAACATATAACGTTGATCCTCATTCTGAACAAAAAGAGGTCAAGAAATAACACTTACTGTACCTCCCTAACACATTTCAGGTGAGGTATCATTAGTTCCTCAATCTCAACTGGAAGGAATGTCTTTTTTCTGATTGTAAGCTCCTGCATTAAAACCTCTTAACAGGAAGTTTTATGATACTGTGCAATATCTCTTGTAATGGATATTGACTTTAATGGAGAGGCCCATTCAAAAAAGGCTCTATCTATTAGAAAAAAGAAAGGAAGAAGGATCAGAAAGGGGGGGGGGAAATAATTGATTTCCAATGCCCTTTCATTCCTAACACAATCTGAGGGTTTCGGTCAGTGGGTTGTCATGCTGTCAGTCCCAGACACAAACCATGCGTCCTTTTAAAGGGGGGATGTCACGGCCCGAGATTAACGTTGCTGATAAGGGACATCACGTGGTCTGAATGAAAACGATTTGAAACGACACGTGACTATATCTCAGCTCTGACGTGACCTAGCATATAGTCAAGCTGAGTGGCTAGCGCACTAAAGGCTACCTGTTTTGAGGTAACTTTCTGCGTCATACTAGGTGAAAGTATCATAAAAATAAAATATTTTCGGTCGAAAATATTCGTTACAATGACATTGAGTTGACGTGTAAGTTTCAGGGTAAACTTTTGCCTAATCGCAATTCCGCGTGACGCGTTCCGTGCCCCCGGGCCCATCCGCTCTGTAACGCCGCTAACATACCGTCAACCACGGCCAGATTCAGCGGGCCATCCAGTCCTCTGTACCCGACGTCATGGTGCTTCTACCCGGGGCACTGCATGCAGCATAGCCGGCTCAAGTAACCCAGTGTTACCTGACCGCTCTCTCTCTCTCTCTCTCTCTCACACACACACACACACACACACACACACACACACACACACTCTGAATCTCTCTCTCTCTCTCTCTCACACACACACACACACACCGATATGGGGGAGCGGGAGTGCAGGACCCTCTCTCTCTCTCTCTCTCTCTCTCTCTCTCTCTCTCTCTCTCTCACTCACACACACACACACACACACGGGCTCAGCAGTTACTGCGGCATGGTCGGCGGGCCGCCGATTATCGCATGGGTGACAAAGCTTGGTAAATAATAAACACAACTCTTCGCGTTCACAACAGCTAATACACAGGATAAAACGATTATCGATATAATCAACTTGGTAAATTAACGTCACCCCACTTGATCTAGTAAGAGTATATCTGTTCCAACGTGGGCTTTGTGAAATACTGTACAAAGACAATGTGTGCTGTAAGCCCGTTACTTTTCTATGGAGAGGCACAGATTCTGTGCGCGGGTAAAGTAAAGTGCGCGGGGCGCATCTGAGGTGAAAGTACTAGATGGAACTTTGGAAGTGTCATTTTCGGGGAACTGCAGGAGGCGGGACACCCATAGCTTGGGGGGAGGGCTGTCAGTCAGTCATCTAGTTTTGATAGGTCGGCCTGCCCACTGCATTTTATCACCGCATTTTACTACTGCATCCTAGTTTTCACATCAGTAGGCGTGGCACTGGACGATAGGCGCGAATATACAGACTACAGTCTATTTTATCTTTGAACAGAACACACACACAGAGAAATACAAGATCCCAGGAATATTTTCCAACTTCGGACTCGAGATTCGACATTATGCCTCAACATCGTCGCTGTGTGTTTGGTTGTGCGAATTTCTACTCGCTGTACGCCTTTCCTCATAAGGAACTCCATCCGTGGCATCGCCAGAAATGGTTGGAGTTCACACATTTTGAAGAAGCGGGGGTTTTCAACAACTCACGTTTGTGTGATAAGCACTTCGCAGATGGCTGTTTTTTGAACAAAAGCCTATTCACGGCGGGATTTGCAAGCCACCTTTTGCTGTCAAAGGACGCAATACCGTCCACTTACACGGTTGGAAACTCTCCTCCACCAAAGGTAATTAATTCTACTCTCGTTTGTAGCTAATACAGTATTAGTTTTATATAGTTTCAGAGGTTATATGAACTATGTAATGATTTGATCTTTATATGTGTTTTCAGCCAACCACTAGAGACTTTGGATGCCAGTGCGTTGTGGTGACAAAGACAGTCAAATCCCAGGCAAATCTGAAACCAAAGATGCGAAGTGCAGGTGTGTGTCTGTCTGTCTGTTTTTCTGCACCAAGTTATAGACCAGTCGGTCAGTCTGTCTGTCTGCACCAAGGTATAGACCGGTCGGTCTGTCCTGTAATTGTGTGTGTGTGTGTGTGTGTGTGTGTGTGTGTGTGTGTGTGTGTGTGTGTGTGTGAGAGCGCTAAAGTAATATGGGTACCGATATATGGTTGTATACATTAGGCCTATGTTATAAGAAACTGAGTTGGCTAATGTGGTAATAGTGGTAGTAAACTAAGTATTTTGAGATTATATTGGTCACACAGCATCACAGCAGCTGTTTTTGACAATCTTTGCATATAATGAGTCAATGACATGCCCAAAATAGTGTCAACAGGTCAGTGTGATCTTCATATATTATGGAGAAGGCCATATATGGAGACATGATGCCACGAGACTCCATATATGGACTCCATATATACAGATTACTACATCGTAGTTACATTATTACAAAACATTGTGCCAGCATTGTTTTCAAGGAACAGTTTTGTCCCTATGGGACTATGTTACTACCGTATGTTTAGAGTACCAATAGGCGGTGCTGCACCACTCGCCTCAGACTGGTCTGATTTTCTAAGTTACATGCTGCTTTTTATTGTCTAAGTTTTGTAATTTGTTTCTTTGTGTGAATTAGGAGTCCAGGTGCGTCCAAACTCAAGGAGTGCTTCAACATGGATGCCTGACCAGTGTGGCATTGACCATCCAGAGACACGGCACACATCCACACCCACATCCACACCCACGTCAACACCAACGTCCTCACCCATGTCGACTCCCACATCCACACCTGTAAAAAGGCCACGGATTTTAGCTGCAGCAGCAGAGAACGTGGTGAGCATGGACAGCACGGACACACAGACGTATGTGCCTGATGACTCTGTCTCTGAAGATGTCGGTGCACAGGATATTCGCAGGTAATAATAATAATCTAATGCTCTTTGATGAGCCCCTGCCCTTTGTGTTTGTTATGAAATCATATATCTGTTCTAACATGTTGTAATATCTTCTCTCCAGTACTCCAGCTTTCAGTGCAAGGAAGTACATCGTGTTTGAGGACAACTTGCTTCAGCTGCTCAACACATGTCCTAATTGCACCCGCAAATGTGGACTGCAGAAGCACGTGCTGGGAACTTTCCTGTCTGTCACCCAGGTAATTAAATCATGTGTAAATGGTGCATTTATATAGTGCATATAGTGCCAAAATGCTTTACATAGATTGTGCATTACATTCACCCATTCACACACACATTCATACACTGATGGCAGCGGAAACCATGCAAGCTGCTCATCTGGAGCAATTAGGGGACAGTGTCTCGCTCAAGGACACTTCAGCACTAACTCTGGGGATGCCCAGGTTCCGGTTCCCATGTAACTATCTATCAATATTTCTGCTTTTGCTCTCTATCCATTAGACCTGCCTCCACTGTGAACATACCGCTAAGTGGCAAAGCCAGCCTTATGTTGGGAGCATCCCAGCTGGGAACATTCTGCTTTCCGCAGCTGTGGCTTTTAATGGCGCCTCATTCCTTCAGGTCCACAAGGTATGTTGATGTGTAGATCATCAACAACTACAGTTGGTACTAAACACATTGGTATAGTATTCGTGACCATGTTTTTCTTGTTGTAAACGTAGGTTCTGTCATCACTGCGGCTCCAGTCCTTCACTCCGAGGACTTACTACCGCCACCAACGGTTATACCTTCAGCCGACCATTCTTCACCATTGGAAGATGGAGCAGGCCAAGGTTTTGGCTGTTGCGAAGGCAGCTGGCAAGCCCATTACTTTGGCAGGCGACATGAGAGCGGACTCGCCGGGTTGGTATAACTACGTATAGCTCACCTTCATTGCTATTTTCTTGTGGAAATGCAGTAATAACCGTCTCTCTCACCCCACAGGCCACAGCGCAAAGTATGGATCATACACTATGATGGATGTGGACCTAAACAGGATCTTGGACATCCAACTTGTGCAGGTAGGAATTATGTAATGGTCATAGTCTTCACATCTTTGTCCAGAATTAACCTGTGCATTAAAAAACTCATTGTTTTGGTTGACAGAGTAATGAGCAAGGCGTCCGCTACAGCAACAACATGGAAATCGCAGGTTTCACCAGGAGCCTGTCATTTCTGGAGTCAGCAGGCTTGACAATAGGTGCCATTGTAACTGACCGTCACCTGCAGGTACAGAAGTACATGAAGGAACAGAAGAAGGACATCCAGCACTTCTACGATGCCTGGCATGTCGCCAAAGGTTGTCTATTGAGCCATGCAATCGCAGTACATTAGTGATATTATTATTAGTGTTATTATTCACAAGACATTTTTTGTCTACTTGTTATTACTTAGCATGTGTAAACTAATTATTTTCTTCTTTCTTTCTCTTCTCTCTCTTATCCTGTTCAAAGCCCTGTCCAAGAAACTGGAGGCTCTAGGGAAGGAGCGTGGCTGTGATGAGGTCAAAGTGTGGAGAAAGAGCTCTGTGAACCACCTGTACTGGTGCACATCCACGTCGCAGAGTGGGGAAGAGGCTGTGGCTAAGTGGAAATCCATCACCAACCACGTGCAGAACGTCCACACCCACGCCAATCCACTGTTCCCCAACTGTGCCCATGCCTACCTTGCACAGAGAGCATGGCTGTTACCAAGTGAGCAATTTACATTGTCTACATCTTATGCTGAAATCCTACAAATGTACTTCTTCATTACTTTATTCTAAATATGAATTACATAATTTATATTATTAAAAATAACCATGTATGCTATCTACAGCTATTTGTGACACTTAGGCCTGGGCTACACCTATATGGAATTAAAAAAAAATGCCCATTATGTCAAAGATATGTGTCCACACAGAAACTCGTTGAACACAGGAGAACATCAATGCAATAGCAGGTTTCAATTGTAGGCTATATTTGATTTCATATTTACACGTATGAGGTGCCAGACACATAGGCCTATCACATTTGTAATGAAGGAACATTTTAAAAGCCACCTAAATTGTGAGTGGAAGTGGAACACGTTTCTTGCATTGTCTGTCAGGCATGGCAGCATGGCTTTGTAGTGTTAGCAGAGTCTTTTGCGGTACATTTGACAGCTTGTATCGGTAGAAATTAATATTTGATAAATAAACCCAGCCTGATTGCCTAAAATCTATGAAAAGCTATTGTGGAAACTTGAAATGCATTGTATTGAATATTGAGTCAAGTGCAAAGAACACAGATGCTGCCAATGGTCAGTAGAGGGCAGTGCAGTCTTCATATTGTGAGAACATGCGCAGTAGCAGATAGACATGTCAGTCACTCCATGTCTTTCCAGTTTGGGAACTGTGATTCTATTGACTGATTACTAACAAACATAACAGTAGTCATAAATAAATGTCGTCATCAGTTGTAATTGTCATGAGATTTTTGTTCTGATTTTTAAACTGATAAGTGGTGATCTTTACATCCTCTGTTTTTATCATTCCTCAGATACCAAAGCCTGTGAACGGTTTTGTGACCTGGTGCTGAAAGCTCCGTTGCTGAAGGACATTGCCAAGATCAGTCCTCACGCACAGACCTCATCCTTAGAGAGTTTTCACGCTCTATTATTGCGTTGGGCCCCCAAGAATGTGGTCTTTCCGTTCATTGGAATGCTGTGCAGGTTGGTGAATTTAGTAAGAATGCTTGCAGCTTAGTATAAGATGTAAAACTTTTTTTTGTATTATTATTATTACTTTTTATTTGTTGCTTTTCTGCCTTCGTTGATAGTATCAAGTGAATGCACTGTGACGCTGTAAGGCCAGAGCCTATATGTGGCATGCGCCTGGACCACTTGGCCAGTCGGTGCCCCAACTGTAAAACATTCCCATGGCCATGAAATTCCTGGATTTGTTTTTTAAATCAGAAAAACACATTTCCAGGCCTTGAATTACTCTGTATATACATTGTTTTTGGCTGTTGACATTGTTCATAAAACATGTCTACTAGTAACATCTAACAGAAATGTGTAATGAGCTCCGTGGGTGCGGCCTAATGTATACATGGCGTCACAACGAAAAGAACAGCTTCACAAGCTCACAACACGTTGCACTGTGTTACTCGTGTTGCACCGTGTTATCGTGTTATGCGATACTCGATAGCATGTGTAAAAATGTGTGGGAACCCTGTTTATTTGAAAATGTTCCATAATGTATGTACTGGATGTAATTTAGGCCTAGAGTACTAATGCCCCCCCCCCCCCCCCCCTTATATTTCAGATTGCTTTTGGCTTGCCTGCATTACAATGAGAACGCAGCACGTGAGCGTCTTCTGGGGCCAGATGGAAAGCCAAAAACCACAGTGCGTTTCCCCAAGTTCAAGAAGGGCGAATACTCCAGGGCCTTTGTGAAGGCGAAGCCGACATTCGGTACGTTATAATAATAATAATAATAATAATATTATGCAAACAATATGATGCCTGAATTTGTGAAACAGGTTTTGAGTCTGCATGTCTTGTTCTGTATTAGACTATGTCGACGCCTTACAGCAGCTGTTGGTGGAAGTGGTGGTGGTGGACCCACGTCCGTTTCAGGAGAAGATTGAGGCCATTGAAGTCCCACCAGTTCTTTGTGCCGAATATGAGAGGCCCGGCTCACATGAAGATCTGTCCAGATGGTCCCGTTTTGCAGCCGAACCGTGATCACCACCAGGGCAGGTCAGTAGTGTATATTGTAAAGCTTGGAGCTATCTTTGCGGAGCACAAGTCTTTATATGCTTGTCTGGTTTGGTCACACAACCTCTCTAGACAGCTGTTTCAACCTCTGTTTGTGTATCTATGGTTGTCTGTATATGTTGAGTACGAACCAAGACAAATTCCTATCAACTTGTTGACATGGCAAATAAATTATTGAATCTTGAATCGGACACTACCGGTGTAATTCACCGGCACACACACACACACACTACTCCTGTTGATTGACAGGCTTTTTGGATGAGTTGAGAGGCCCGGCTCAGATGAAGATCTGTCCAGATGTTCCCGTTTTGCTGACGAACCGTGATCACCACCAGGGCAGGGCAGGTCAGTAGTGTTTATTGTAAAGCTTGGAGCTATCTTTGCGGAGCACAAGTCTTTATAATGAACACTCTAAAATCATTCTAACATGATTTTAGTTGTTCTGTTTTTGTATTATCTGTTTCATGCTGTCTCGAGCTCCTTTCCCATTGTCGTCGTCCCCCACTCCCCAACCCCCAAGGCACACACACACACACACAGACTTTGGATGGTCGCTGTCACCCCACTAGTGACTCAGTTGAGCCGAAGATCCTGACACTACTGGTAAAATTGACAGGCACACAAACACACACACACACACTCATCCCACTATAGTGACTCAGTTGAGCCGATGCCCCTGACACTACTCCTGTTGATTGACAGGCTTTTTGGATGAGTTGACCCCCCACTCCCACCCCCACCCCCACCCCATGTGTCTGTCCTCTGTCCCCACTCTCGGCCTGCACCTTGCCGTGGTGAGTGGGCTTTAAAACTAAGCCAGGCCATTTAACCCATTTAGACCGATGAGGCAGATTCTAAAAACGCCTTCTTACATAAGGTTTCCCAAAAACCTTATGTAAGTAAACATTTTTGGAACTTGAGCTTATGTTTGGCTATGATGTTTGATTTGTGCATCATACAGTTTATTCTGCCAGCTGATTAGTGTATTGGAGGTTATCAGCGACAACAGTCATGGTATTGCATGACCTTTAGTATTTTGTGATATAATTTGTATTATTTACTTCATGATATATTTAGTCTAATCTTTATGGTCAGACGGTGACAAGAAAACACACTTAAGCTCACTTCAAGAGTTTATGCCATGATACGTCTGTAATTTTTCTTTTTTCCATGCTAGGTATGGCTGCTGTGTTGTGATGACTTCATGGTTTGGTTTGAGCTGGACACCTGTGACCTTCAAGCTAAAAGATATATTTCTCATCACAGCATGTATTTCACACAGTTTGACATAAATTTAGTTTTTTTTGGTTCTATTTTCTCATTCTGTTCTCATAATATTATTGATACCACATATCAAATGTTTATCCATCTTTATGATATTTTTTGTGCGTAATTGAGTCTTTGCTACACAATTACACACTTGCAAGAAATGTCCATTAATGCTAATCACCCCAACACACACACACACACACCACCAATTTCATCCCAGTAAAGAGAAGTCCTGCCGAAGAGAAGTCCTGCGCTTCAGCCAGCAGAATTTAAAAGGGTTCGTCAGTGCTCAACAGGGACAACTTGCATCAGATGCACCCAATTTCATCCCCTCTCTCAATACCATTTCTCCACCACTGAGAGTAACATAAAATGGCAAACGGCAGGTGTACACAGCAGATCTACAGTAGCACAAGTTCAGCAAGTGACCTTTCCATTTTAGCTATTTAACGTATCAAGTGGTTATTGAAATATCTACAGCATCTGGTCTCTTTTCATTTATGCCCATTCAAATATTTTAGATAAAGTTGTTAGTTTAGACTGGTTTAGATTGTATTCTACCTCTATCAAAGTGTTCTGGCAATTTTTTATTTTGTAATGCTTTCATTAATATATATCGTTATTTTTATACACCTATGAACTGTTTACACACCATATAATATTAATGCAATATAAACTGAAGTTCATTCCAACTTGTGTGTTATTGTGTGGTGGCTGCAGTTGAATATTTGCTTTTAAAGGGACTATACTTTTGCTAATCAATATATGATATGATAATGATATGATATATATGATATGTATATGTCTGTATGTATGTATATGTATAATATATGATATGATATGATAATGCGTATCAAGTGGTTATTGAAATATCTACAGCATCTGGTCTCTTTTCATTTATGCCCATTCAAATATTTTAGATAAAGTTGTTAGTATAGACTGGTTTAGATTGTATTCTACCTCTATCAAAGTGTTCTGGCAATTTTTTATTTTTCCTTTTTCATGTCAAGGACCACCAGAATTATCTGTATTTTGCCAAAAGGGCTCCCTGTCCTGAATGGGTTGAATGATGAAAGGTTCATGGAAGTTTCATGTTCATGAAAGGTTGAATTAATGAAAGCATTACAAAATAAAAAATTGCCAGAACACTTTGATAGAGGTAGAATACAATCTAAACCAGTGTGGACACTTCTATAGGTCTGACACTGCTATTAATTTCGCTATCCGATTTCTAGAAGCCCCTGACTGCAGCTTGCAGATCGAGATTTGTATACACAAAGCTAATCTGAGTTCCCAGAAGTTTTATTTTTCGCCACTAGGCGGGCGAGAAAGACTCTACTTCTACTTCTACTTCTACTGATCATATGGGGGATTTGTCAATAGCATTTAATGTTTGTGTTGACACAAATTATAAATAAATATATAGTTTGTAATGTACATTTGTTGGTTGTCTGATACATATTTAATAATTATTATATTTGCATTCATAGTGCTACAAGTGCTATGAAAAAGAACCCATCATTTATTGTAGAGTGGTGCTATGGCCTTGCATTTGCCATGCAGGCTTGAAGTGTTCCTCTTCAGAGCTTGTTGTCCTACATTGTCATTGGGAAGTGTATTTGTAAAATGTATGTAGCCTATATTTTCACTTTCTTCTAAATGTGAATTAGCAAAAGTATAAAGTATAAAAAAAAAAAAAAAAAGTATAGGTCTTGCGAGCGATATAACTGCACAATTACAATGCCACTAACCTGAGCAACGATGGCCTATGGATAAGGCAAATGGATAGGCCTGTACTTTGTATGTCGCTTGGTTGTATGAACAGAGTTTTACTTATTTTCATTTCGTACAACAAAGTATAAATTAGACTTGTACTACAAACTCCCCAAGAGACCACAAGATTTAAGTTGGCATGTTTGTGATGATGCAAAACATCTAAGGAGCATGTATATGCCATTTCAACAGCATCTGTGGTAGGGCCATGTGAAAGAAGGGCAAAAGGTAATTTGAACCTGTGCACAATGTTTCCCCAGAGAACTAAACTTTCCTGCAGCATATGAAACTCTTACTTGAGTGCGGGTGTCAGACACTGAAAACATGAAATCTACAAGCTCACAACTCGTTTTGCTGCAATGTGTTGTCAGCTTGTAGATCAGCAATATCTAGTACATCTAGTATAGTGCATTACAAAACCCAACCAGAAACATGTAATGTGTTACACATGAACAAGCAGCTTTATTTCAGTAACTGACTGACTGGTTCCAGAGGTAGAGCAGGTCGTCCAATGATCCATCCACAAACAATGTACAGCCTATATAAAATTACCATTTTATATATTTAAAGCCTAGCATAAAAATAATAAAAAATAGGCAGAAAAACCATCAGTGACAACAAACGTGTGTGCCTGTTGGGAGGACGTCTGTTGTGTGGCGTGTGGAGTGGAGGCAGCCGGAATCCTGTGTATTGCCCAGCAGGAGAAGGATAAGCGGCCCTAATTTGGGTGACAGCACAGGATGGGATGACCTTCCGGTTCCCCTTTCCCAAGTACCCCCAACACCACCTCACAAATGAGCGGTACGCTGTGTACCGGTAACGCCTAAAAAGAATCAATGACATACGAAAATGATTTACTACAAATACTCTTGCACATGGAAAGGAAAGGACATAGCATTTTGATTACATCATAAAAGTGAAAGGGTTTGACAAGCACTGATGCCAAGAGGAAATTGACAACAACAATGGCTACAGAAATACAATTATTTATGTATAGTATACTCACTCGTCCTCTGAGAAGTCCGCTTCACCTTGGAACCCCTCGCCGAAACGTTGATACATAACACTGTATGAATGAATGAATTAAATATTTATTTTCGTGTCATGCCACTTTGGCCCATCCCATATGGGATTATATGATACATACATACAGGTACATTGAAAACAACTGACATTACAGTCCTTCCTGTTCATATTCCGAAATGCATTACTAAATACATGAATACACATTTGTACAGTATTTGGAGAAAAAAAACAAATAAACAAGGCCATTTTACATGTAAATGGCCCTCCTCCTCATTGACCAGGCCTTTTCAAGGAATGAGGCAAATGAAAAGGTGTACTTTTGAAATAGGCGTTTCAGTTTCTCGAAGTCCTCCAACCATATAGCCAACCAGGCTAGGGGTTGTGCTGCATTTGCATAACATACAAAGTTGTCCACTATTTGGACGTATGACGTACACCATGTGACTCCACCACCATACCTGTAGGTCATCTGTTGTACCCACGGATTTAATGCAACCCCCGCAAAGCCAGGGTGCAGAGTGATGCACTCAGGGACAGGCTCTTCCTCTGCACATTTGTCCATAACCTGCAGAACAGAGCAAAATAAACAATTATGCAACAATGCAGAATGTTCAGCACATACACATTGGTGGCCGAAGGCATGGGGAGAGAGTATGTTTTTGAACACACACACACACACTCCCTGGATGCCATCCGATTTTATAGCGCCACCAGGAGGCCAACAAGGTGGAGACCTGTGCACAGATGGGCACTTTTTCTAGTTGCCTATGTCTTTACCTGAATACATGATAAACATGCAAAATGTATGGATAATGTGAGGGGCCTTTTTGGTGTAGATACGTTGTATGTACATGTATGTATGTATGTGGGTTTGTTAGAGACACAAGCTTATGTCTAAACAGTGAATTATAACAACAAAATGTATATGCATGCTATTGACAGTCATCTTGATGTACTAACCCTGTCATGGTCTTTGCAGCATACCCTGTCTATAGCGGCATCCATATTCTGGCAGTGACCACAGGTACACCTAAAAAACAGAGAAACAATAATGTGAGGGCTTGCACTGATTTGTGTGAATGAAAAGTGCAAATAACTTCACGACTAAAGTGTATAACAATCAGGTCAGAAAATAAGAATCATCATACATTTCACAGTGTAAGCTGATATTCCATTACAGTAAGCTAACTTTCACAACTGCTAAATTAACGTACGGCAATTCTCTCTAGTTATACAGGGCTGCCATATTTCAGAAAATGTGGAAATGAAAAAGATATCTATCTATGCTCAGACCCAGCCAGCCACACATATAGTGCTCAGACCCAGCCAGCCAGCCAGCAAGCAAGCCACACACAGTGCTCAGACCCAGCCATCCAGCAAGCCACACACATAGTGCTCAGACCCAGCCAGCCACACACATAACTCCGTAAGGGAGTGGTCAGTGGTTGCACCACTCTAAAAATCTTCAAAAAACTGAACTGAACTATTGATTGATTGGAGAACCTGATTTGGACATGATCTGATGCAGGACAATGTCACTATGACAGAAAGAGAAGATATGGGTCTGGCCACATTCATTCACCCCATAATCGCAGTGGAAATTGTTGTGAAATAAAAAGTCAGAAAACTGGAATGTGGAAAAATGCCTTATTTTTACATTTTCTTAGTTCAAACACATCTGTGGGCTCTCTCTCTGAACATATGCAAGTCGCGATGTGGCCCCTCCCCCTTCACTTCAAACACACACACACACACACACACACACACGCGACTTTGTCCCTATAATGTGCACGGGCTATACTAGCACCGTTCGACTTCCTCATATCACGCAAGAGACGCCACACAGCACACACCTCACTTGTTACTTGTAACTGTGGGGGCTATATTGTCTTCCATGAAAAATATTTCGAAGCGCATGGCTCATTTCCATGCGTCACAGTCAGGGACCCTGCTGAGGATTTGGTCCACTGTTTACCCTCCTACTGCATATATCAGCGCTGATTGCAGATCGGCTATTTTACCGTTTTTTGAGGACGCACACGTCATGAGCGCGCGTTATTACGCGGCGGAGAAAATTGTTATTTACAATGCGTGTGAAATGGCATGTGTGGCGTGGTGCGTGGTAAAGGGCTAAATTGCGTGACTGTCACACTCAAAGGGTGAGACATGGCAGCAGTGAATACCATGCAATAATACACATTATGGGTTATCCCACTAAGGTACAAACTCATCATGCATGATGCATAGGCAATAAATACTTGATTATAAAGGAACGTTACCAGCTAGACACATCAAGATGCTCCCGTGGGTGAGGAGTTGCTGCTGGTGCTGTTCCACCTCCCTCCTCCTCATCGTCGGTACCAGGAGCCAGCAGAGGCTCGAACATGTAGGGCCTGATCCCGTGGACGTCATGGAACTCCTCTTCTTCCTCCACCTCCTGCTCACCGTCTAACTCTTCCTCCTCGTTATCCTCGAACGTTTCAAACTCAACTGTTGAAACGAATGCTTCCTCCTCCTGCGAGACATCCATTTTTGAATTTGTATTTCTGTGTGTGTGTGTGTGTTCAAAGATAAAACAAACTGTATATTCGCGCCTCTCGTCCAGTGCCACGCCTACTGCTGTGAAAACTAGGATGCAGTAGTAAAATGCGGTGATAAAATGCAGTGGGCAGGCCGACCTATCAAAACTAGATGACTGACTGACAGCCCTCCCCCCAAGCTATGGGTGTCCCGCCTCCTGCACTTGCATCTAGTACTTTCACCTCAGATGCCCCGCGCACTTTACCCGCGCAGTCGAAAAGTAACGGGCTTACAGCACACATTTTATTTGTACAGTATTTTACAAAGCCCACGTTGGAACAGATATACTCTTACTAGATCAAGTGGGGTGACGTTCATTTACCAAGTTGATTATATCGATATGTTTCAGGCCCAGGCTATACGTGCATGGATCTTTTGCAAAACGGATATTTTCGTCCTCCGTTTTAGAAAAAATCCCTGGCCATACGACAGAGATATATGTCCACACACAAACGCTGCAGTAGCAGGTTTCAATTGTAGGCTATATTATATTGGATTTTATATTTACACTTATGAGGTGCCAATCATATTTTTTAATGAAGGAATAAGTATCGCATTTTAAAAGCCACCTAAATTGTGAGTGGAAGTATATGTTTCTTTCATTGTCTGTCAGCATGTCACACTATGTGCAAATCTCCAGATCCCGACTCTCGACTTTTCTCTCCATATAATTAAAAAATGATAGACACTTTACCATTGCTCTGGCGACTTGGTACAGAAATTAATAGCAGAGTCAGACCTATAGAAGTGTCCACAACCAGTTGTGAGCTTGTAGAGAGGCTATATTTTCGAGCTGTATAATAAATGTCACGTTATAATGTAGGCTAATACAACGTGCGCACATTGTCAGCATGTAGGCAGAGTGACATGCAGTCAATGGGCTGCATGGCTTATCTCTCTATCATTTGATAAAGGCATATTAAAAACATGACTTGTACACCAAATGAAAATATAAACTTCACGGAATATATAACACTTTGAATTATAACAATCGGTTGTAGACTATCTGAATATCGCACAAGTAAAATCTCAACATCTTTGCACAACGGGATCCATAAGATCCATGCACGTATAGCCGCGAAGAGTGTGTGTGTGTGTGTGTGTGTGTGTGTGTGTGTGTGTGTGTGTGTGTGTGTGTGAGAGAGAGAGAGAGAGAGAGAGTCCCTCCCGCTCCCCCATATCGGTGTGTGTGTGTGTGAGAGAGAGATAGAGAGAGAGAGAGAGAGAGAGAGAGAGAGAGAGAGAGAGAGAGGTCCCGCCCCCCCATATCGGTGTGTGTGTGTGTGTGTGTGTGTGTGTGTGTGTGTGTGTGTGTGTGTGTGTGTGTGAGAGAGAGAGAGAGAGAGAGAGAGAGAGAGAGAGATTCAGAGTGTGTGTGTGTGTGTGTGTGTGTGTGTGTGTGTGAGAGAGAGAGAGAGAGAGAGAGAGAGAGAGCGGTCAGGTAACACTGGGTTACTTGAGCCGGCTATGCTGCATGCAGTGCCCCGGGTAGAAGCACCATGACGTCGGGTACAGAGGACTGGATGGCCCGCTGAATCTGGCCGTGGTTGACGGTATGTTAGCGGCGTTACAGAGCGGATGGGCCCGGGGGCACGGAACGCGTCACGCGGAATTGCGATTAGGCAAAAGTTTACCCTGAAACTTACACGTCAACTCAATGTCATTGTAACGAATATTTTCGACCGATTTTTTTTTTTTTCCCCAACCATTATGAACCATTATGAAGCTAAGTCTGACACCAAAACCACTAGCATGAGTTGATAGCCACCAGGACTGCTAACTCGCAGAGCCCAGAGGCGCTCTGCCCTTAGCCCAGATACAAGATCAAGTTCATTGGTCAAATTGTGCGATCCCGACGTGATGTCATAATCCAAGACGCTAATTTTAATAGCATTATTAGCTCCCGAGGGCCGTGTCATCCCCCCTTTAAAGCAAATTATTAAAATAATCTGTTTGTAGGCTGTCATTTCAAGGGCGTCACTGAGTCTGATGTTAAAAGGACGAGTGAATTACCATTCTGGAATTAAACTTGTGTTGCAAACAGAAAAAAATAATAATAATAAAAAAAAATAGAGAAACGCCGTCTAAAAATCCGAAAAACGTGCTCTGTGTGCAGGAACCTTAACACTTCTTATATCTTTAGTACTTATTTAGCAGTAGGTTATTCTCTAATATACGGTTTCCAAAATATCGGGACTAGTGCTGCACGATTCTGTGAATCTCGATTCTCCTCCACAAGTATTGAGATCACGATTCTCACACGATTCTATTTTTTTCCCCATGATAATATTTATTATAGTAGTAGTTGCTGAACATTACTACGTTCATCAAAGTGCTCGACTTAAACCTTTCTTAAAAGGATTGTGACATTAAAAAAAAGGTTTTGGAATTGTTCTTATTTTTATTAGGTTTTCTAAGCTCAATTGCACCCAAAAGACCTGAACTTTTAACATTCAGTAGACTTTCTGTGGTCTGGGGTTTTCTGGCTCAAACAGGTGCTCTGATTTGCCGGCAGTTTGTGATGTAAGAGGCTGCAAATCCCATATATGTCAATGGGATTTGCCAGCAGATGTCACTGTTTTCACTGTCTTGTCTGTTTTCATTGTAGCTCAAAAGGCTTCCAAACCCCAAAGAAAACTCCAGACCACAAAAAAATCCACTGAATGTTCAAAGTTCAGGATTTTGGGGTGTAATTGAGGTCATAAAACCTAAAAGAAAAACGAAAAATAAAAATAAATAAAAATGAATGTCATAAAACCTTTAAAGTCTCTCTCTTTATAGCCAAATCTGCACCTTTCTCATGATCGCAATCTTTATTTTCGATTAATTGTGCAACACTAACCGGGACCCATTTGTGGGTCACATATGGACCCATTTTTATGCGTTGCAACATTTTGTTTTTAATATCTTTTTCAATATTTCTCAAACATTTCCAAAGAAATGCACAATTTATTTTTCATGAATTAAAAACATATTCAGAATAATTCCATAGATGAATACAAAAATGTAAAGGTGTTCCAACCGGGGAAACTCCCCCCGGTCAGGTGATAAGAAGCGACCTGCTCACTCCTCATGCATTGAAGGAAAACATGAGCTCAGTTCCGGGCTCTCCCCAGGTTGGCAGAGGGAGAGGATAGTGTCCAGGATAGGCACTGGGGGAGAAATGGGTTACAAAGAAGAATTTAAGAGCGAAAAACAAATAACATGCTATTACATATAAACCGTCACAGTGCAGACCTGTGTGAAGGGATTTGCGTTTAGCTCACATAATATATTTTCACAAAATATATATATTTCAACAGGGTACTTAACCCATTTAGGGCGGGAACGCCTTTTGGTGTTTTAAGCATTATGTTATACTTTAGCTGTTGAAAAATAGCAGATCTACAAGCTATTTTTGAAAAATCTTGAAAATGAACCGCAAATCAATGAATATATATTCTTTCAGAGCGAATGTTTATTTAAATTTTTATATATATCTTTTTTTGTGGCTTTCGCCTTTTTTATTTTCTATTTTGTATGGAGGGACAGACAGTAGGCTGACAGGAAATGAGGAGAGAGATGGGGGGGGGGAAGACATGCAGTAAAGGCCGTGGGGATCGGGCGTCGAACCCGCGGCACACTGCCAGACTGGGTTACCAGCCAAGGTGCCTGGACCGCTGAGCCATATTTTTCGACGGCCAATTACATATCATTCCTGGGGTCCTTGACATGAAATCGTTTGAGAACCGCTGTTATAGAAACGTATGGTTTTCAGAGAACTGTCCTGATTTAGAAGACATTTTGTAGAATCTGGTCTCAGGTCTATAGGGACATGAACATGAACCATCTGTGTGTTTAACCCAGGTAGATTTAGCACACCCCAGACCGCTTTACTCACAAGAGCGTTCTTCAGGATTCCTTGAAAGCTTAAGCGTGTGTATGTTTGTGATGCGCATGTTCTTGCGCTATAGAGTACGTGCATAGATAGAGCTAAAGTCGCTATGAACTCGTAGATCTGCTGTTTCTGAAAGATCTTGATAATTGGTTCTAATCTTTGAATATTTTTGAGATGCATTCACTCTCGCTTCTAATGTACTTTGAATTAAAAACACTAAAACACACTAAAACCCATCTAGGATTGATGTTTTTGTGGTTAAAACCCATTTTGGGGCGGGAAGTTACCCCTTTTGGTGTTTTAAGCATTATGTTATACTTAGTAGAAGTAGTAGAAGTCTTTGAATATATATTCTTTCAGAGCGAACGTTTTTAACTCAAATCTTTGCTTCCGGGGGCTCCCTGGAAACAACATATTTTCAGAAGGGGGGATATATTACATACATTTTTGAGCGTCCTTGACATGATAAAGGTTGAGAACCACTGGGGTTTATCAGAAGATTGTCAGGATTTAGAAGATTTTTTTTTAAATTTTCGAAGTCAGATCAAAATGGGTTAAAAGAGGTTTTCTCTGCCTGCGACCATGCAGTTCTAAGAAGGCTACTGGCTTTTAACCCATTCTGACCGGGCACCCATTTTGGTGTTGGCATCATGTTATGCTTTAGCTATTGAAAAATAGCAGATCTACAAGCTCATATCGCGCCACCGAGTGGCGCGATATGAGGTTGTAGGTCTGCTATTTTTGAAAAATCGAAGACACTTTTAGAATCTGATCTCAGGTCAGAATGGGTTAAGATTTGTTAGTCATCTCACAGGCTGGACTAGGAGGCTTTCTTTCTGTGATGATGCAATGTGTCAAAGATATTTATGTGAACCCATAATTTAAAGTGTGTGCCCGCGCGTCAGTGTGTGCGTGCACATGCGTGCACGTTGGTGCGCGAGTGTGTGTGTGTGTGTGTGTGTGTGTGTGTGTGTGTGTGTGTGTGTGTGTGTGCGTGTGTGTGTGTGTGTGTGTGTGTGTGTGTGTGTGTGTGTGTGTGTGTGTGTGTGCGTCCAGTAGCCCCCTACGGTGTGGTAGGCTACATTACAGATGGTTTGTTTGCAGGGAGGAACTCCATAACTCTGCTCTGGTCTTTTAAACACGTCACCCTTCAAATCGGCTTGCCTGTCACCGCGGAGACGACCCTTGAACCTGCAACACAGCCTGTAGATACAGTGCTGTGTGTGTGTGTGTGTGTGTGTGTGTGTGTGTGTGTGTGTGTGTGCTACTTGTTTACAACTGTCAACTGTCACGTGAGAAAGTATAACGTAGGTACAAAACATTAAAAATAAATAAACTAGGACATTAAAGGGAAAAAAAATGACTTTTTTGTTTTCAATCAATTACCCCCCCCCCCATGGAGACTTTAATTCATGGATATTGTTTGTTTTCGTCGCATCTAACTAGAAAAGTGCTGTGTGTGTGTGTGTGTGTGTGTGTGTGTGTGTGTGTGTGTGTGTGTGTGCTCGGTTGTAACTTGTAATGCACGTAAGTCGAGAACCGTTTGCCCCACCGACACATTTTCCCCACGCGTTCCACACCCCCACAGGGAGTGCAGTGCCCTTCGGTCGGTGGCACGCACCGTTGTCCAGAACCACCACAAAAGGCTCTGCCAGTGGACCTAATGAGCCCAAGTCCCCTCACCTG
Source organism: Protomyctophum parallelum (assembly GCF_964188405.1). Classification (NCBI taxonomy): domain Eukaryota; kingdom Metazoa; phylum Chordata; class Actinopteri; order Myctophiformes; family Myctophidae; genus Protomyctophum; species Protomyctophum parallelum. Next base: position 95,839,361 of record NC_139697.1, read on the forward strand.
TGCAATTTCCAGCCTCTGCCTCAGCCAATTGATTGCCACGGCAACCAGTCCACTTTTGGACTTTTCACAGTCTCTTTGTGGGACACAGACAGATAGCTAAAATGGGTGCTATGACAACGGGTATTATTAAGTCCCAAAGATGACCAGCAGTGGTTCCCTATGGAGACACAAAGATGACCAGCAGTGGTTCCCAATGCGGAGACACAAAGATGACCAGTGGTTCGACAGAAACTGAGAATATATCCATATGAATTCAAGCCTCCATAGGCTGAGTAATCAATATATATCTTGGGTGAACTATCCCTTTAAAAAGAAGGAAAGAAAAGTCAAAATATGAAATATGGCAATAAATGGTTATAAAACTTTGTCTTGACCCTGGCCTATACCCACTCTACAGCACAGCATTCAGATACAGGGTCCGGTGTGATCCGTCTTGTGTGTGTGTGTGTGTGTGTGTGTGTGTGTGTGTGTGTGTGTGTGTGTGAGAGAGAGAGTGTGCGTGCGTGTGTCTGAGCAAGTGAGCCTCGGCAACCTAATCCTATTTTTATGGCTTTGCTTATACATTCCTGACGCAAATGGTTTACATACCGCGCGGCCAGGAGCCCCCTCCCCTCCCCATCCCTTAAATCAGCCAGCAGGTCTGGGCAGCTGGGACAAGGTGGAAAGCCCTGTCATCGCCCCTCTCCTCCCCCCCCCCCCCCCCCCCCCCCGCCCGCCCCACGGAGGGCGGGGTTAGGGGCTCCCGATTAATGAACCCCAAATCGAGATAATAACACGTGACCCTTGACCTCCCCGCTGGCGGATTACATCACGTCAAGAGGAAATTCAATTTGAACCCCACTCCCCCTTAATGACTCTGGGGGGGGGGGGGGGGGGGGAGGTGGTTGTGTGTGTGTGTGTGTGTGTGGGGGGGGGGGGGGGGGGGGACGACTCAATGTTTACCTGCTCTATTTTCTTGAGCGGTGGAAAGTTGGAAAGTATACCTAAGTACTATTACTCAAGTACTGCACCTATACATACGTACAATACTTTGTTTGTCCATTTTTTGCCAATACTTTACTTTATAAACGTCCACTCCTACTCCATATCAGCGCTTTTGTACTTCAAAACGTGGCCTCTCTTTTCGAGCTCGTAGATATGCTACTTTTGAAAACACATTTTGTGTACGTTTAGGTATCAGAATCTGAATTATCTTTGTTGCCATACAGGTCACGGTGCAAAGAAGTGTGTGTGTGTGGTGTGTGTGTGTGTGTGTGTGTGTGTGTGTGTGTGTGTGTGTGTGTGTGTGTGTGTGTGTGTGTGTGTGTGTGTGTGTGTGTGTGTGTGTGTGTGTGTGTGTGTGTGGCCACTTTATTTACACACTCACTCCAGAGGGCCACTATATTTACACACTCACTCCAGAGGGCCACTATATTTACACACTCACTTCAGAGGGCCACTATATTTAAACACTCACTTCAGAGGGCCACTATATTTAAACACTCACTCCAGAGGGCCACTATATTTAAACACTCACTCCAGAGGGCCACTATATTTACACACTCACTCCAGAGGGCCACATTGCATATACTGACATGCAGAAACCTCTTATCTTCATATTCGTCCTGCTATATCACACAAAAGTGGCCAAAGTAGCCACTGCGACGCATTTTGAGCTTGTTGAGCTGCTGTTTTTGCAAATTCTGAATTGGAATCCTGGAAAGCAACATTTTTATATAATTTCACAACACAACACACAAAAAAAAGACTAACATTTGAATACTGGTCATTAAGCCTCTAATATAGATTATGTTTGCATGTTTGGAATTGTATCAGCTGAAATCAATAACATATCAGTATTCCTATATTATGCAGGTCGCATTAAGTGAAGGTGAGGGCCAGTTGCCCATGTGGGGGTCAGTCAGTGGGTGCTGCGCGGTCCCATTCAGCGACAGATGTGTCTGGGTGTGGTCACTGTGGTGGTGGCCGGGGTGCAGCCACACTAATCCCTCTGTTGCCTTTGGGTTGTGTTCAGTTCCTGTTTGGTGGCTCTGCGTCAGCAGCTCATAAATGGCCACCCAGAGAGAAACCGAGGCCAGGACACTTCACGCTTTATAGGATGTGATGTTTCTGTGAGACCTAATCGCCCTGCAGGTTCCTTTTACCCATTTAGACCGTATAGGACGTGTGGATCCGTCCTATAGCTGATCCAACCGATGGATTGCGACGAGGACGTGGACACACGTCCTCCTCACGCTTTTTCATTGATATCAAACGAGAGAAAAATATTCAGATTTTTTTGATGGCCTCTCCTTCTGCACCATACTCCTTGCTGTTGGCTTATATGCGCGCTGCCGTTCACTTCCCTGTTTACGGCTCAGAAAGAAAGGCTCGAATCTCCTAATCTAAGGAGCTCTCCGTGGTGTTGACCAGATGGATATACTAAGCTCTTCATTTCTGAGTTCAACAACATGCCTCTCGTTTAAAATGTGAACGCGAGGGATTAACGACTTTATAATCGCGGCCTTCTCCTGCTCTTTGGTTAACACTTAACAGAAAACAAATTTTCAGCTTGGGATACCAATTTCATCCAATCAGGATAGAGGACTCACACACAGGATAAAGGAAGTGAATAGTGATGACACTAAGTACACGAGTAGACTAAATTGGAACGGTATAACACTATAACATGGAAGCTGAGATAGATCAGGCACTCTCTCTCCTGACTGGTCTGAACATTTGAAACCTGCACATGCTGAAGCCATGTCTCTTAGGGGCTGGCCTACTAATTATTGTTCACCCCATAGTTGGAACAAAACATGGGGAAGCAGCATTTCACTATTATGCACCACAAAACACAAACATGGAATAATATTCCAGGTTACATTATAGGAAATCCCCAACCATAGCTGTTTTTAAGTCTAATTTAAAAACTAGTTTATTTAACATTGCATAACCTAGTGATGTTTAATGGCAGCTGTGACGTGACGCGCTGTCAGGCCCAGAGCCTAATATGAATGAATTAATGAATGAATTTTAATTTTCTCTTGTCGTTAAGACCCATCCCTTACGGGATTATAAAACACCAACAACATAAATAAACAATATCACGTTCACTTCCCACACAGAAGTTACACCAAGTATTTGATAAAAACAAAAACAGAAATAAGCAATAACATAAAAATGAAATACATCACATATAAGTTTTCTTTGTCCTACTGTGGCTGCATGCGCCTGGACCGCTAGGCCAAGAATATAATTTATTCTTGTTCATTATGACACTGTTTGTGGTGTAATTCTTTTGTATGGTGTTTTCTGGAATGATGGAGATTTTAATATAGCATTTTCTTCATAAATTACTAACATGACTTGCTGAAAACATACCACGAGAGCAATTTAGTCTCGTATCTCCTAATCTAAGGAGCTCTCCGTGGTTTTGACCAGATGGATATACTAAGCTCTTCATTTCTGACTTCAACAACATGCCTCTCGTTTAAAATGTGAACGCGAGGGATTAACGACTGGAATGATGGAGATTTTAATATAGCATTTTCTTCACAAATTACTAACATGACTTGCTGAAACCACGAGAGCAATTTAGTTTGCGTGAACGGATAAGACATTGAAGAATGCTTTTCTCATTGTTTTGCTGCCTGTGCCGTTTGTTTTATTTTTGCTTCTCGTGATATTTCTGATAATTCTATCTATCATTTATTGCCCGTTCTATTCTGTGTGTGATAATAATACAAAGGTAGTCGGTTATCACATAATATAATATAATTGAGTTCTGGTTTTCATATTTAGTTTTTAATGTTTTTATAATAGTTTTGTGTGTTGTGTGTTCTAATGTGGACGCCCATGCAGGCACCCCGTCAACCAGCTACGTATATATGGGGTCCTTAATACAATCCAAATCAAATCTCCAGCTTCAGAAACCCTCCTCCAATCCACGCTTTGTTGCTGCGCCAACATAGGAAGTTGATTTTGACATTGAGTCAGAGAAGAGAAGAAGAGAGAGCGATTCTCTCTCTCTCTCTCTCTCTCTCTCTCTCTCTCTCTCTCTCTCTCTCATCCATCCGCCCACCGCGGCCTCGCTCGCCCCCTCGCTCGCCCAGAGAAAGGAATGCCTTTCTTGCATGTGGGAGAAAGAAAATGTTCTTAAAAAGTCTTATGAGTGAAAAGGATGTTAGCTCATTAAAGGAAGGGTCATAAATCTGTCTCTCTCCTCAGCCTCACCGGCCCACATCTGGAAGGCTCTCTCTCTCTCTCTCTCTCTCTCTCTCTCTCTCTCTCTCTCTCTCTCTCTCTCTCTCTCTCGTCCAGGTTTTTCGGATTTACGGCCGAGAACCGCTCGTGTGTCACACAGTGGTGGAATACGTACTCACTTTTTTACTTAAGTAAAAGTATCAGTAATACTGCAATGTAGAAATACTTGAGTAAATGTGTACAAAAGCATAAAAAAAAGCATCAAATTGTATTATAAAGGTACCACGAGTAAAAGTACTCATTGTGCAGAATGTCCCGTATTTACATTTTCAAATGTATGAAAAATCTTTTGAATATAGCAGATCGACAAGCTCTCAGTGCGTCACATCGCGGCACATTGTTACATAAATTGGCTATTTTCAAGTGGTCGAAATGAAGTGGTTAATGTAGGTTTTGTAATAATAATGAAAATCTATAAAGTAACTATAACGTTTTCAAATAAATGTAGAGGAGTAAAAGTACAATATTTGGATCCGAGATGTAGTGGAGTAGCAGTAAAAGTATTGGAAACTGGAAATACCTCAAACAATTACTTAACCCATTTTGGGGCGGGAACCCCTTTTGGTGTTAGCATTATGTTATGCTTTAGCTATTGAAAAATAGCAGATCTACAAGCTCATAGCGCGCCACTCGGTGGCGTGCTATGAGCTTGTAGATCTGCTATTTTTGAAAAATCAAAGAACGACTGACATAGAAACAGACATTTAGACTACCATCCCCCCTTACGTCTCATATTTGCCATTGACAATGAAAGGAGACATTAGGGCAAATGTCCGTCAAATATGACGTACATTTGTGGACATTTAGAATCTGATCTCAGGTCAAGTGATGACACTAAGTACACGAGCAGACTAAATTGTAACGGTAACACTATAACATGGAAGCTGATAGATGGGCACTCTCTCTCCTGACTGGCTGAGAAACATAAAAAAAAACATGCAGACAATATATACTTTTCCTTCGGTACAATAAGTATATTTTGATGCCAATACTTTTGTACTAGTTACTCAAGTAAAATTGAACAAGATTACATTTTTACTTGTTGAGGGGCGATAGGCACTCCTATATACAGCTTTTGTCCCCACACGTAAAAGGAAAGGAAAGGTACTATGTTTACCCAGGGTAACTGAACTAAGCTCAAGAACTTGTTTACAGCCAGGCCCTGCTCATAGAACATTTCATGGTAGAGGTTCAATGCCTTGTCCAAGGGCACTTCAGCGGTGGTAATTTTAACGTGCCGGTCCGGGGATACGAACTATAGCGACCTTCCGATATCAAGACCGCTCCGCAAACCATTGGGCCACCGCTGCCCCCTACCACCCCCCCCCCCCCCCATACCATCCCCCCTTACGTCTCATATTTGCCATTGACAATGAAAGGAGACATTAGGGCAAATATGACGTACATTTGTGGCAACACAAACATTAACCCATTCTGACCTGAGATCAGATTCATACGAGGTTTCCACTGGACACACACTGGGTCTGATGAACCCATTCCGACCTGAGATCAGATTCTAAAAATGTCAGTCGTTCTTCCATTTAAAAAAAAATAGCAGACCTACAAGCTCGTATCGCGCCACTCGGTGGCGCGATATGAGCTTGTAGATCTGCTATTTTTCAATAGCTTAAAGCACGACATGATGCCAACACCAAAATGGGTGCCTGGTCAGAATGGGTTAAATACCATTGCCAATGAAGGGAGAATTTATGTAATATGTAGACGAGCAAATTGGCGAACTAATAATTTTTTATCGATTTTTTATATTCTGACCTTGTTAAATCACAATAAAAAAATTACACAATTATAAATCCTATACATCATCATACTGTACATACATCATCATACATTACATTCCGTGCTCAGCCAATCAAATCATCACAAATGCCATTACGGCCAATCACTTTTGGTGTCTTCACTTTTCTGCCCTCACTTTTATCCTCATAATATATACATGTACTTTGCTCAGCCAATCAATCAAACCCTCAAAGCTGGGCATAGGAGGGACTAGCGCCCCTCAAAAAAAAGAGAAGAAATCACTGATCAGTCTACAATTTACAATTTACAATTTAGGCATTTAGCAGACGCTCTTAATCCAGAGCGACTTACAATAATCAAGAACAAAAGCATGGGAAATACATCACAAAAGCATTTATCATAAAACATGCGTAAGCTAAGAAAGTAACAGTGGAATATCTATATTATGAGACTATACATATAAACTATATATATATACTACTATGCTATACATATGTACTATGGCGTGCTATGACTATATACAATGCAATTATAGTGCCGTCTACATAACATGCTATAAGTCTGTATCAGATGCTATCTAAGTCTACAGAAATGCTATCTAAGGGGGTAGGGTAAGTGCTATGGGCCATGATGGAGTCTAAAAAGGTGGTCTACTTTGCTTAGTTACCCAATTAGGTGAGCTCTGCATGGTGCCAGTGCTATGGTTGGAATTCTCTTTTGAGGCCAAACACTCTCCTATGTTGTGTGTAGAGACGGTCTATTAAACTCTGCTACTTGCACTAAGATGTGTTTATTGTTGTTGCTGTGTCTTTTGGCAGAGCCACTGCTGCTGACATGCAGAGACCTTCATCCTGATGAAATGGTGTTTTTGAGGGGCTATATTCACTTATTAGTGTAGACTTTCATCTTACACAAACATTAGATTCCCATTTACGTCATATGTGGCTGATGATGATAAGAGAGCGCCCCTCACTTCACACGGGTGTGATTTTTCAATTAACCCATTCTGACCGGGCACCCATTTTGGTGTTGGCATCATGTTATGCTTTAGCTATTGAAAAATAGCTTGTAGGTCTGCTATTTTTGAAAAATCGAAGAGCGACTGACATTTCTAGAATCTGATCTCAGGTCAGAATGGGTTCATCAGACCAGTGTGTGTCCAGTGGAAAACCTCGTATGAATCTGATCTCAGGTCAGAATGGGTTAAGATATTGCATTAAATAAGGTCTTTGTCGGCTGGAAACCTCATGACATTAAAAACTGTAACTTTTCAGGATCAAAAGCATCAAGAGTGAGACTGTAGTGTAGTGTGATGAGCTAGTGTGTTTTCAACCAGTGGTCCTTGAGGGGGTTCCAGGTGGTCCCCAGGCCCCAGCTATAGAGCAGTGGTCTGGGGACCACCAGTGGTCCTTGAGGGGGTTCTAGGTGGTCCCCAGCTAGAACAGTGGTTCTCAACCAGTGGTCCTTGAGGGGGTTCCAGGTGGTCCCCAGCTGAACGATGGAGAGTTGGTAACCAAATGGACGCTTTCTTGAGAGTAAACTGAAACCAAAGGAGGAAAAAAAAAACATTAAAATATGAATATAAGAGGTTTCCACCCAACAGCAACGACACACAGGTAGAAACGAGCATTATTTTATTATATACTGTACGCGGCCTTCCAACCCGGCTGAGTGAATTATTATTATTGCCGTCTCATATTGTATTCATTTTCAGCCCGTTATTGTAATGTACGTAACATGGCGGGCAGCCATTTTGGCCCATTCAGTCCGTCTTCCCTGACAAATGAGACCATATAAATTTGATACCACAATATGTAAAGCATCACTCCCAATTTGGTCGGACCTTGGTCTCGGGTCGGACTCCCCCTGCGAATGCCGTGGGATCTTTGTGGGTTTTTTTTTAAAGGGTTTTTACAACCAATCATGGATGAGTCCTTTTTTTGGGGGGGGGTCGGTGGACGTTTCACCCTGCCCCGTCTCTCCCACGGTCCCCCCCCCCCCCCCCGCCCCCACCAGCCAGTCCATCAGTCCGTAGAGCTTGGTGGTGACGTCGGGGCGCTGATATACGGTGACTCAACCCCCTAAGTGTGTGCACGGGTCGGAATGTCTCCATACGTGTAGACAGAAGCACTGAGGCTGAAGGCTGACACGCAACGCCAGACGCTTCCAATTACATCCCCTGTATCTGTCAGAGAGAGAGAGAGAGAGAGAGAGAGAGAGAGAGAGAGAGAGAGGCCCCCGCTGGGAGGAACGCATGCATGGCTGTGGCTCTACTATAGGCTGCATCACCGCCCCAGCACCACCGCACCACTCCACCCCTGGCCGTCCGTCCTATAGGCTGCATCAGTGCATCATGGCCTCCCCCGATGCCACACCGCCCGGGCACCCCCACCGCACCACTCCACCCCCGGCCTCCCCCGATGCCACACCGCCCGGGCACCCCCACCGCACCACTCCACCCCCGGCCTCCCCCGATGCCACACCGCCCGGGCACCCCCACCGCACCACTCCACCCCCGGCCTCCCCCGATGCCACACCGCCCGGGCACCCCCACCGCACCACTCCACCCCCGGCCTCCCCCGATGCCACACCGCCCCAGCACCCCCACCGCACCATTCCACCCCCGGCCCGTCCTCGCTGACGAGAGCACGCCAGGCCAGTGTGGCGTGTACTATTTGTGTGTTACTTTTGGATGTCCAATATTAATACAAAAATCACACCTGTGTGAAGTGAGCGGTGCAACTGTACTGTGTGGGGGGGGGGGTCCCGGGAGGGTCCCCCCCGCAACATCCAGACCCGCAGGAACACACGCACCCTGCAGGTGGGCGGCCCGGTTCTGGGGAGCTGCCCCTGCGGACGAAACCGTTGAGAAATGACAGAGTTACTGTGTGGGTAGTCCCTCCCTGGGGGGGTCCCCGGAACATCCACATCCCCCAGGAACGTGCCCAGGGGGCCCTGGGGCCCTGTTGCCTTCCCGCGTCCGAAACGGTTGAGAAATGACAGAGTTATACCGTGTTGCAGCTTTCCGTGCTCAGACATACAGACACAGGGACAGGCACACATTGCTACTTAATTGAGAGGTTAGGCACCGCTCAAAAATATATATACGGGAAACCAACGAATCTCGATATTTCGTGCTTTGGCCGTTCGGGGAAACGACTACTGTACATCTACACGGTTGGAAAACGTGTATAGCGATTGTGATGCGCTTTGCCTTTAAAAGCTTCTAAAAAATTTGAAAAGGATTCTGTACTTTTACGTGTCGTTGAGAAACATTTTGACGCCAATACCTTTGTACTTTTGGTCATGCAACATTTTTGAATGAAGGCCCTTTTCTTATAACAGAGTATTTCTAATACATTGTGGTATTAAAACCTTTACACTGGTGACAAAAAAAATCATACTTCTTCCACCTGCAGAGGCTGGAAATGAGCATGAGAACAGTGGATAGTGAGCATGTGAATACAAAAGAGTCTGAAGCAATCTATAAAGAGTTGGATAACTGTGGCTGGTAGATATGTAGATATGTAGGCACGGGTGAGGAGGATAGATTATGTAGTCTGTGTGATCTAAAGGAAATTGAAAATGAAATGCATTTTGTTTGTTATCGTCCATTCTACAACTCTATTATTAGACCTTTTAATAAAATGGATCCAAATCATGAATTTATTTGAGAAACTGAAACGCCTTTTTCAAAAGTACACCTTTTCATTTGCCTCATTCCTTGAAAAGGCCTGGTCAATATGAGGAGGGCCATTTACATGTAAAATGGCCTTGCTTTATTTGTTTTCATTTTTGTTCAAGTATACTGTACAAATATGTATTCATGTATTTAATAATGCATTGTGGAATGTGAACAGGAAGGACTGTAATGCCAATTGTTTTCAATGTACTTTGTTAAATGTGTCATATAATCCCATATGGGATGGGCCAAAGTGGCATGACACGGAAATCATTCATTCATTCGTTCATTCATTCATTCATTCATTCATTCATTCATTCATTCATTCATTCATTCATTCATTCATTCATTCATTCATTCGTTCGTTCGTTCGTTCGTTCATTCATTCATGCATGCATGCATGCATTCATTCATTCATTCATTTAGTTTAATGTCATTTAACCCATTCTGAACGGGAACCCATTTTGGTGTTAGCATCATGTTATGCTTTAGCTATTGAAAAATAGCAGATCTACAAGCTCATAGGCTACGAGCTTGTAGGTCTGCTATTTTTGAAAACGACTGACATTTTTAGAATCTGATCTCAGGTCAGAATGGGTTCATCAGACCAGTGTGTGTCCACCAGTGGAAACCTCGTATGAATCTGATCTCAGGTCAGAATGGATTAATGTTGTTTGATGCAATCAGATAGGACTCACTGTATCTGTTTTGGGCTGTCAAAGCCAGGAAGTAGTTTTTTCCCCCAGTCAGTACGGCGTTCCCGTATAACGTCCGGGTATGATGATGAGGAGGTCACGTGACATATCCTCTATACGGTGGGTTAACCCATTCTGACCTGAGATCAGATTCATAATGAGGTTTCCACTGGACACACACTGGTCTGATGAACCCATTCTGACCTGAGATCAGATTCTAAAAATGTCAGTCGTTCTTCGATTTTTCAAAAATAGCAGACCTACAAGCTCGTATCGCGCCACTCGGTGGCGCGATATGAGCTTGTAGATCTGCTATTTTTCAATAGCTAAAGCATAACATGATGCCAACACCAAAATGGGTGCCCGTTCAGAATGGGTTAATAAATAGGCCTACATATCAAAGACATTATTTCAATCGGTGATCACTCGGTGCACAGTGCAGGCACGTGCTCGCAACATGGCGCCCCCACTAGCTAAACGAATCCACAGCACATCCCTGTTGGTACTGACTGAGCACCCTTAATGAATTCCATTCAGCACAGGAACCCCTTTTGGTGTATAAATGCTTTAGCTATTGAAAAATAGCAGATCTACAAGCTATGAGCTTGTAGATCTGCTATTTATTTATTTTTTAATCGTGAAAATGTGGCGCAAATATATATTCTTTCAGAGCGAACATTTTTTTAACTCAAATCTTTGCTTCTGGGGGTTGCCTGGAACACCATATTTTGAGATTGCGGCCAATTTTATATAACCCTGGAGGTCCTTGACATGAAAATGTGAGAACAACTTACATAGAAACGAGGGTTTTTCAGACAACTGTCATGAAGCTGCTCCAATGTCTTCTCTCTATACATGCACTTCCAAGCTATAGTCTGGCATCTCTCAGCGGCCTATACAAGACATTGATGAAACAATAAGCTGAGCATGAGGTGTCAGCTATAGCTTTTGAAAACGTCATCACCGCCAAGTCGCATGAGACGCGTTCTCAAAGACATTCCCGGCTTATGCACAACAACAATATACAGTATAAAACACAGTTTTATACAATATGTTATGATATATTATGTCTCTCTCTCCGGTGCTAAGGGGACTGGAAAACGTTGAAGACACCAAATCTCGCTGCATAGAAATGGCAGATCTGCGTTGTTGTGACGCGGCCGGGGAGCTTGTAGATCTGCTCTTTTTGCCGAATGTTCTCCCCCTCCAGTGTCGCGTATAAGTCAGGGTTTCTTGTGTTTAACCCATTAAGACCGGGAATGTTTCACTTTAGATTTGAACCACTTTAACCATTATGTTATACTTTGCAAGCTTGCAGTGCGTCGTGCTATACGCGCTTGTAGATCTGCTATTTTTATTTATTTATTTAAGTGAAAGGTTGTCCAAATCTTTTAATATTATATACATGTTTAATGTTTGTTTTAAAAACGCCATTGACAATGAAAGGGAAAATCTACGTCATATTGTCCCTCATTACGTCATATATTGTCTCTTTATTGTTAATGGCGTTTAATGTTTGTGTTGGCACCGTTTGTTTTACATCACCGTTACGTCACCTATGACACCTAATCAACATGAGTTACACTTTAATATATTAGCGCCCGTTTTCGCCAGCGCTATCTATCTATCTATCTATCTATCTATCTATCTATCTATCTATCTATCTATCTATCTATCTATCTATCTATCTATCTATCTATCTATCTATCTATCTATCTATCTATCTATCTATCTATCTATCTATCTATCTATCTATCGCCACAGCTCCCAAACCCCCTACATGCACATGCTATAACCTCAGCTGTCCTTTATAACAGGGCCTGGGCGGCTCTTCAAAGTGAGCCTGCCGCTCTGGCTCATGCCAAAGGGAATTACTGTAGCGTTGGCCAGACCTCCAGCGCACAAAGGAAGCTTTGGCTTTAATGTTATCACTAAAGCAGATCCATGTCCGTGCGGCGATGGCGTAATGATGCCCCCGCTCCGCTCCCGCTCTGCTCACATGGCCCTCTCTGACAATATGCCTCATGGCTTCTATAAACGGGACCCTTAACCCATTTAGACCGCATGAGGACGATTCTACAAATGCCTTTTCTGGAAAAAACCTCATGTTTCTGTGTCGGTGGTTCTCAAACACTTTCATGTCAAGGACCCCCAAAAATATATGTAATTGGCCCGCCGACCCCCCATCTGAAAATATGTTGTTCCAGGGACCCCGCCCCTCCCAGAAGCAAAGATATGAGTTAAAAACGTTCTGCTCTGAAAGAATGTTTATAAAGATTTTCACGACTTTTCAAAAACAATAGCAGACCTATACTGTACAAGCTACGTAGCGCGGCAACCGAGTGCCAGCTTGTAGATCTGCTATTTCTCAATAGCTAAAGTATAACATGATGCTTCGAAACACCAAAAGGGGTCCCCGCCCAGAATGGCTTAATACAACTATACAGCCATTAGACGGCCTCTTTTATTACGTTTACTAGTTTACCAGTGGCCTGAGTGGAGCCCATTCATCTACACAGAGATGGATGGCCTCTTGTTCCCCCCCCCCCCACCCCCTTCTTTTAGATTATCAAGATGAATGGTTTATTGTCGCTCTGTGGCGTCAGGAAAAACGGTTTGTGTGTGTGTGCGTGTGTGTGTGTGTACGTGTGCGTGTACGTGTGTGTGCGTGCGTGCGTGTAGTGCATATATCATGAGAATAAAAACAGAAGTGGGTGAATATAGGAACCTGTGGAAACAGAAGTGGGTGAATATAGGAACCTGTGGCTGCTACATGGGAGGAACTGCCCAGCCACCCAGGCTATGGGAGCCCATACTAGTGCCCAGCCACCCAGGCTATGGAGGAACTGCCCAGCCATCCAGTCTATAATGGGAGCCACTGCAGCCACCCTGGGAGCATGCCGTTATAAAGGGTTAAATGCCTTGCTCATGGAACACGGCTGGGGACCTTCTGCATGGGGACCCAGGCGGCCATATATAGCCCTACACACAGGCTATATGGCGTGATTTGGAATCCCACCGCCGTTCCAAGGAGCCAGGACCTTACCGTGTGTGTGTGTGTGTGTGTGTGTGTGTGTGGTGTGTGTGTGTGTGTGTGTGTGTGTGTGTGTGTGTGTGTGTGTGTGTGTGTGTGTGTGTGTGTGTGTGTGTGTGTGTGTGTGTGTGTGTGTGTGTGTGTGTGTGTGTGGAATGCAGGAGAAAGTATTAGAAGCATCATTCTGTACTGTAGACATCTCTCTAGAAGCATCATTCTGTACTGTAGACATCTCTCTAGAAGCATCATTCTGTACTGTAGACATCTCTCTCTAGAAGCATCATTCTGTACTGTAGACATCTCTCTCTAGAAGCATCATTCTGTACTGTAGACATCTCTCTAGAAGCATCATTCTGTACTGTAGACATCTCTCTAGAAGCATCATTCTGTACTGTAGACATCTCTCTAGAAGCATCATTCTATACTGTAGACATCTCTCTAGAAGCATCATTCTGTACTGTAGACATCTCTCTAGAAGCATCATTCTATACTGTAGACATCTCTCTAGAAGCATCATCTGTACTGTAGACATCTCTCTAGAAGCATCATTCTGTACTGTAGACATCTCTCTAGAAGCATCATTCTGTACTGTAGACATCTCTCTAGAAAGCATCATTCTGTACTGTAGACATCTCTCTAGAAGCATCATTCTGTACTGTAGACATCTCTCTCTAGAAGCATCATTCTGTACTGTAGACATCTCTCTCTAGAAGCATCATTCTGTACTGTAGACATCTCTCTAGAAGCATCATTCTGTACTGTAGACATCTCTCTCTAGAAGCATCATTCTGTACTGTAGACATCTTCTCTCTAGAAGCATCATTCTGTACTGTAGACATCTCTCTCTAGAAGCATCATTCTGTACTGTAGACATCTCTCTCTAGAAGCATCATTCTGTACTGTAGACATCTCTCTCTAGAAGCATCATTCTGTACTGTAGACATCTCTCTCTAGAAGCATCATTCTGTACTGTAGACATCTCTCTAGAAGCATCATTCTGTACTGTAGACATCTCTCTAGAAGCATCATTCTGTACTGTAGACATCTCTCTCTAGAAGCATCATTCTGTACTGTAGACATCTCTCTAGAAGCATCATTCTGTACTGTAGACATCTCTCTAGAAGCATCATTCTGTACTGTAGACATCTCTCTCTAGAAGCATCATTCTGTACTGTAGACATCTCTCTCTAGAAGCATCATTCTGTACTGTAGACATCTCTCTCTAGAAGCATCATTCTGTACTGTAGACATCTCTCTCTAGAAGCATCATTCTGTACTGTAGACATCTCTCTCTAGAAGCATCATTCTGTACTGTAGACATCTCTCTAGAAGCATCATTCTGTACTGTAGACATCTCTCTAGAAGCATCATTCTGTACTGTAGACATCTCTCTCTAGAAGCATCATTCTGTACTGTAGACATCTCTCTCTAGAAGCATCATTCTGTACTGTAGACATCTCTCTAGAAGCATCATTCTGTACTGTAGACATCTCTCTCTAGAAGCATCATTCTGTACTGTAGACATCTCTCTAGAAGCATCATTCTGTACTGTAGACATCTCTCTCTAGAAGCATCATTCTGTACTGTAGACATCTCTCTAGAAGCATCATTCTGTACTGTAGACATCTCTCTAGAAGCATCATTCTGTACTGTAGACATCTCTCTAGAAGCATCATTCTGTACTGTAGACATCTCTCTAGAAGCATCATTCTGTACTGTAGACATCTCTCTCTAGAAGCATCATTCTGTACTGTAGACATCTCTCTCTAGAAGCATCATTCTGTACTGTAGACATCTCTCTCTAGAAGCATCATTCTGTACTGTAGACATCTCTCTAGAAGCATCATTCTGTACTGTAGACATCTCTCTCTAGAAGCATCATTCTGTACTGTAGACATCTCTCTAGAAGCATCATTCTGTACTGTAGACATCTCTCTCTAGAAGCATCATTCTGTACTGTAGACATCTCTCTCTAGAAGCATCATTCTGTACTGTAGACATCTCTCTCTAGAAGCATCATTCTGTACTGTAGACATCTCTCTAGAAGCATCATTCTGTACTGTAGACATCTCTCTAGAAGCATCATTCTGTACTGTAGACATCTCTCTAGAAGCATCATTCTGTACTGTAGACATCTCTCTAGAAGCATCATTCTGTACTGTAGACATCTCTCTAGAAGCATCATTCTGTACTGTAGACATCTCTCTAGAAGCATCATTCTGTACTGTAGACATCTCTCTCTAGAAGCATCATTCTGTACTGTATACATCTCTCTCTAGAAGCATCATCTGTACTGTAGACATCTCTCTAGAAGCATCATTCTGTACTGTAGACATCTCTCTAGAAGCATCATTCTATACTGTAGACATCTCTCTAGAAGCATCATTCTGTACTGTAGACATCTCTCTAGAAGCATCATTCTATACTGTAGACATCTCTCTAGAAGCATCATTCTGTACTGTAGACATCTCTCTAGAAGCATCATTCTGTACTGTAGACATCTCTCTATAGAAGCATCATTCTGTACTGTAGACATCTCTCTCTAGAAGCATCATTCTGTACTGTAGACATCTCTCTAGAAGCATCATTCTGTACTGTAGACATCTCTCTAGAAGCATCATTCTGTACTGTAGACATCTCTCTCTAGAAGCATCATTCTGTACTGTAGACATCTCTCTCTAGAAGCATCATTCTGTACTGTAGACATCTCTCTCTAGAAGCATCATTCTGTACTGTAGACATCTCTCTAGAAGCATCATTCTGTACTGTAGACATCTCTCTAGAAGCATCATTCTGTACTGTAGACATCTCTCTCTAGAAGCATCATTCTGTACTGTAGACATCTCTCTAGAAGCATCATTCTGTACTGTAGACATCTCTCTCTAGAAGGCATCATTCTGTACTGTAGACATCTCTCTCTAGAAGCATCATTATGTTCTGTAGACATCTCTCTAGAAGCATCATTCTGTACTGTAGACATCTCTCTCTAGAAGCATCATTCTGTACTGTAGACATCTCTCTAGAAGCATCATTCTGTATTGTAGACATCTCTCTAGAAGCATCATTCTGTACTGTAGACATCTCTCTAGAGGCATCATTCTGTACTGTAGACATCTCTCTCTAGAAGCATCATTCTGTACTGTAGACATCTCTCTAGAAGCATCATTCTGTACTGTAGACATCTCTCTAGAAGCATCATTCTGTACTGTAGACATCTCTCTAGAAGCATCATTCTGTACTGTAGACATCTCTCTAGAAGCATCATTCTGTACTGTAGACATCTCTCTCTAGAAGCATCATTCTGTACTGTAGACATCTCTCTAGAAGCATCATTCTGTACTGTAGACATCTCTCTCTAGAAGCATCATTCTGTACTGTAGACATCTCTCTAGAAGCATCATTCTGTACTGTAGACATCTCTCTAGAAGCATCATTCTGTACTGTAGACATCTCTCTAGAAGCATCATTCTGTACTGTAGACATCTCTCTCTAGAAGCATCATTCTGTACTGTAGACATCTCTCTCTAGAAGCATCATTCTGTACTGTAGACATCTCTCTCTAGAAGCATCATTCTGTACTGTAGACATCTCTCTCTAGAAGCATCATTCTGTATTGTAGACATCTCTCTAGAAGCATCATTCTGTACTGTAGACATCTCTCTAGAAGCATCATTCTGTACTGTAGACATCTCTCTCTAGAAGCATCATTCTGTACTGTAGACATCTCTCTCTAGAAGCATCATTCTGTATTGTAGACATCTCTCTAGAAGCATCATTCTGTACTGTATACATCTCTCTAGAAGCATCATTCTGTACTGTAGACATCTCTCTCTAGAAGCATCATTCTGTACTGTAGACATCTCTCTCTAGAAGCATCATTCTGTACTGTAGACATCTCTCTCTAGAAGCATCATTCTGTATTGTAGACATCTCTCTAGAAGCATCATTCTGTACTGTAGACATCTCTCTCTAGAAGCATCATTCTGTACTGTAGACATCTCTCTCTAGAAGCATCATTCTGTACTGTAGACATCTCTCTCTAGAAGCATCATTCTGTACTCTAGACATCTCTCTAGAAGCATCATTCTGTACTGTAGACATCTCTCTAGAAGCATCATTCTGTACTGTAGACATCTCTCTAGAAGCATCATTCTGTACTGTAGACATCTCTCTAGAAGCATCATTCTGTACTGTAGACATCTCTCTCTAGAAGCATCATTCTGTACTGTAGACATCTCTCTCTAGAAGCATCATTCTGTACTGTAGACATCTCTCTCTAGAAGCATCATTCTGTACTGTAGACATCTCTCTCTAGAAGCATCATTCTGTACTGTAGACATCTCTCTAGAAGCATCATTCTGTACTGTAGACATCTCTCTAGAAGCATCATTCTGTACTGTAGACATCTCTCTAGAAGCATCATTCTGTACTGTAGACATCTCTCTAGAAGCATCATTCTGTACTGTAGACATCTCTCTCTAGAAGCATCATTCTGTACTGTAGACATCTCTCTAGAAGCATCATTCTATACTGTAGACATCTCTCTAGAAGCATCATTCTGTACTGTAGACATCTCTCTAGAAGCATCATTCTGTACTGTAGACATCTCTCTCTAGAAGCATCATTCTGTACTGTAGACGTCTCTCTAGAAGCATCATTCTATACTGTAGACATCTCTCTAGAAGCATCATTCTGTACTGTAGACATCTCTCTAGAAGCATCATTCTGTACTGTAGACATCTCTCTCTAGAAGCATCATTCTGTACTGTAGACATCTCTCTCTAGAAGCATCATTCTGTACTGTAGACATCTCTCTAGAAGCATCATTCTGTACTGTAGACATCTCTCTAGAAGCATCATTCTGTACTGTAGACATCTCTCTCTAGAAGCATCATTCTGTACTGTAGACATCTCTCTCTAGAAGCATCATTCTGTAACTGTAGACATCTCTCTAGAAGCATCATTCTGTACTGTAGACATCTCTCTCTAGAAGCATCATTCTGTACTGTAGACATCTCTCTCTAGAAGCATCATTCTGTACTGTAGACATCTCTCTCTAGAAGCATCATCTGTACTGTAGACATCTCTCTCTAGAAGCATCATTCTGTACTGTAGACATCTCTCTATAGAAGCATAATTCTGTACTGTAGACATCTCTCTCTAGAAGCATCATTCTGTTCTGTAGACATCTCTCTAGAAGCATCATTCTGTACTGTAGACATCTCTCTAGAAGCATCATTCTGTACTGTAGACATCTCTCTAGAAGCATCATTCTGTACTGTAGACATCTCTCTAGAAGCATCATTCTGTACTGTAGACATCTCTCTCTAGAAGCATCATTCTGTACTGTAGACATCTCTCTAGAAGCATCATTCTGTACTGTAGACATTTCTCTCTAGAAGCATCATTCTGTACTGTAGACATCTCTCTAGAAGCATCATTCTGTACTGTAGACATCTCTCTAGAAGCATCATTCTGTACTGTAGACATCTCTCTCATAGAAGCATCATTCTGTACTGTAGACATCTCTCTCTAGAAGCATCATTCTGTACTGTAGACATCTCTCTAGAAAGCATCATTCTGTACTGTAGACATCTCTCTAGAAGCATCATTCTGTACTGTAGACATCTCTCTCTAGAAGCATCATTCTGTACTGTAGACATCTCTCTCTAGAAGCATCATTCTGTACTGTAGACATCTCTCTAGAAGCATCATTCTGTACTGTAGACATCTCTCTAGAAGCATCATTCTGTACTGTAGACATCTCTCTATAGAAGCATCATTCTGTACTGTAGACATCTCTCTAGAAGCATCATTCTGTACTGTAGACATCTCTCTCTAGAAGCATCATTCTGTACTGTAGACGTCTCTCTAGAAGCATCATTCTGTACTGTAGAAATCTCTCTAGAAGCATCATTCTGTACTGTAGACATCTCTCTCTCTAGAAGCATCATTCTGTACTGTAGACATCTCTCTAGAAGCATCATTCTGTACTGTAGACATCTCTCTCTAGAAGCATCATTCTGTACTGTAGACATCTCTCTAGAAGCATCATTCTGTACTGTAGACATCTCTCTCTAGAAGCATCATTCTGTACTGTAGACATCTCTCTCTAGAAGCATCATTCTGTACTGTAGACATCTCTCTAGAAGCATCATTCTGTACTGTAGACATCTCTCTCTAGAAGCATCATTCTGTACTGTAGACATCTCTCTAGAAGCATCATTCTGTACTGTAGACATCTCTCTAGAAGCATCATTCTGTACTGTAGACATCTCTCTCTAGAAGCATCATTCTGTACTGTAGACATCTCTCTAGAAGCATCATTCTGTACTGTAGACATCTCTCTAGAAGCATCATTCTGTACTGTAGACATCTCTCTCTAGAAGCATCATTCTGTACTGTAGACATCTCTCTAGAAGCATCATTCTGTACTGTAGACATCTCTCTCTAGAAGCATCATTCTGTACTGTAGACATCTCTCTAGAAGCATCATTCTGTACTGTAGACATCTCTCTCTAGAAGCATCATTCTGTACTGTAGACATCTCTCTCTAGAAGCATCATTCTGTACTGTAGACATCTCTCTAGAAGCATCATTCTGTACTGTAGACATCTCTCTCTAGAAGCATCATTCTGTACTGTAGACATCTCTCTAGAAGCATCATTCTGTACTGTAGACATCTCTCTCTAGAAGCATCATTCTGTACTGTAGACATCTCTCTCTAGAAGCATCATTCTGTACTGTAGACATCTCTCTAGAAGCATCATTCTGTACTGTAGACATCTCTCTAGAAGCATCATTCTGTACTGAAGCATCATTCTGTACTGTAGACATCACTCTCTCTAGAAGCATCATTCTGTACTGTAGACATCTCTCTAGAAGCATCATTCTGTACTGTAGACATCTCTCTAGAAGCATCATTCTGTACTGTAGACATCTCTCTCTAGAAGCATCATTCTGTACTGTAGACATCTCTCTAGAAGCATCATTCTGTACTGTAGACATCTCTCTCTAGAAGCATCATTCTGTACTGTAGACATCTCTCTAGAAGCATCATTCTGTACTGTAGACATCTCTCTCTAGAAGCATCATTCTGTACTGTAGACATCTCTCTCTAGAAGCATCATTCTGTACTGTAGACATCTCTCTCTAGAAGCATCATTCTGTACTGAGACATCTCTACTCTAGAAGATCATTCTGAACTGTAGAATAGATAGCGATCATTCTGTACTGTAGACATCTCTCTCTAGAAGCATCATTTCTGTACTGTAGACATCTCTCTAGAAGCATCATTCTGTACTGTAGACATCTCTCACTAGAAGCATCATTCTGTACTGTAGACATCTCTCTCTGAAGCATCATTCTGTACTGTAGACATCTCTCTCTAGAAGCATCATTCTGTACTGTAGACATCTCTCTCTAGAAGAGCATCTTTCTGTACTGTAGACATCTCTCCTCTAGAAGCATCATTCTGTACTGTAGACATCTCTCTAGAAGCATCATTCTGTACTGTAGACATCTCTCTAGAAGCATCATTCTGTACTGTAGACATCTCTATAGAAGCATCATTCTGTATCTGTAGACATCTCTCTCTAGAAAGCATCATTCTGTACTGTAGACATCTCTCTAGAAGCATCATTCTTG